>NC_056749.1:763811953-763932696 GCF_019279795.1 Protopterus annectens
CATACTTTGTAAGAAACAGCACAATTCTATAAGCAACACAAAATGCAAGGATAGCAGAGAGAAAAAAAACAAAAAGGTAGCTGCAGTTGATACCAAGCTATTATAAACACACACTACACTATTATGTAATGTTATAAGGTTATGAAGACAGAATAGTAACTACTTAGATGGTACACGCAATTTAGCATTCTCCACTAAAAGTCAGCAACAACAGTGGTATGCTACAGAAACAAGTAAGTAGTAAGATGCTGCACACAATTTAGCATTGTCCACTAAAAGTCAGCAACAACAGTGGTATGCTAGAGAAACAAGTAAGTACTAAGGTGCTACACACAATTTAGCATTCTCCACTAAAAGTCAGGAATAGCAGTGATATGCTACAGAAACAAGTATTAAGGTGCTACACACAATTTAGAATTATCCAACTAACAGTCCGAAATAATAGTGATGTTATGCAGATAGAGTCATTTGTACCCCTTGGAGGTTACAATAAGTTCTACTCTAATTGCCAAACAGGTTACTGATCTAAAAAGTACACATAGCAGGTGACAATATTCACATTACATTATTCACAATACATTAATATTCACAATACAAGCATGGTCGTAACTGCTATAATGTGATAAAAAGTTTTTTACCTTCATGATTCCTTGTTCATTTTGAATTACTGTGAAAAGTGATCCAAGGTCAGTAACATACATCCCTGAACATATAAACCACTCTTGCTAAACATATAGAGAATTCAGAAATGCTCTGTGTCCCTCAGTACATAATCATATCCATCCAATATGGGATGTAGAAACTTTTCAACATAAGTAGAGTGTGGCTCAGGAAGACTCCCTGTCCCTGCAAAGGGTTTAAAAGGGGGATTCAATGGCTTCTTATGAATCATAGGTAATCCTGGGAAATGCTGAACCAATGGTGTTTCTATAACAAAATACTTATACAAATCTTCAGTTATTACACCCTCAGTCCAAGTATTGCACAATGAAGCCCTAAAACTGGATATCATGCTTTTAACATCAGTTTGAGAAATGTTAATTTGTGTGTTAGCATCACTCAACATATCTGTCATCATTTTAAAATAATAATCAGAATTCATACAACAATTAAACCACCTTTATCTGCTGGTCTAACAGCTATTGAAACATCATTCATCAATTGGTTCAGTGCCTGACATTCTGCAAAAGTTAAATTATTAAAACCATACCTTCTATTATCAAGAAATCTGAAAAATCTTGTTCACATAACTTCAAAACACATCTAAATCTGGGTGGTTTGTAGGTATAAAACTACTAGCATGTTTAAAAGTCATAATACTATAATCATTACTGTCATGTTTCTATACCAGTTTCAATATAAGTTGTCTGGCAAAAAGCCGTAAGTCAATAACAGTACCTGCATGATCGGCTCTATGGGCCACCATAACAGTCAGTCCTCTATTATGTAGAGAACATTCAATATCAGAAAGTACCTTGTTAATCTGAACAGATGATATGTTGGAGATGCTCTCTAGAATGTAAGTCCAATTGGTTTCACATTTTTTATGATTGTTCTCACATTAAGAAATTTTGGAATGATACTGAAAATTTTCTCCAAGCCATCTTTACTGATTCCTTTATATTATCAAAACCTTTAATTCTGCTGAATGTAAATGAATCTATTGTATTGAATAACAAAAATAAATATCTTCTTTGGACAATTCTAGCAGTAGCCAAAAAGTTTATTACAAGAAGATGGAAGTCATCCTTCATTCCAACCTTACAAGACTTCATGACTCTTTTGGTTGAAGTAGCGTCAATGGAAATAAAAATTAAAGAATCAAGAATATACCCAAGAAAATAATAACCCTTGGACAAAAGTTCTATCTCTTATTCAGTCATTGAATTCAGGTATGTCTTCATCTAGTCATATTGAAAGTATGAATGAATGAATATTGTACCCTACTTTACAGTTTATAACTTGTTGTTCCCTTTATCTGCCTTCTTTTCTTTTTTTTTCCTTATACACTGCTTGAGGCCCTTGTAAAATTTGTACATAGTTTTATCATAATGTGTTATTCAAATGATTGTTATTGAAAATAAAAAAATAAAACAAAAAAAAAGTGAGAAAGTACCTTGTTGGAAATATTCCACACTAACGGTCACTTTGTACTGTCCACATTTTCTTTATGGAGATGTTGTCCATTCCTTCATTCTGATGTTTCCACTTCCCTCGAGCTCTGCTCCTGGCCCAACCTCTGGTTCTTATATCCATTGTCTCTATCAGTAGGGGTCGAGAAAAAAATGGCTTTGCCGAAGTCGTATCGTTTTTCCGCCTGACAACAGGCATCTACAAATTTTCTGTTGTCTTAAAGCCAGTGGCCACACCACTTCTAATGTCCAAAGTTCTATTTATGTTATTGGGAGGTATAGCATAAACAGTGGTGCTTATGGTTGTGTAATTATGTATTGCTGGACTATGTGCATCACCACTCTCAACATTGGCATTATTTATATGGGATGCAATGGGTTGTTGATGTTGTCTATCACCAGGTGGTGTTTTTTTTTCTGTACCAGAGGTACATGGCCATGCAAACACATTATTATTTCTGAAGTCGCCTAAATCTCTGGCCCGTTTCTTTCTCTTATTACTCATTAACTTGCATTCATAGGTGCTGACACTATCAATAACATCACTAAGTGCTAGATCAAAATCGTCTGCTGGCAGCAGTTCATATTGCCGTTTCTCAACAGAAGTACTTAGTTCACATTCTCTAGGTTCAAAGTACTTAATCAGCAGTTTCAAATAATTAAAACTCATATCAAGATTAATTTGTCATTGTGCCAGTAAATCTGGTATTGTGTGACATAAGTAGGCATATTCAGCACCGGCAACCCCCTAGGAATAATTTTCAATTCTAGGTAGGCTTCAAAATGCAGTCTCTGTAGCTGTGTACGCTTTACACTGAATAAATCATTCTTCAAGTGTCTCAGCTTCTGATAAAACAGTGTCCTCTCACCTCCAGCACCATCATTGTTGATAACTCCCAGCTGTATATCTCCCAATAAAAGTGGGTTACTATCCATTTTTAGGAATTTCACCAACCTTTCATTAGTTGAGCTCATTAACCATCTCTGTGGGTTAGAAGCAAGCTACAAATTCTCATGGTAACCTTCACCCATAGTCCAGTGGGCCTAATCAAACAGGAAAACAAGCAAAGAAAAGCCAAAGAGTTTACTGTGTGGTGTGAAAGAAATCCAAGATAAACAATACAAGATCCATAAGATAACAACCACCCCATAAAAATGAATGCATATAATAGTAAAACTGCTAAGCCCTTTCGCTATATAAAATAGTTTCTTCAGACCAAAAGTGAGAACAAACAACTTCCACATTTAAATAGAATAACATCACTACCTGTTACCCAACTAGCCAATCATAGGACTCACATATTTAAAGATAATGGATCTTGATTTATATAAAACATGAAACAAAACTCATACTTCTAAGAAATATGTAAAAGAAAAAAATCTAAAAAAATATCATACAAGTGCAGAAATTACTTTTTCCTCAAACCCCTAGATTTTAAAACCTGGTGTAGAGGGATATATTCATTTAACCCAAGGCCCTTATGAGACTGCAGTGAGATTATCCATATTAACTCAATCTCATTTTCAACATCCCCCATTCTAATGTCAGTCTACACCACATCTATAGCTATAAACTTAAAAGTGTGGTTAGCTCCAAATGTATCAACATGTTTTTGCTAGGACATTAAGCATGTTCCTCTTACATATGCAATAAAGATGGTCTCTAACCCTTTCTTTAAACTTGCAGCTTGTTTTGCCAACATAAAATGAAGAGCATACCTAACAATAAGTGAGGTACACCACACTGATGGCATTGAAATCAGCTGAAGTAGGAAAATGAAGCTACCCACCCCATATCATGAAGAAAAAATGTTCCCTCTACACTTAGAAAATCACAAAAAATTATACTTTCTGCATCTGTGGGCACCCAACCCAAAATGCCTATATTGGTGCCTTTTTGGGTAACAAAGTAGCCTTTTCAGATTCTTTTTATTTGTGTAATAAAAAGTAGGGCATCCCCCAACTATCCCAGATATACAGAGATCCATAATAAAATATGTCAGTTTTTAGAAATTATATTCCTAATTCCATTTGTAGCATAGTGACTTCCTTAATACCCTTCTCTATTTCTTCAATTTTGTACCCCATCTTCATGAAGTCACTGAGTAGAACACATATACTATTCTCAAAATCAGTTTCATCAACATGGAGTTGTAATGCCCTCATGGCTTGCCCCTTAGTAACATTTCAAAATATATGTGGGGGTGCATATTATTCCAATGCACATAAGTTGCTATACCAGTAATAAAGCAAATATAAAAAATGACAATCCATTAGCTAAGCACAATAATATCCTCTGTGGTTAGGTGTTACTGGTAAAATGGACTGCCCAGAGGTAGTACTCAATGCCTGTGGTGTCAGGTCTCACAACATCCACGGTTTGTTCATTACTTCAATGCAATTTCCACAGTTTGTCATTATTGATTGCTTTTTTCTGGCTAGAGATTTTTGAAATATGTAATTTACTGATGCAGGTTATAACAAAGGTGGAAAATAGTAAAGGTATGTAAAAGTTTGTCAGTAAATACAATTAAGTTTTTAAGCTGCAGATTCAATGAACCCTGCATGAGCTGCTAAAACTGTGTGCATGTTGTGGTGCGACTCACACATGGTACTGCACTGTTTTGTATTCAGTAAGCTGCTCTATGTGGTGTTTCGAGCAGCGCAATCACTGTAAACACTGCAGTATGCTAATTACACATAACCAGCTGAATTGCATGCTAATCAACCAGTTCAAGATGGAGGTGCTATTCAACAAGCTTTATTGCAACTGTGTATACCCAGTGCTGTTTTTTCTTCCAATTTCCAAAACCTATTGGAATACAGTCATGGGAAGAAGTCTACACAGAAAGAATGTTAGGAGCTGCTGTTACTTTAATACATGTGCAAGTACAACAGGCTAAAGTCTATGCTGCTGCTGCTAATATACCAAGGCCAAGGAGAAGAGTTTTCAGACCCCATTTAACTTATCACAATCTATTTAAGGTAGAATTTGTAGAGCACTACAGGGTGGATAGAGACACAGTAGAGGAACTCTGCAACCTTTGTCGCCATCAACTTAGACCAAGTGCAAACGGAGGGGAACCAATACCAGTGGAGACAAAGGTATGTGCAGCACTTTGAAAGGTTCATGTAACTAAAATTCTAAGACCAACAGGGGACATACTGGGAGTGTCGCAAGCATTGGCATCCAGGATCTTATATCAATTCATAAATGCTATCCTCCAACATGCCAGTGAGCACATATATTTTCCCCGTACACCTGAGAACAGGACCACAAATATTCAGGGGTTCTACCCTGTAGCACACCTCTGTGAAGTACTGTGTGCTATAGACTGAACACATATAGACTGGCAAGGTCACCACACCACATGCTGGTGAAGAGTCAGAATGGTAACCAACAGCTAATGTGAATGTAATCGGATGTAGGCATGCTCAATATTCCCTTGCATTGGCTAACAGGCAAACCATAGCACACTCACTCACTCACCACCTAAGGAGCTAAAGCCTTCATCCTAAACACATACATATAGTAACAGTGATAGCAGGCAATGCTCACCACCTTTACCTACCCATGTAATCGCTGTGTATTCCTAGCATTAGACAGTCAGCCTGGAACTAAAACTCTTGCAACTGCTAGATTTGCAAGTTAAAGTGTTTAACCTGGAATAGAACAAAATAGAAATAATTAACAACCTCGAATACTGTTAGTTGGTAATGTAAGTAAGTAAACGGTGGTTCATTTTTACAGCAATGACTTCAGGATGTGACAGCAGTGACTGATGGGAATACCTGTGTCCTCAAGTTACAGGCCTCAGCCATCAAAGATCCACACAAACATACCTCTCAAAAGTATCGATGGTCACGGAATAGCCTCAGTTTGGCCTCATACTTTTGTACTGGCAAATCATTAAGGAGAGAAGGTAGAAAATAATGACACACATTTCAGTTTCAGACTTCATATCCCTCAGAAAAATCCTAATAATACTGAGGCAAAAATTGTTTGACTCTGTCAACTGTCACTAACTTTGTAAGACCAAAATATTTAAAAACGTCTCACTGCTGTTCAGCCTTTGTCCCACTTTTGTTTATGGCTTGGTCCACCTTTGTGCTGTAAGAGTGTGGGAGGTATGTACACATTACAAAAACCTTTAAAAAAGCAGTGCAATTAGCTAAACAGCATCAGAAACACAGCTATACTAAGTCAGCTATGTACCCTGAGCATCAGACACAAAGCGTATGTATCCCTAAATTCAAAAGATAGAAAGCAAGGATATGACACAGCTATTATCATTTGCACAAGGTGTTGTGTGCAGGGGCTGGAGAGTCAGGAAAACTAGGCTGACACAAAATGTAACTGTGTGTGTGTGTGTGTATGAGTAAGAAAGATAAACAGGCAGACATTTAGATAAAGTAACAAATGGCCACTGAGACAGAATGAACTTTAAGCCTCATGGCTGAACCATGAAACTGTTGTGTGTGTGTGTGTGTCTGACTGTATGGGCCCTCCAGGTGAAATTGGTGTGTGAGTGTCTACAAAAACACAGCCAAGCTCTGTGCTAGCTCTACGTCTTGTTATCTCGGACAGTTGTGAGCCATGCAAGGTAGAGGTGGCAGTTCATTGTCATCATACCCAACCATGAAAACTGGCTATGCCAGGAGTTGAACTGGCATGTCCACACCCACAGTCAGATGCAGTGCTGCTACCTGAATGTCAATGGTATCTACTGGATGAGATCTCCTCAGAAAGACCCCCAGGACAATGACCCCATTAACTGCCACATCTGGGTGTGGACACCTCAACCATGGACAGAGCAGTGGAAGTAGTGCCACTATGGGATGATTGGACACAGCCACATCAACAAAGATTAGGTGATGTGGCTGACCTACACCCATGTCAATTCCATCCCCCTTTGAGTAGACCCCTGTTCCAACATGTCATTCATCCAATCCATTGATCAGCAACATGGTGGGGGGCAGTCATGCATTGATGCCTGTGCCACATCTACAAACCGAAGCATTTTTTGGAGAACCTACCGGAACATGCTTGTGCCACCATGGTGGCCTTAAAATTTGTTGAGTGGCACAGAAAGACACATCTGGATCAGGTCGGAAGATGGACAGCAGGCCTCCTCTGAGCACTCCTCTGGATCCCTGACAGTGGACAGGAACTCTTCATTTGGTGTCAGTGGTGGCTCTGTAATGGCTCGCCCAGTAGCCATCTGTCCACAAGCCACTGGAGCTGCTCTTCTCCAGGCCAGTGAAATCATGTCAGTTGCCCTATCATGCAGCTGATCATATGTCCTAACCTGGCCAACCACAGCATTTACATTAGCCACTATCTGCTGCCAAATTTGCATTCTTCTAGACATATCCCTACATCTTCTCTCAAGCAGAAAGGAACCATATCACCTAATTGTTTGGACAATTTCTTCATTCTCGGAGTCACTGAAGGCAGGCTTGTGGGGACAGGAATGCCCGGGTGCCATAGTCCTAGGTGTCATAAAAAAGGAAGTATAATATACATAAGTATCACATAAACAAAAGTCCTGCTTAGACATAACACATAAAAGTAGTTTTTACCCACAGAGGAAACAAAAACAGTCAAGACATTCAAGACATTCAAATGTAAAAAAAGAATTATGTGGTTGTAACATATTACAATCACACACAAAGCAAGGTTGGAGCCAAAACAAGGGGTGTAACAATAGCAAAGTAAACCTCTTTACAAACAATTTGATTTGTGCCAACACAGAAATGGAACTTGGCTCTCCCACCCCCAAAACAACAGGCAAATGGCACATTTTTCTAACAAACAAAAAGGGAATAAAATATCAATGAACTGTTATAAGTCCTATCAAATAAAATTTCCCACAAACACACATTTAAATCAGAACTTTCAATTTTATTCAAATCAACAGTCACTCTACCCGTGGCCAGCTCTACCCTAGAGGTGTCTATGGGCTATCTTAGAAAGTTAACACCTCTGTGTCATTGACACTATAAGAAATTTACATTTTACTGAAATAACAATAGAAGAGTGTAAAGAGAAAATAGCTGTAACATTAGCACTTGTGATGAAAGTTGATAATGTTGTGCATCTGAGAAAGTAAAATGCCTTGACAAAATGCCAATACCATATCAGTAAACTTCTAAGAAGTGCATACAGATAAAATACCATTTGCTAATGCAAGTATGAAAATGTTTCCAATTTACACCTGAGCATATTTAGTATATAACTGAAAAATGCATACATACCTTATCAAGATCTAGTAGTCTTCTGTGCAGATAAATCTAAAATAATAGTAATCTTCTTCTGCTTTATCCACATAAACCAGTCTCCTTGCCTTCAGATTCCCTAGCTACATGGTTCCCTTTTTATTGTTGTGATTCAGAGTTGTGAGCACGGTGAATATGCAAATGAGGCATTAACTCATTAGAATTGCCTCATCTCAAATTCTTGACTCCATGTAGCACATGTAAACATAGTGCAGGTAGTCTCTCAATGTTTGTTGCTAATGGATTGCAACTGTGAATAATTACTAGCAGAGAGAAGGAAAACACAACAGCAATTCAGACTCCCCTACCTCCAGTGTGTGTGTCAGCCAAGTTAGACTTACAATGTGTAGAAGTAATTGTATCAAGGTTTTAAATGCAAGTAAGCAGCATGCATTTCACAGTTTCTGTTCACTAACATCCAACCTTCCCTGCATTTGCTGACAACTATATATTATTGCCATTTAATATCCTCACACATTTTAAGGACAATGATACAAAAATGCTTTACAGGCTGCATTTCTCAGATTACTGGTCAGATAAGAGAAGAATGAGCAAAATACAAAGAGAGATAAGACAGAGCTGCATTTCTGCAAGTAACAGTCATAAATGGTTGTGTGATTACTCGTTGTACTACATCTGAAATTAATACATGTACAAACAACTCAGAAGTGTACAACTGTCATAGATTTTGTTAATACTGTGGATGATGTTGCAGTTGCTTGTATGCACAATGATTTTCATTCTCTGCTGCAAAGCTGTTTCTGTGGCAAAGAGGGATAAGACACTCTTACTGCGTTTTGAAGGTTAATTGGAGTGAGTGTTCAAATCCAGACTTCTGTAAAAAATTTCATGTGTACCAGTCAAATGGAAGAACTCAATCTCTTCCTTCCTAAATACCCCAACTGGTGTACCACAGTGATCTATCCTAGGCCCTATGCTTTTTAACATCTTCATTAATAACTGTCTGATAGATAACTGGAGAACCAGGATAAAAAGTGTTTGGTGAGAAATGAAGGTTAGAGATGACAGAGAAGGTGCTTGTGGGAAACAGTATCAAATGCTTTAGAGAGATCGAGTAAAACAGTAGAAACTAAGTGTCCTGAATCTTGGGCTTGATTTAGGAAACATCTTGGTGAGGTTAGAAATAGTTTCTATGAAAAATTTGTTAAATTCAGGGCTTAGTTCAAGGTCAGATTTACTTGGGTCAGGACAGGGATTATTCCTGGAGCATGGATTGAGAAGATAATTTATTGAATTCCAGAATAACTTGGGGTTTTTATTGTTATTGGCCTGGAGTTTGATGTAGTAAGATTTTTTGTCCTTGGTGATTAGCTTATTTGCCCCATGTAAAGTACTTCTTTGATGACCAATACATCAACTACACCTGTGAATACCTTATGTCTTCTGCTAAACACTTTGATCCACAGAGCATATATTATTAGTAGAGCAGGGTTCAAGTCCTACCTTTGTCTTTGAAGGATGAGACCTAATAAACACTAATCACAAGGCTAAAACAAGTTTAGATTTGCTTGTCTTGTTTTTGCAATGCTTAACATCTTACAAACCTGGACTAGTGGGTCACACAGGAAGCAAACTGAACACCTGCAGTCAGGAAGTAGGCATTCTAAATGTCAGAAAGGACACATTGTTGCATTTTTTGCCTCTCCATAATGCAACACTGCTTAGCAACGAGTGGCTGTTAGCAACCTTCCCCAACAGTTGCAGTTCTACAACACTTGCAGAGAAGTAGATAGTCAACAATTTCAAAACAGATGCATTCTGTTGATTCTGTCAGTTACACAGAAGTTAATAAGGAATAGCAAAATAGGCAACTGTTTAATTATTTCTGTGGCAGCTGATGTAAATGTAGGATTGTAATGCAGATGGTTCAAATACAGGATGTTAAACATATTTTTACTGTTGTTACAGTTCACTTTATAGCAATGAAAAGCAAATCACACACATAAGTAATAAAAAAAATGGAGTTCTTAACCCCTTCTGTAATATACAAACATCAGTGGTGGAATCAAAGACTGTATGCAATATGCAATCATCAGCAAACTTTGTAAACCAAAGGCTGTATACTTTAACCTGGACTTTCAAGAAATAGATTCCAAACAGTAAATGGACCAGCACCAATCCTTGTGGTACGCCACTGGTGACAGCTCTACTGAGAGAGGTTGTTACATAAACTTTTACAGTATGTGTTCTGTCAGTAAGCCAATTGGCTAACCATCTGCCATTGTTAGGGTTAATCCACAGCTGGGAGAATTTCTCAATAATATCTGCATGGAGGATTGTGACAAAACCCTTAGCCAGATCAATATAGACATTATGCACTGTCTTGCCTACATCCAGCCCTTTGTTAACTTTGCCAAAGAAGTCTACTATGCTTAATAGGCATGACCTACCCTTTACAAAGCCAAATTGGGTTGGGTCTAGAGTTTGAAGGCCACCTTTGTCCTTGTTGATAAAGTCTATGATGATTCTTTCCATGGCCTTGCAAATGAGACTGGTTCGACCTATAGGACTATTTTTCCCAGGGTTGGTTGATGGCCCACCATTGTGCACGGAGATTACTGCTGCTGTTTTCTACTACATTGGAACCAAGCCATTCTCAGGCTATGGTGACACAGGATGGTCATTTGATCCACTAGGGCCTGCTGTAGGTTGTTTAGTGAGTGATGCACACAGTACATACATAGCTGCTTGGAAACATTCATGGCATGAGTTACATTCATGACAGTGTAGCTTGTGTCCTATATAGGACATGCGCACCTGTCAACTAGCCTGAATTGTTCATAATGTTGCATACAGGTATAGCAGTGTCCCTCCTAACATCTCCAGCAGATATTAAGTGTCAGGACAGTGTACTTGATTACCGTCATAAATTGCTGAGATCTCTTAATAGTTGTACAAGTGTGTTAATAAAGAAACGTCTATAATCACTTATGATCGAATATGCTATGTCAGAGACATGGGATTACTGGTGGTATTATTCTGATATTGTCCATGATTGTGTGCTTCAGTTTACTTCTGTCCATGAGCCTGTAACTATGTGTCCCACTTGGTGGAGACCTCTGATATTACAGTCATATCCAGACACCTTATTTTGCACAGCTTCACAATATGCAGCTAACCCCTATTGTAGATAACATCCATGATAGATGTCCTCTCCATTGTACATGTCAGGATGCTTATATCACAAAGACATCTTCTCCATTGTTGTCACCTTATGTGACAGTCCCATAATATACATTTACACTTTGCAATCCGTACTGTACCATGTGGATATGTGATTAGTGTTCCTGCTACAACATGCCCTCCTCTGCTGTGCATTAAGATGTTTCATGTGTCCTCTTTTCCTGTGTTCATTCCTACAAATCATCTGTGTTTCCCTATTCAATAAACACATTTCCCCTCATTGTTTATTTTAAATGACAATTCACTAACCATTACAGATCATTTATACAACTTTTGTACAGAATGCCTGACATGGGATTCTGCAATGCTCTGTACTGCATACACTGTGATGTAATGCATTTGGACCATATACATTGCTATATTATCAACCTGGTAATCATTGTGTCATTCCATGGAATCCCACAGACCACGTTTGCTCATAGTTAAACATGTTGACATGTCTGCTGCTATCCATGTTGCTTTACATGGTTTTCTGGCCAGCAACACTGTTACTTGCCACAAAGCATGACAACATGAATATGTAATTAGCACTGCTGCTCACAGTGAAAACATTCACATGAAGCGTACAGGGAGTTCACTGAATTCCCAGGTAAGAGTATAGGAACAGAACAGCAGTGATGTCATCAGTGACAGTTTGACATGCAGTTTACTCAATCCCCAGGTAAGAGTATAGGAATTGAACAGCAGTGATGTAATCGGTGGCAGTTTGACATGCAGTTTAGTGAATCCTCAGGTAGGAGTATAGGAATAGAAGAGCAGTGATGTCGTCAGGGACAGTTTGACATGGAGTTTACTGAATCCCCAGGTATAGGAATAGAATGGCAGTGATGTCATCAGTGACAGTCTGACATGGAGTTTATTGAATCACCAGGTAAGAGTATAGGAATAGAACAGCAGTGATGTAATCAGTGAGAGTTTGGCATGGAGTTTTCTGAATTCCCAGGTAAGAGTATATAAATCGAACAGCAGTGATGTCATCAGGAACAGTTTGACATGGAGTTTTCTGAATCCCCAGGTAAGAGTATAGGAATAGAACAGCAATGATGTAATCAGTGACAGTTTGACATGGAGTTTTCTGAATCCCCAGGTAAGAGTATAGGAATAGATCAGCAGTGATGTCATCAGTGACAGTTTGATAAATGTGATAGAGCTAATTTCATAATCATGCTGAAAAAGTATGAGTTATTATTATATATTCAGGTCCCAGTAGTGTGTGTCCTAGAACTCCAAGAAATTCAGTATGATCTGGAAGAATGATATGCCAAGTGCCTTGCCGAATTTTCCTTTTCTTCAAGGTCCTGAGATATTGGAGTTTGTGCACTTAGTGGGTTGCAGAATGCAAGTGCACTTACCCTCCACAAAAAGGCTTTTAATGTGTAAAGGTGCACTCTTTTACCTGCAATATCACACTTAATTTTTCAGTTTTCATATTCTACGTGTCATGCAACAAACGTCCGGTAGGATGCCTTTGAATATAAGTGACTCCAGGGGAGGGATAATAACATGACTGGAGATATTCCTAGAATGCTAGTAATCATGGTAGATAAAGGCAGGACTTACTTTCAGGAATGATTTTCTGTTATTTGTTTTGTAACAAATTGAAGCATCTCGGACATATACCTTTTTACATTGTGAATAATAGTATCTGGTTATGGGATTCACCCTGAATTACACATTACATTGAGAGAGAGAGAGTGAGTCACACTTGAAATATGAAGAGAAAGGTTTGTAATAGTGCACTGTCTTACCTCTTTTATTACACTTACAGATATACTTTAGTTCCTCTCCATTTTCTAAATGACTTATCTTCTGGCCACATATCAAAAAATAGACCTTATCTTTAATTTATTTTAGACATTTTCATTTACTGTGTTGATGAGCACACGCCAATATATAAGCATGCCTGTGTTTCTGATATATATTTTGTTACTGGCTTCCATGCTCTCTGAACCAGATTACCCCATCACTTCTTCCTAACTGGGTACCCCCCCTGATGTGACCCCCCCCCCTCACCTGGTAAGATTTCTCAATCCTTGGAAAGACGGCCTTGCAGTAACTCAGTATTATCCCCAAGAGATGTGAGGGATCCAGTTTGAGATGTGACTGCAGAGCTGGGAGTCACCATATATATGTGTTAGGTCCATAGCCATGGTAGACATTAGTGCAATGGTGCCAGGATGTTATCACTACTCTTGTTTTAACCAGAGATAAATTGAGAGGCTCTTAGTTTCCACAAAGATTTGCACAAGAAGTACACTCCTTCAAACCCTCCCTCCAGGGGTAGGAAAGCTGGTCATCATGTGATCATCCCTAACCCTTTCAACCAGCTCTACTAGTGCCTCTACTGGATTCCTGAGGTCTCATCACTGGTAATGCATATACATGCCCTGACTCTATGCTATTGGAATGACTTACTTCTGACGACAAAACAAAAAAGAAAAACACTGGCCTTGTACTGTGAATGACCAAAACAACAATACTTTGTATACTATACAACGTCTCAAAGAAATGTTGGTGTTACAAATATTTTTCATGCTTTCATCTTTAAAGACATTTTCTGAAAGTAAGATTGAGATAAAAGCACAGTTCTATTTATACAGCAAACATTACACTTTGGCAGCTGTGTGCGTGTGTGTTTTAAAAGATTTAATGTTTACTGTATCATCCAGTCCTGCAGGCAAGTTAAGTCCAAATCTAAGCTACAAGTACATCTCTTTTATATCTGGAAGGTTATTTACATCACATTTAAAATTTCTATACCCTATGTGGTCAAAAATAATTGTCACAAACCAATGAGTATTTTGTAAACATTATTTAGGTTCATAGCTAAGTAGAAGGTGAACCAATTCAAGCCTAAACCACCTTTTTAGTATACTTCCAGTTCACACACAGCTTCTTATTGCATCTAGACCTTTTTGGAGCTTGCTTAAGTAAGTGACTTATCTGCTAATAATAGGCAGTATTAGAAAGGGCAAGGAATTATTAACATAATTACATGGGTACTGTTCATCTAGGATGTCCTGCTGCAGAGAAATTAATCACTTTTTCACTTACTATTCATATTTTTATATATAAGTTCATAGTTTCATAACCAAGAGCTCTGCTTGTTATTGAGAGGTATGGTGTCATTTGCTATAGTGAAAGACAGGAAAAATAATTGTCAGAGTCCATTTATATCAAACTATATCTGAAATATTGCAAGTTGTCAGTGATTATAAAAAACAATGGTGCAGATTCGATAAAGCATACATGGTCTGCTGAAACCATGTGCACATTGCAGTGTGACACGCACATGATAGCTCACAGACCCGTTACAGCCACATAACCTTTTTTTATGTTTGAATAACTGAAGTTTTTTGTTTCTCTAGTGGGTAATATTGAAAAACTAATAATACATGTTATATCTAGGCAGGACTTTTATTTATGCCATATTTATGTGTAGTATCCTTCTTTTGTGTTTTATGACACCTAGGTTTATTGCACCCAAGCATCCCATTCCCTGCAAACCCCCCTTCAGTTACTCGGAGAATGATGTGGTTGTACAAACCTTTCTTCAACATGGTGCCTTTCTGGATGTGGGGATATGTCTGGAAGAATGCAAATTTGGAACAAGATAGTGAACAATTTCAATTCTGTTGGGTGGTGCAGGAGGACATATGATCAAATGCATCATAGTGCCACTAATATGTTTTTTTGGTCTGGAGAACAGTAGCTGCTGTGGCATGTGGCCAGCTGGCTACCAAGTGAAGGGAGCTTGCTACAGAACCACCACTGATACCAAATGAAGAGTTCCTATCCACTGTCAGGGATCCAGAGAACTCAGTAGAAACTGCACAACAGCATGTGATTGCTGAAGCTGTTTTCTCAGGATAATGTTGTGAAGCATGGTACAGATGGTGATTATTTCAGCACATGTACGGGGATTGTACTGTGGGGCTCCTACATATGTAACTAGGCACCAGAGCTGCAACTTCAGCAGCCCAAACACACACTCTGTGATATTTCTTATTTGAGCATGTACCTTATTATAGCGTTCTTCAGTTGGTGTGTGTACATTTCTGATGGGTATCATCAGCCATGGTTCCAGTGCATAGACTGCATCCCCCATTAAGTGACCTTGTTGGATATTCCCCTAGTAAACATCTCATACACTTGACAGTTGTGTCAGATATTTGAGTCATGGTAACTGCCTGGGTTGCCAGCACATGCATTCAGGATGATTTCCTTAGTGTTATACATGACTTGGCAGTTAATGGAGTGGTAATCATTGAACCCTTCCCTGTTCCTCAGGTGGTGCTTTGATTTCTACATGCGTACAGTCTATGGCACCAAGGACTTCAGGGTAGTGTGATACAGGGTAGAGCTCCTGCATAGTTCTGGCTCTGTTCTCAGGTGTACAGGGAAAATATATGTACTCATTAGCTTATTGTAGTATAACATTCAGGAACTGATGGATGATCCTAGATGCCAATGCCTGTGACACCCACAGTATGGTTGGTCTCTGGAAGGTTCCTGTAGCTAAAATTCTAAATGCTAAACATACCTTAGTCTCCACTGAGCTTGGTTCCCCTAAGTTTGCCATTTCTCTCAGTTGAGGATGTCTCTAGCCATCCTGTAGTGCTCTACAATTACTAGATCATGCAGATTGTGAAAGTTAAGTTGGGTCTAAACACCCAAAACAAACCATGAACTGGAAGGAAAACCAAAAAGGAGCACTAATACAATATTAAGCGTACTGTCTTTATTTCTCCATTTTTCATCCACCAAGATGTCTTCAGAACAATAATTAACCATAAAATTACAGAATTTAAATACTTTTTATATACATAATTCAATTAATTAATCAATTAACTAACAACCTATAAGCACAACCAATCTAATAATAATTTATTAACTATGCCAAATCCTAAAAACAAAGCTAACTATTGTTACTATCTGGTTTGACTTTACGTCTATGATCTTTTAAAAAAACATTTTATATTTATAAGTCCATTTAAACCTGGATTTTCATCAGCTATTAATTTAACTTGCCATGATGTTTCCCTTTTTTCTAAATCATTCTTGTAGTCCCCACCTCTCATGTCCTTTGGGAACTTGTTCGAGCACATAAAACAACATTTTTTTATAATGTTCGCAGGTAAGGCTGTGCCTATAAAGGGAATTGACCTGATCTTTATTCCTGATAGCATGAACATGCTCTATAATTCTGTTATGTAATGCCTGTGTTGTCATCCAAACAGTTCATGGTTTGTTTCGAGTTATACTTTTTTATCACGCATCTTGGTTTTATTTCATTGTTTTGTGGTTCCGATGGTGAGTGGAGTGGATAATACCCTGCTGGAACATTCTTCTATTCCTGAGACCCAGGAGCAAAATGTTAATAAATGACAAACTGCTTTGAGTGAACTTCAAAAATCACTTGGCTTTATTGAAAGGGCAAGTTGAGAGCTTAAAAGGTAGTACATCAAAGAATGTAATGAATGCCGTTAAGAGAAGTGAGAGAACGGATAGTGAAAATGAATGTAATCCTTCTAAAGCAGTGTTAACAAATGTACCCAATTTATTTCAAGATGTGGCCTCAGTTCTTTCCAGTTACAGCAATCTGTTTTGTGAGACTGAATTTCAGGCAACAGTTGTTGAGAAGGAGGCGCTGAAAAATAAGCCAATTGAACTTGAAAAGTATTTAAGAAAATATTGGTCATTAAAGTTGGAAAATTTATATTTTGACAGTGTATAGCTCTGCGTATTGCGCCTAAAGGTCTCAGACGTTTCAAGTTCCCCAATGGTATCACTCAAACTCACCCCCTGTATATTGAGTTGGTGGATTTCTTTAACCAGGCAGGAATGGACTTTATAAAAATCTTGATTAAACACAACGAGCAAACTATGAATGAACTGAAAAGTTCCACTCAAGTTATGGATCAACAGATTTTAGTTAAACTGCAGACTGTAGAGGAAAATAATACTGAGTATGAGACAATTGAGATTTGAGAGCACTATGATTGTTCGCAAACAAAAGAAAATACTCAGAGACAGAGAAGCCTATGAACTAGGAAAAGGTTTTCATTTAAAAAGCTTCTCTGTTAATATTCCTGAAAATCCTGCTTCAAAATCAAATTATGTTGGCCATTCCAATAGAAGAGGTTCTTCCTCTTTAAGATCTCGTATGTTGCAAATACACAATAGTGCAAGCATTAAGTGCAATATATATATATATGTATATAGGCACAATATAAATAAGAACTGTTATATAAGCAGCCTAGATACTAGTATATAAAACATATCCTATCTATATATGTATACATGTATATGGACACTAAATAAACTACATCTTGAGTGCAAAACCAAAGTTGAACTAGTCATACTGTAAGAAGTGCATATATGAAAAGTACTACTACTAAATACATATGGTGTTTATTTGATATTCCTACATTTTCTTAAAGCTGGCTTAATCGTGCCCTTTCATTGAGTCCCTTCCCTTTATCTGCCCTTAATCTTATAATCCAATTTCCCTCCCTACACTCAGTGTAATTCCTAATGTCTCCTCCATGAGTGCTGGGGGTTATAACTTCTAGGGCTCTGAATAAAAACTTGTGTGTCTCCCCATATTGTACTATATGCTTAGCTAGTGCATTATGCACTGAGCCCTTTTTAATATGGTAAATATGCTCCCGTATCCTGTCCCTGAAAACCCTATTGGTTTTCCCTACATAAAAGGAGGAACAGGTCTGGCACACAGTCACATATACCAAATGGGGAGTCATACAATTAGCTATTGCTGATGTTCAGAATGCCTTGTGTAGGTCTGGATGAAAAAAATCCATCTTTTGTATCTATCTATATATATATATATATATATATATATATATATATATATATATATACAAAAATTACATTGGCCACAAGACACAGTATGCCCACCTTCAAGTGTCAATTAATTGTTTCTAGGATGACACAATAACTTTTTCAGGTTCTTCTTATTCCTAAATAGAAAGTGTGGCTCATCTCCAATTATCTTTTTAATGCTCTCATCTGTTTGTAAGACAGACCAATGTCTGGTGATCATGTCTCTAATATCTGTATGGTCTGAAGTAAAGAAATATGGAATTTTAACAAAGGATGGGTTGATAGTAATATCTGTGACATTCCTGATAGCTACTGGTCCAAAATAGGGTGCAGCAACATCTTGCCTTAGGGAGGAGATGTTACTCAATTGTCTTGTAATATCTGCTTCATAGTAACCTCTCTCTAATAGCTTTGTTTTTAATTCAGCTAATTCTTGTGCTAGTCCAACGTCAGAGGGATTCAATCTAGAGGTTCTAATGCCTTGCCCCTTGATGATGTTTCTAAATACATATGTTGGGTGCATACTAGACCTCAACAAAAATGTATTACTGTAACATGGTTTCCTATAAATACCAGTGTTGATCAATCCACTTGGTAATTTCTCTATGTATAGATCTAGGAAGTCTATCTTGCTACTGGACTTATTCATAGTAAACTTTAAAAAGTCTGTCAGATTGTTCATCTTCTTTAATAATATATCTAATTGCTGTATTTGCCCCTGCCATAGAACAAAAATATCATCGACAAAACGTCAATAAAATCTAACATGCTCTCTGAATTCAGTAATTTGAAATAGAGTTGTTTCCTCCCAGTATTCCAAAAACATATTGGCATAACTGTTCGCACATGGGGTGCCCATGGCCACCCCATCCTGTTGCCTATAAATATTATCACCAAACATGAACAAGTTGTTCTCCAAAACTAGCACTAATAAGTAGGAGATAAGATCTATCTGAACTACAGAATAATCACTATGTCCCTTCAGGTATTCAGTAATATAATGGATGCCTAATTCATTTGGTATAATAGTAAACAGAGATTGGACATCAAATGTGACCAAAGTCAAGTATTTAATATCATTAACTCCTTTCAGGCAATCATATAATTCTATAAGGAACTGTTTGGTCTCCCTAAGTACATAACTATTGCTATTCAAAACCGGTCTCAGATGTTTCTCTACAAACACTGATAGATGCTCAGTGACCCATCCACTACCTGCAACAATTGGTCTCATGGGTGGGTCTTGTATATTTTTATGAATTTTGGGCAAACCATGTATTACAGGGATTAAGGTGGCTTTAATTAGCAAGTAGTCAAACAATTCTTTATTAATGATACCACCTTTCTGCATGTCCAGCAACATATCCATCACATATCTTATGGTTTCTTGATCTTGTTCTTTTGTAATTATTTTATAATATATATCTTCTAAAAGATGGTTCATAGATCTAACATAGTGACTTACATCCATAATTACTACTTTACCTCCCTTGTCAGCAGGCCTGATTATAATAGAGGGTTCTGATTGTAATTGTTGCAGACTCTGCCTTTCTTCATAGCTAAGATTATCCTTGTGTCTATGTTTCCTAAATCTATTCGGATCATCATAGTATTCATAAAGTTCCTCTTCAGTAAGTTTAAAATAAGCCTCAACTAAGGGATGGTTCGTTGGAACGAAATTACTTAGGTTCCTAAAGTTATGTGGTTTACTATCTCTCATATTCATAGTATAGGTATCTTGTTGTCCATGAATTAATTTCAACATGACATTCCTACAGAATATTTTCAAATCTGTGATGGTATCTACCAGATTACTATGACTCCTAGGAATATGACTCCTAGGAATAAAGCTCAGGCCTTTCTTCAATAGACTTACTTCTTCTTGTGAAAGTATATGTGTGGAGATGTTGCAGATCATTGAATCCACTCCTTCCCCTATGTCTGCCTGCTGCTCCATTCCAACAGGAGATGTTATAAATTTAGAGTTATTACAAGTCAATGTTTGCTGCCCTTCCCCCACATCTTCTTGATGGTCTGGTGAGATGGATATTCCTCTGAATATTTCCTTTTCTGTCGACCATGACTCATAGAGCGTGCTCTTCTCAGCCCTTTGTCTGTACGGACTGGCAGGGGAAAAGGAATATTACATGTTCCACCAGAACCATCAATAATTTTATTAAAGAACTTCGGTCTAACTACCTCCTGTACTGTGGGGGTAGGTCTATTCTTTACCACTTGTATCTCGGGATATAAATTCCCTGTCTTGGGTACAGGAGTTGTTACATCCAAAATTGTACCTATATCTTTGTTACTAGCTTGTCCACTGGATTCAATCAACATCTCATCTATTGTTGTCACTTCATCATGTGTCTCCCTACTTCTTACAATCTTCTTGACACTATCTATATTCTGCACATCAATAACATTAGTAGTGTTCCTGTTTGCAGCATACACATCCAAATTATTATTATTGATAATAATACTGGCTCGGTTCTTAAAAGGACCTTTCATATTATCATTAATAGCAGTTTGTCCATGCCTGGGCCACATAAAAATGTGGCCCAGTCTAAAATCATTAGTGTCCCTTATAATTTTATTATTTTTCTGCTGTAGGAGTTTTCGCTCGAGTGCTACAACCCCATCCAGCAAACTTTCAAATAAAGATTTAACAATGTCATTGGAAAAATTGTCAAAAATGAAATGCTGCTTCAGTTTTATATTTTCAGTAAACAAAGTTTCTTCCGGTAAGAAATAGTCTATCAACAGTTGCAGGTATTTCCTGCTTACCTCAAGATTTAACTGTTGCCCCGGGAAAGCAAATCTGGATGTTGGGCTCCTTGGCTGGGCATGTTGAAAACACGAAGGCCCCTCGGAACAATCCTCTTGTCCAAACAATGCTGCAAATGTAATCTCTGAGTTTGCAGCCATTTCAATTTAAAAAAATCCCTCTCCAATTCATCCAGCGACCTCTGCAACCTCTCTAGGTCTACTGTCGCATTGCCAGTGTCATCAGTGGAGGCGGGTTTTTCAAGCTGCCAGGAAATACTCCTCGAGCAGTCCAAATATTCAAGGAACCTCTTATGCAGAGCTTCATTGATACTGTCCCCTTCTTTAGGATTGTAGTTGAGCTCGATACTAGCTGTGTGCTGCATATTCCTGCTCAGGTGACGGCAGTTGTAAAAAACAAAAGATAATAAAATTATTGATGACCTAGCCACCAAGTAACCCGATAAACTCTGACTAGTTCAACTTTGGTTTTGCACTCAAGATGTAGTTTATTTAGTGTCCATATACATGTATACATATATAGATAGGATATGTGTTATATACTAGTATTTAGCTGCTTATATAACAGTTCTTATTTATATTGTGCCTATATACATACATATACATGGGCACCCCATGTGCGAACAGTTATGCCAATATGTTTTTGGCATACTGGGAGGAAACAACTCTATTTCAAATTACTGAATTCAGAGAGCATGTTAGATTTTATTGACGTTTTGTCGATGATATTTTTGTTCTATGGCAGGGGCAAATACAGGAATTGGATATATTATTAAAGAAGATGAACAATCTGACAGACTTTTTAAAGTTTACTATGAATAAGTCCAGTAGCAAGATAGACTTCCTAGATCTATACATAGAGAATTTACCAAGTGGATTGATCAACATTGGTATTTATAGGAAACCATGTTACAGTAATACATTTTTGTTGAGGTCTAGTATGCACCTAACATATGTATTTAGGAACATCATCAAGGGGCAAGGCATTACAGCCTCTAGATTGAATCCCTCTGATGTTGGACTAGCACAAGAATTAGCTGAATTATAAACAAAGCTATTAGAGAGATGTCACTATGAAGCAGATATTACAAGACAATTGAGTAACATCTCCTCCCTAAGGCAAGATGTTGCTGCACCCTATTTTGGACCAGTAGCTATCAGGAATGCCACATATATTACTATCAACCCATCCTTTGTTAAAATTCCATCTTTCTTTACTTCAGACCATACAGATATTAGAGACATCATCACCAGACATTGGTCTGTCTTACAAACAGGTGAGAGTATTAAAAAGATAATTGGAGATGAGCCACACTTTCTATTTAGGAATAAGAAGAACCTGAAAAGGTTATTGTGTTATCCTAGAAACAATGAATCGACACTTGAAGGTGGGCATACTGTGTCTTGTGGCAACTGTAATTTTTGTATATATATAGATACAAAAGATGAATTTTTTCATCCAGACCTACACAAGGAGTTCCGAACATCAGCAATAGCTAATTGTATGACTCTCCATTTAATATATGTGGCTGTGTGCCAGACCTGTTCCTCCTTTTATGTAGGGAAAACCAATAGGGTTTTCAGGGACAGGATACGGGAGCATATTTACCATATTAAAAAGGGCTCAGTGCATAATGCACTAGCTAAGCATATAGTACAATATGGGGAGACACACAATTTTTATTCAGAGCCCTAGAAGTTATAACCCCCAGCACTCGTGGAGGAGACATTAGGAATTACACTGAGTGTAGGGAGGGAAATTGGATTATAAGATTAAGGGCAGATAAAGGGAAGGGACTCAATGAAAGGGCATCGATTAAGCCAGCTTTAAGAAAACGTAGGAATATCAAATAAACACCATAAGTATTTAGTAGTAGTACTTTTCATATATGCACTTCTTACAGTATGACTAGTTCAACTTTGGTTTTGCACTTAAGATGTAGTTTATTTAGTGTCCATATACATGTATACATATATAGATAGGATATGTGTTATATACTAGTATCTAGGCTGCTTATATAACAGTTATTATTTATATTGTGCCTATATACATATATATATTGCACTTAATGCTTGCACTATTGTGTATTTGCAACATACGAGATCTGACATATTTTTGCATTCTATTTCTTAAACAATGGTATTGCATATATATTTATAACTTCTATATAATATCTTATGCAATAAGTATTGTTTGATATAATAGCCTGTTTTTAATATATGTCATTATCTGTTGCAATGTTGTTTTAAATGAATTAATTGATTGCAAGTTTTGATTGGATTATAGCTATCTTTTAATTGTATATGAGTCATTTTGTTTTAAGGTGAATGTTTTAAAGATCTGATGATGCTTTTTAGCGAAAGCGCTTATCTGTCTGGACACCATTGAATAAATTACACTTTATTTTTATATATATTTCTTCCTGTTTCTCTCCGTTTCCATCAGTTTGTTGATTTTATATTTGTTTCTTTTGGATTTGTTTACGGAAAGTTAATCCGGTTACTTGGCGGCTAGTTCATCAATAATTTTATAACTATTATTTTATCTAAAAGGAATGCTCTTCTATATAGTACCAAATTAAGCATGCATATCCTAACTGTAAAAGCAAGCATGCATGCTTCAGTCTGTAGCAAAGCCAACTGTAGGAGTCATGAATAATAGTGTAGTCAGATATTGTGGGTTCAAATACCACAAGTAACAAATATATAGTAAAATCCTTTAAAAATATTACATTATTTAATTTCAACAGAAGAGCCATAAATGCCCTGCTAACTTAATCTGTATATAATTTGACCAAGCATATGTGCAATATTTCCACATTGCAAGGATTACTTTCAGCTATTGTTAGTTATAGTTTGTAGTTGTTAAGAAGTATACTTAAATGTAAAAGTAGAGATAAATACTTTATTATCATGATAATGCATTGTATGTCACAAATGATGGTACTAATTATCTCCTTTTTTCTCTTACCACAACCATATCTCTCTTTTTTATTGTTCTATGTGTTTTATTGTTCTTTTGTTCTATGCTTTCATGTCATCCATCTCTGGCAGATCACAAAATTCTTTACAGCACAGGGAGGTAGGCCAACTTCAGTGGCAGAGCCTGGCTCAGTCCCTCCAGCTCCTTCTCCAGTGCCCAGAACATCTGGACTCATCCTGATAGTATTGCTACTTCTGCCCCTGCACTGCCTGGGTGCTCCTCATCAGGTAGTACTATCCTGGCAGCTGGTGCTGTGGTAGCCTCTGGGAGTACTGGCAGAAGTGGGGATTTTATCATCCAACAGGAGTTTTCAGGTTTGCTGTGTAGGGTCATCCACAGTACCATTGTTGCACTCCTATGCTGGATGGGGAGGATGCTCTCTTTTATGGTCCATAGGAGAAGACACCAAGCACTCCAACTTCCAGTGGAGTAAGGGGACAGTGATGACAGTGCTGTGAGTGAGGACTAGATTCTTATTGTCCCCATGTTTGATGGGTATGGGCACTTGTTGTTCCCTCCCTAAACACAGTCATGGTGCCACCCAATCTGTCATGTCATTCACCATCTCTGTTCCTTGTCTTGTTTGTCCTGTTTCTGTGCATCTGCTTCCGTATCTACCCTATTTACCTGACCCAGAAATACCAGCATCCCTTACACAACATTCCTCTCTTACTGAAATAAAACAAATGGGCACCTGTCCCACAAAAATATCATCCCATACGTAGCTCTCAACTTTGCACACATCTTCTTGACACACTTGATTCAGTCCAATTGGCTGTACAACATGACCGTATTGTTGTCACCTCTCTTTGTTGAGGTGACAGTCCAAATTCAGCTAATATTCTGTACATATTTTCATTGTACACTGTTAAAGAAGTGCTAGCTATGGTTCTTTCCTGCTGCACATTCCTATATTGCTTTCCCTTTGTTCTACCCCCTGCTTGCTCTGCATTTCACATCTTCCCTATCTACCCCATTTTAACACCTTTAATCTGGTCTGGATGCCCTTTGTATATTTCTGCCAATACTCATTCCAGTTTACTCCTGCTTGTTTTCTTATAAGATTTTCATATTGTTATTCCATATTCAAGTTTGGGTCTAATGCAACTAACAAACAATGACTTCATCATTTCTCATTCCTATACTTTTATCTTTTTATACAACCTATAGTTCTATGACTATCATTGACCAATTGGTTGATATGTTTAGAAAAACTCAAAACTGGGCCTACCAATATGTCCAGGTCCTTAAATGAATCTACAGTTTCAGTCACTGTGTGATGTGTTAAATATTCACTTTTCAATTTATGCCTCTCAAATCTCATATGCTTAGTTTTTGATGTATTTATCAGCATATTTATTATTCTCCTGTGCTCAAATGGTCAATTTAGTCAAGTTCTTTTGCATACTTGCCTTATCTGTAACATATGTAATCAGTTTGCCCAATTTCAGATCATCTGCATATAAACTGTAGAACACCTCAGATGAAAAAGTTAGGTCTGAAAGATACAATATAAACAAGTAAGAGTCTAGGACAAAGCCCTGTGGGACACCCTGGCTGTAACCAAGAAGTTCACCTGTCCAATTGCTGTACAATACTTGTCATGTCCTCTTTGTATACCATGCAGCTATCCATCTTATCAAGAGTACATCAATACCTAGATGTTCTCATTTATTGATTGGTGTTTTGTGTATGTCCCTGTCAAATGCTGAAGTTAAATCTATATAAATTACATCACAGTACAATGTTTTCATTCATAGCTATTATATTGTTATAGAACATCATGTTACAGGTGGTCATAGAACTATTTTCACCATATACATGCTAATATATGGTTTCAAGTCCTAGCCTATCCAATTCTGCCACTAACTTATCTGCTATTACCATCTCCATTATTTTTCCACAACATGAAAGTAGACATAAAGGTCTATATGACTCTTGGTTTGTCCTATTCCCCTTTCCCTTAAAGACCAGATTACTAAGCGCATGTCTTCAATCTTGAAGAATCTCCCCATATTTATATAACGGGTTCCTATTACGTGATTGAAAGTATAAAACTTTGAACACTACAAGATCGAACTTGTATGTTTGAAGTTTTATAATTTCGGACACAAACAAAAAAAACAACGGACAGAAAGTAACTGTCATAAGCAGGGGGCAAGCCCCCCTGCACCCCACACCCCCGCTCTTTAAATATACAAACTCGAAGATCGCACTACAGTGCAGAAAGGGAATATTTCCCTTTAATGCACTGTAGTGCGATCTCAGAGTTGGTATATTTAAAGAGTGGGGGGTGTAGGGGTGCAGCCCCCCCATGTGGGGGGTGCAGGGGGGCAAGCCCCCCTGCTTACAACAGTTATTGGGCTGTTTTTGTTTTTTTTCTTTAATTTGAATTGCTGAAATTACGAACACTTGTGTTCGATGTTTTCAGGTTCGAAGTTTCAGCAATTCGATAACGCAATAGGAACCCTTATATAACCTAGTAAATAATAGATATAATGGTACTGTAAGTTCTTGCTGAACTGTTCGCAGGTCATTATTACTAATTCTGTCTCTGCCTTCTGCTATGTTTGAATCCAGTTTGCGCAGTTCTTTTACAATATAATCTAATTTGATTCCAGTATCTGAGGTTACTGGATGTTACTAGGACAACATATCACCCCCTTTGTGGAGCCAAAATGTTTTGCATAAGATTTTGTAAATATATTTATAATCTGCTGTGTCTGAGAATAAATGTTAGTAACTACAAACAGTTTATCAATTTGTATGTCTTTACTCCTTCCACATCTTATGTATCTATAGAAAGGTTTCCCACTATGCTTAATATCTTTATATACATTTTCTTCAAATTTTGCTTGATCTTGTCTCGTACTATGCTTATTTTTTGTCTAGCTTGTTTTCAAAATTGTAGTTGAATCTCTTTTCCATTTCTTATATTTTTTGTCTCTCACCTTAATCAGGTATCTTGTTCTTACTGAAATATAACCCTCTGGCATTGTATGCCTAGGCTCTGATGTTAAACATTTTTTATTTTTTTTATTTTTTGCACTCAAACAGTTTCTCTTTCAAAACTTTCCACATTCCATGTACAGTTTTTCCACTGAACACCTCACTCCAGTTAGTTTTACATAGAGACTCTTTTGCTTCCATATAATCTGTAATTCATCTTCTGTGCATTGGTTTAGATTTCAGTTTAGCAGCATTATCTAGCAACAGATTAACTTTATAACCCCATGATCACTGCACATCAGTGGTGGTAAAACTTAAATTGAAATACCAGTAATTTCTTTAGGAACACAAACAATGTCTAGTATGTTCTGTTCCCTGGTAGATTTGTTTGCAATCTGAAGCAATTGTTGTTCCTGAAGATACATTATGAATATTTTTTTAGGAACACAAACAATGTCTAGTATGTTCTGTTCCCTGGTAGATTTGTTTGCAATCTGAAGCAATTGTTGTTCCTGAAGATACATTATGAATATTTTTTTAGGAACACAAACAATGTCTAGTACGTTCTGTTCCCTGGTAGATTTGTTTACAATCTGAAGTAATTGTTGTTCCTGAAGATACATTATGAATAATTTTTTAGGAACACAAAAAATGTCTAGTATGTTCTGTTCCCTGGTAGATTTGTTTACAATCTGAAGCAATTGTTGTTCCTGAAAATACATTGTGAATAATTTCCTTACTAATGTTGTTGAATAAATACTATTCCAGTCTTTTTCTGGTAAATTTAAGTTCTCAGCTAATATTAATCTTTCCTCCTGTGTTTCATGCAAGAAATATATGAATTCCTCCAGGTCATCTGCACTTGACTTTGGTGGTCTATACACTCCAACAATTGTTATATGTTCCAGGGTTGTCTTTACTGTCAAAGTTACACAGGGGGGAATTTAATAAAGCCTATACATTTTTTTTCTTGTAGGCATCATGCCATGCTGCTAACATGGCCGTGAACATTTTTAGATTCAGTAAGCACTGCTGAGTGGTGCGCACAAGCAAACCGGCACAAAAACTTCTGTGGCATGCAAATAACCTCATAAGTAGGTGAATATCATGAAAATGAGGCAGGTAGAGCAATCCAGCAAGCAGATAGGCAGCTCTGCAGACCCTCTGTCAGTGTCCATACTGAACACTGAAAAATTCCGTGTACAGGAATATAGACAGACAAAAGAGGCTGTAAAAATGTAGATAGATGGGCAGAAATGGCATACCGTGTACAGATATGAGTGAAATTATTCTCTTTGTGTCTGACAAATTAAAGGAAATAAGTTAAATAAAATTTATTTTTTTTAATAATCTGGGCGTGCTGTGACAGAAATATATTAAAGGACCCTGAGTGGAGTATCTGCAATGGTGCATTGGTTCTGTTGCTAACATGGTCGGGCTTCAAAGCATGTAGTTTCCAGATTGGGAGCATGGATGCCTATGCAAATCAGATGGAGTTACTGAATAGCACAAAGGGATAATTTTGTCCACATATCCCCTTCATGTAGGCATAGAACCATGTTTTTGTTTACAGAAGAGGTAGTTGTCATCAGGGGAGGGTGTGTCCAATGAATTCTAAGGTTATTTCAGCCTGTTTGCACAGTGCACCACAGTGCTCAGCATATTCTTTCAGGGTGGTGTGTGCACTCACTTCTAAGCTTTGTTTAGCTAAGGGGAGCAAGTTTCAGCATGTTTGCGCGGTGTGCCTCCATGATGAGCGTGGAAGTCTGTGGGGGTGTGTACACTGATTGCTAAGCTTTGTTTACCTATGTGGTGAGCATTTGCATGGTGCTCCAAAGTGCTGATTGTTTCTAAAACCCAATCACATATTAATTAGTTGTGACCTCTGCTTAACTTAACATAGGGCCATTAAATGATGTCAGTGATATACTAGGCAGGTGGAATGCATCATAGGTAACCAATTACACAGTCAGCACCTACAGCAGAGCACTATAAAGTATGCATACACCCTACATTCAGGTTTTTCCCCCATACTCTACAGCAGCGGAGTACAGACTTGGGAAATTTAACTGAGCAAATGCTATGGTCTGCTGCAGGTCTGCTGCATCTGTATGTGCTAGATGCTGAAGTCAATGTTGCTGCTGCTGACAAGAGTTCTAGACAAAGAAGGAGAAAAGTGTTAAGGCCCAGGCTGCCCTTCCAGGAGCTGCATGAGATGGAGACTGTAGAGCACTAAAGGGTGGACAGGGCCATACTACAAGAACTCACTGAGCTCTGCCACCCTCAACTCAGACCCAGAGCCAATAGAAGAAACCCATCCCAGTGGAAACAAAGGTATGTGTAGCCCTTAGGATACTAGCTACAGGTACTTTCCAAAGACCAACTGGGGACATGATGGAGGTTTCACAGGCATCTGCTTCCAGGGTACTCCACCAGTTCCTGGATGCCAAGCTACCACATGCCAGTGGGCACATTTATATTCCCCTCACCCCCAAGGCAGGGGCCAGCAATATGCAGCACTTCTAACATGTAGCACACTACCCTAGGCATAATCCTCAACCTCTTAGGGGAAGACATCTGGGCAAAGCCATGAATAATTGGGGGATAAAAGCCTACAAATAGGGGCAATTTTTAAATAATCCTCCTACATTCCTAGAAAGTTGATAGAATAACAGGTTTTGCATTAGCATTCATTTTCTGAAGGGTATGAAGTCTGAATTATAAATGTCTATCATTATTTTCTGACTTCAATCCTCAATGATTTGCTAGAGAAACAGGCCCAAAATAGGAGACAAAAATCTGGACATTCTGTGAAAACCTGTACAGTTGAGAGGTATGCCCTGATGTATGGATGCCATACATTGCACTCATGTACACATCAAGTCATAACCTGGTGAAGAGGGTAGAATCTACATCAAACGCAAGGAGTACCACTCCATCAATGGCCAGGTTGTGTGTAATGTCCAGGGCTTTATCATGACTGTGTGTGTACTGGCAGCCCTGACAGTTATCATGACTCCCATATCTGGCATGCATCACAGCTGTACCAGATGTTTGCTAGGCATGACATCTAACATGGCCATTTACTGGGGGTTGCTGGCTACACACTGGAACCATGGATGGTAAAACGAGAAATGCACACACCCACTGAAAAATGCCATAATGAGGCACATGCACAAACTAGGAACATCATACAGCATGTGATTTTGCTTCTGAAGTCACGATTTTAGTGCCTCAATATATCTGGTGGAGCCCTGCAGTAGTCTCCAGCCACATGTGGCCATATGTTCACACTCTGTATCATGCTACACAATATGATCCTGCAGAAACAGCTGCAGCAGGATCAGCAAAGGGAAGGGATACACAGCCCCCCACTAGTGCCTATGTCACCATAGCCACAGTCACAGGAGGACTTGGAGGAGTAACTGCCTAATGATGTCCCTGTAGGCAGATGTAGACATGCCCAGTATGCCCTGGGTTTGGCAAAGAGACAATGCTTAGCACATTCACTGACAACCTAGACCCCTAGAGAATGACACCTTACACCTACTCACATACATATAATAAAATTGTTGATGCCAGACAACCCACACAACTTGTAAATATCCATGTATTGGCTGTGTACTGCTTGCATCACACAGAGTCATCCCTGAACTACAGTCCTGTTATCTGCTGCATTCGCAAGGTAAGTCTCTAACCTACACACTTTTTGTAAGGATTGCTATACTATGGTATGATATGTATGTATCTGCTGCATTTATACAAGGAAATATAGTGGGCTATGTGGGCAGAAGTAACATCCACATGGGTCTACAGGTACCCAGTCCAATAGTATGTGTTCCCTTATAATCACTAGGCCTCATGGTTGGAATATGCACTACATCAATCAAGGAAGATGCTAAACAGTGGGGTCACATGATATTTGGACTGCTGCCTATCCAGAAGATTGTCTGGTTTTCTTCCCCCACCCCCCAACACAGCAGTTTTCCCATATAACTGCGTTAACAGTAAGTCAGCAATGGTATATCAGCAGACCAGGCAATCTCGGGGCTGTAACATAGAACTTGATCATACATTGTATGTCACATGTAGTGCAGGAATAACAATGTACATATTTATGTTGCTGAATGGGTGATGAATGACTCTACTGTGTCTGGCAGCCATGCTGGTAAACACATGATGCACTATGTTAGTTCCCCATGTGGGGATGTCACGGTACTGCTGCAGGGTATTGTAGGTAAGGACCTGGGTCATCCTTTGGGCAAGTGAGCCACAGCATGACTAAACAACACTGTGTGTACCTATTACACTTCCCTAACGTGTTTGTCCACTCTGTACAGCACCTTGCATGACTCTGTTCCTGTAACATGCTGGAAGTAACTGTATCAGTTGGAGTTAACTGCAGATGCACCTAGAGGCATCACTTGGATGCAATGACTTTACAAATATACTGAAATACACATTTCACTGCCTAATTTAATGTTCTTTCCACCTTTTGTGATTAAGAAGGCATTTTAGAGTAAATGCCTCATTTAAACCAGGAGGCTTTTCTTTTCTTAATGTTCACTGCCAAAGTGTTTCTATTTGTTCAACTACACTCCTGTGATTGTCCTCTCCAAAATCCTTATGTACCTGTTCCAGAATGGAAAATAAAAACATTCTACCCTGTTTACACATGACATTATGTTTAAATATGGCATTATTCTGACCCTTAACTTTAATAGAATATAAATAGTCCTTAACAAAACAGTGTCATGCTTACCAGGATAAGGACCTGGCCTTGGCCAATACCTGATGGATCTGTGAAAAGTTGATGGGGAAGTAATGTCAACACCAATGCATGTTGCAGCACTACAGGGTAATACATCCATATATCTCACATTTACAGTAGCTACTGTGTTACTTGTTTTATTGGTCACATTCTGAGTATGAGAGTACAACTGGGGTAAAACCCTTCCCCCACAAAGAACAAAGACCTGACACCCATATAAAAGTATGCATAGCCTGACACACTGTCTGCTACAGTATTACAATGCTGATCACAGTAAGCCTACCTGCACACTCTTCTGCTGTGGAAACTATGGCACCCACCTCCACGATGTATGGTGTGATGGATGCCTTGGAGCTTTTGTGTGTGCCTAGGTTCACCAGGATTTCATCAGTGTACATGAGTGGTTGTTCTGCTGCAGGCCCTCCACCAGTGATGGCACGATCCCTGGCTACATCTGCTGCCCTTCATTATGCACATTGATAATGTCTGTTGTCTGGTGTCAAACCTGCTCATATGTCTTGCCTTGATGGGTCATGCCATTCACAGCACAGAAAAGGTCTGCCCACAGTGCAGCCCACTGTTCCCTGTTTTGCCTCCCCCTGGACAGTATATGATGATGTTGCCTTAGTCCTTCCAGTATAATTTCATTTTCCACATCAGAGAAGGGTGTATGGCATCTAGGGTACATGATTCCTGAAAGACAAAAAAGTGGAACACATTATAGGATCAGGAACATGGAAGTATACTATGTAGAGATACAGCAAGGGAAACATGGCTGGCACTAGCCACTGCATGCTCACATGTCAAACTCCACAGCATTCAAACATACTAAGTGTGTAGATACAATTGAATAGAAGCAGTAGTCAGGAATTCCCATGTGTGCCACAACAGATACTGCTGAATGATCATACACCCAAAACTTGGGTGTACTGTGGTGTGTCCCCTACAGGCAACCCCCCAATAATATGTCACAGGAACAGTGCAACACAATTAGCAGTGTGCTACTACAACCATTATAAAAGGACAGTCCAACAAGACCAGTGTGCCACAATGACAACAGACAATGCGCCCTTGATGTACAGTACATCTTGTGTAGGTGTAAGACAGCAGGAGATCAATGACATGTCTTTATCACAGGTCTAAGTCAAGCTTAATGCTGTAATCCCTATTCCCCATATGTGTATTCACCCATCTGCATCCTGTTGTACACAAAATCAGTTGCATACTTGATGGAGTGTAGTACTCCTCTGTTGATATGTGGTGATAGGAAAGTTTTCACAAAGGCATGCTCTGTGAGAGGAAAGTCTCATACAGACTGGTTCCCCGTAGCCAGCTGCTTACCTTTTAAATATGCTTCTCATCAGTATGTGATTGGCTCTAAACAAATCTGTGGGTCTGAAATGCTAATTGCAGGAACACAGCTGAATTGCAGTATCATCAGCCAATGACATGCAACCATTGTACAATATATAAGGTCTTCATGTAGATTAGGGCCCCCTTTCTGATATTTTGTGGTGGACTTTACTGGGTTGAGGAGACTACATAGTTGCAGAGGGTAGGTCTGTATCAGAAACTTACCATAGAGTTGTGTGTGCTACAGAATGCAGCTACTGCTTCAGGTAATATACATAGGTAGAGAGTGTGATCATTTTGGAAGAGAACCACCTGCAGGAGTAACAGTGGGAGCTGTGCCAGCCTTGTTGTTGAGGCAGAGCCAGAGTGAGGAGTGAGGCTACATTTTCCACTCCCAATGAAGCATGTGTTTAAGTTAAGTATGTTAGGAAATGGTATCGCTAACAGAGTACTTGGCAACATGTTTGGTGTGTCCTTGGGTAAGATGGGGTATAAATATAAGAATATATCCACTATTTGGTTAACTGCCAGGCCATGTGTTACAGTCTAGTAGCAATTTACAGCATGTATGAGGGCAGGCCTTGTGACAAGAAAGGACTTCCAATATGTATGTTAGCTGTGCAGCTGTGATAATCTGCACAGTGACATTGGAAGGATTGTGTGGTGCACTCTGATATTAGTGGCCCTCATTTGCAGTACCTGCATTGACATTCTGTGTGAATGCATATTAATGTATGACGTGACACTTTATGCACATATAAGTTTTTCTATAGGGATATGTCAAGTGTGTTCCTACCTGCAGTCCTATAACCTCCATCAGTGAAAAGCAGACATGTTATTTGAAATGCATTGTGTGGATAAAGAGTCCATGACTCAGTCATTAATTGTTGCCTTCACAATACTGTAAATTCACTTCTACACACCACTGGATTTGAACCCAGGACTGTGTGTGGCAAAATGTGTCATTTGCAAGGCAATTAACAGACTGAGTTACTGAGTCACTGCTGTAGCAGGTGTATTTGTAAGATATATGTGCACACATACAGGCTGTGACATACATTTCCTACATCTGTGCATGGCTTTATATGGATGTATGTGTGTAACAGGGTCCCAGTTGAACATGTATTTTGCCATTAATGCTTTAGCAGATGTCTTTCTACATGTTGCTGCTGAAGGGCACATTTACCTGGTATTACAGACCTCACTTACATGCATTATTATGTCTTCGGCTTTCTAGTGGTGTACTATTGCACCAGAGTCCAAGGTACTCTCCCATTTTTAATCTTTTTAATTTAATTACATTTTATTCAAGTTTGCATGATGTGGCGCAGCATGTAACTCTGCAGAAATATGCTTAATGACTGTAACTGGCAATTACTATGTTTTCTTTAAACCACCTGTTTTAATTGAGTTGTGTGGTGTGGCAGGTTAATGCAGTGGTTTGCAGGCATGATGGTCTTTTGTTCAAAACATGGGGCAGGTACTTATTTTGCAAGTGTGTATTACAAGTTTAAAAACATTTATAGTCAATATAGCTCTATTTAACTGAGCTCAGGAAAACTGGGGAGATATGAAAGTGGTGAAATGTGGTGCAAGCAGGAGAGAAGTCATAGTGAAAGGTGGGTAGGGATGTGAAGGGAGGGTGTAGGAAAGAACCATAGCTATCCATTTCTTGTACAGCAACAACTGTGCATTTTGACAGAATTTGTGCATGACTTTAAACTCTCACAGAGAGAGGGGTGAAGACATCATAATTACATTGTCAAACCAATTGTATGAAATTATGTGTGTCCAGTGGATATGTGTGTGAAATGGAGAGCTATGTATGGAATGATTTTTTTGGAGGGACAGGTGACCATTTTTTTTGAGGTGTGAGTTGAATGTTAAGGAAGGGACATAGGTACGTGTGGGGGATGTAAGTTGGGTAGGCGAGTATGCATTTGCAGACAGACAAGACAGGCAAGACAGCAGACAGGGATGGTGTGTGACATATGAGGGGGGTGAATGTATTTGATAGGGAGGGTGTTGTGGAATCCAAGTCTCATGTGCCTGCAGGCGGCAGCGGCATGACTCACATCCCCACTCATGGTATTGCCGGCACTGCTACTTCATTGCCCCAAGGTTGGTAGTGCTGGAGGCTGGGCACCGAGGTGAGGCTACCCCACCAGGTCAGCCAGCATGCCCTCAATCTGGTGTAGGCAGCTGTCAAACGCATGGTACACTATCCTGTGCACCAAGACTGGCAGCTCATCTTGGGTAACAACACCCCCTCCACCACCACTCCCAGAAGGAGACAGGACCCATCCTATGAGGAGGTACTAACCAATACTGCAGGTAGTGCAGGGGCAGCAGGGGGGCCACCACCAGTCTGGGTCCTAGATGTGCTGAACCCGGTGCCATGTCCGGTTGAGGCAAGGTAGGAGGATCTGCCAGAATTGGCCTACGTTCACGTGCTGCAGTGAATGAGATACAGCAATTTGTTAAGGTTAGTAATAACCAAACCATTGTTAGTATTAACAGAATGTAACATCATTTTAATTCATAAAAATGCATATTAATGTATAGTATGTGTAACACAAAAGTAAATAACATAAGTCAGTATGGTAACAGCCTGCTAGTAAGAAATAAACCATAAGGGAACAAAATTATTTAACAAAGTATGTTAATAGCAAATCATAACACATAACAATATTACATCACATTTTGCAAAAATATAGTTTAGCAACATATGTTAATATTAAATCATAATAATAAATAACAGTAATAAATAAATGAAGATAAGGGGTGGTGAGAGAGAGAGAGAGAAACATTCTATTACTGACAATGCAGACCATATCCCTGAAAACATTGATAATAAATACTCTACAGGTATGTAGTGTCCGTTTTGAGTACACTGACTACAATTCTCCTATAGCTGATGTAGCATGTACATACCTCTCAAGCTGTTAGCATTGATCAATATGGGCCAAGCAATAACAAATGTAGGTACACAACTACACAGAACAGTTTCACATAATGTGGACTTATATAACTACCAAGGTGTTCTGTAAGCAGATTTGGTAAGACATTGCATTCCAGGTAATCATTTCTCTGGTAATCCTGTGACAGATGGACTAGGCAGGTTTAATTACATTACATGAAATTGTGACACTTGAGAGGCATGTTTCTGTACAGTATGTAATCTAGACATCCATCATGCCTTAGCTTGCAGGCATGGGAATAGAAACAATATCTGTGACTTCAGGGGATATCTGAAAAAAAAGTAAACTTTATTGGTATTACTGATAACTGTCTGTGAAATGTTAGCATAATCAAATCTATTCATAACATGGGTTACCTCAACAATATACCAAATACCTTTTCTTCCTGGAGTAGAAGAAAAAGACAGCATTGTGTGACTGAATTTGTTTTGCATTCTAGAACTTTTACAGTGCTATACTTGACTGCAGTGACAGTAGAACCACACATGCGTGGCATACAGCTTAGTAAACTAAAGACCACTACCCTAGCCACAGACAATTTACCACCCCAATATCTAAAACTAGCAGCCAAAGCAATAGCCTACCCAGTTTCTATACTTATAAGCAGATCCATAGTTGAACACCAAATCCCAACCTCATGAAAGATTTCCCATATAATTTCATTTCACAAAGAAGGCAACTCTACTGAGCTAGCCAACTACCGACCTATTGCTATCTTATCCCCTCTGTCCAAAATATTAGATATTAGAGAGAATTGTCCACACACAGCTCATGCACTACCTGTAAGCAAATAACCTATTAACTCAGACACAATATGACTTCCGTCCACACCACAGTATGACTACTTCCCTGTTATCTTTTACCAACACAATAAATCATCACAGAAACAATCACAAATATGTATCCTCTGTTTTCTTAGACCTATCAAAAGCCTTCGATATGGTGTCCCATAGCAAACATCTAGCCACCCTTTTTTCTCTAAACGTTTCCCAGTCTGCTCTTGACTGTTTCCAAGACTATCTGACTATACATCAGCAAGCAGTATGATACCACCACAAACATTCCCCAGGGAGACATACTAGGTCCCCTCCTTTTCTCATTATACACAAACAACCTCTACACCTTAGTCCCACATGCATCCGTAAGTCAGTACGTTGATGACTCCACATTAATATGTGCTGACACAAAACTTCTTTCTAGCAATAGAAACATGGCTAACAAGCTCCCAACTCATTAATATGTGCTGACACAAAACTTCTTTCTAGCAATAGAAACATGGCTAACAAGCTCCCAACTCATTCTGAATCCCAATAAAATAAAATTGCTTCTATTCCACCCAACCAAAACTACTACAGCCTCCCCCTCTTTCACTATTGAATCTCTCAGCAAAACCACGATCTCTCCCACTACCCATACCAAGCTATTAGGAGATGAAACAGACAATAACATGTAATTCGATTTCCACATATCTCAAACCACAAAAAGTGCCCAAAAAACTAGGTACTATGTATAGGAATAAACTTTACCTCACAAATAACACAAAAGCCATGATAGCTCAGACACACTTGATCCCCACCCTGCTATCATCACCTATACTCCCCAACCTCAAAAAATCTGACCTTGCAAAACTTGAAACATGCTATAATAAAATCACTAGATTTGCAACCAACTCAAACTCCAGGTCTCATCACTGTAAAGCACTCAGGCAGCTCAAATGGCTCAAGTATTCCCAACTCCTGCTTTATACCCAGCTAACCATGACCCAGAAAATACTCTATCAGAAAGAAAAGACACCTGCCCTGCAAAATCTACTACAACCATACTCCAGTACCAGAACTTTATGATCCAATAATAAACACCTGATAAAAGTCTCCACTGCCAATAATCAGGCTGGGGAATCCCTCTTCTCCATCTGCACAGTTAAAATCTGGAATATACCTCCCAGTATAATTTCCACCACAACCTCAGCACAATTTAAACATTTACTAACAACTGATCTATCCAAAACATGGATATGCCCATGTATGGCTCCTGACTAGACTACTTGCTCTTATGCTGATGCTATATTGCATTTCAGTCTTACTAAATGTACTTACAAACAAAATTGATATCTAGTACTATGTTTTATATTTTCAACTGCATTTTACTGAGTTGTCATATATATTTTTAATTCAATCTATGTTAGATATGCTTACTTTAATATGAAGCTTTTCTCCCTGGGTCTCCGCTGAAAAAGGACTTGTGTCCAACTGGACTTTCATTGTTATCAAATGTAAAATAAAAATAAAAATAAATAAATACAGCCGTACTGCATATATTGAAACAAATCTGTTTAGGAATCAATTATGCTGCTTAGTACGTTATTGGTATTGCTGATAAGTGTTTGTGACATGTAACCACGATCAAATCTGTTCATAACATGGGCTACCTCACCCATATATCTTTTGTCCTGGAGAGGGAGAAAAAACAGTATTATGTGACTGAATTTGTTTTGCATTCCAAAGCTATTACAGTGCTATACTTGACTGCAGAGACAGTAGAACACAAATGCATGGAATACAGCCATAATGCATTTATTAAAACAGATTTCTGTAGGAATTAACAATGCTGTTTAACACTTTATTAGTATTGCTGATAAATGTCTGTGAAGTCCAGACAATATCTGCCCATAGACTGGGCTAGGTGAGAAATGGAAACAGGTGATCCGCTGTGGGGCGACCCCTAACGGGAGCATCCGAATGAAGAAGAAGAAGAAGACTGGGCTACCTCAGTCATATACCTTTATTACCTGAAGTAGGAGGAACAGAGAGCATTATGCGACTAATATTGGCCTCGAGACAGCCTTGGACTGTACTTTGAGTTAAACAATACAGTTTACAGGCCATTACATTTGCCTTCTACAGCTATTACAGTGTTACACTTGACTGCAGAAACCTTAACACAGACAAATAATGCATACAGGTCTACAGCAGTGGTTATGACAACACAATCCTGATGTACACCATTTTGCTTACTGTTATTGGTTTTGTTTATTGCAATACAGTTGACATTGTCCATTTATTGCACTTTTGCTCTTCTTGCCCATTTATTGCACTACAGTTGTACTTGCCCATTTATTGCACTACAGTTTATATGGTGTATATGGTGTATACTTTATTGCAGTAAATGCTTTACACTTTCTTGCTTATTGCATAGGTGTGTACTAGGCTAATGGCCCTGGAGCCTTTATAAACCTAGCCCATAGGATTACCCTGACATCGTGCCACCCAACCTTAGTTCCCAGTGCCTCTGTCGAGTAGAGCCACTGGAGTGATCCCCGGAGTAAATTATCTATTTCCCATCCACTCATCAAGGTTTCCCTTGAAGAGGGCCAGTGAGGTGCTCTGTTTGACATATATGGGAAGTCCATTCCATAGCAAGGGTGGTCTCTGGGTTATGAACCTGTCCCTCCAGCATGTTCTGTTGATTGTGGTAATGAGGTTGAGGTTACTGGAGAGTGTGGTGTGGAGGATTGGGAATTCTTTAGCTGCAGCATTTCTATCTGAGTTGGATCAGACATGGCTTTGTATGTCAAGCAGAGATCGCCTCTAAGTAGGCGATATGAGACAGAAAATAGCTAGAGTTTTTTGAGTCTGTTCAAATAAGACAAGTGTTTAAGGCCTAGTATCCTTTTTGTGAGGTACTTGTGTGGCCTCTCCAGTTGTTGCAGGTGTCTAGTGAGGTACATGCCAAATGGGGCATTGTACTTGATGACTGTCCTAATGAGGGAAGAGTAGAGGGAGACAATGACCTCTTTCCTCTTGAATGCAAAACCCTTAGTAATGAGATGTGCCACATAGAAGGACTTTCTGACTACAGTGGCAATGTGATAGTTAAAAGAGAGGCTGCTGTCAACCTGTGTTCCCAGATCTCTTATAACACCTTCTGTGTTCAGTGGACTACCATCGATGTGGTAATTCATGGGAACTGGGTTTTTCCCAGAGGGGATGATGACACAATTTTTGGCATTGAGCTTAAGGCCATAGTTCTGACACCAGTCATTGGTCTCAGTGAGGCCTTGCTGTAGGATGTCAACATCACTTGGGGAGTTAATAATAGATCCCAACTTGCAATCGTCTGCGATCTTTGTCAGCCAGAGACCCTTTGTGTTGGCCTGGACTTCAGAGAAGTAGATACCAAACAGGAGAGGACCCAGGACCGAACCCTGTGGGACTCCACTCGTGACTGGTCAGTAGTCTGATTTGGAGTCTGCTACTTTCACACTGTGGGTTCTATCTGTGAGACAGTTTGCAACCCACCAAGTGATATATTGGTTGATGCCTAGCTTAATGAGCTTTTCTATGATTCCTGAGTGGGGAATGGTATCAAACACCTTGGCGAGATCAAGGTAGGCTGTATGAACCACTTTCCTTCATCCACATCTCTGGTGACTAACTCAAAGAAGTCGACCAAGTTGAGCAGGCATGCTCTATCCTTCACAAAACCAAACTATGTGGGATCCAGAGTTTGGAGATTCCCTATATCCTTGTTTATTAGGTCCATGATGATGCGTTCCATAGCTTTGCATATCAGACTCCTCAGGCTAATAGGGCGATAGTTCCCAGGGTCTGTAGTCACTCCTCCTTTGTGGAGAGAGATGACTGTAGCAGTGCACCATTCTATAGGGACAAAGCCTGAGGTGAGGCTGTGGTTGAACAGGGCACACAGGTGAGGTGCCATTTCACTCTTTAGTACTTGCAGAACACAGCCAGGGATATTGTCAGGTCCCATGGAAGCTGTATTCTTGGGTCAATATTATGATATTGCACACTCAGAAGAGTGAACAACACATAATCGACCCCATGTAAGTGAAAGCTTAGATCTAAACCTCAGAACAGCATTTATTTTTCCAAGGGAAAAAAATCGCTGTTCCAAAAAAAAAAAAACCTGTAAAACATTACATAATGTAGGGGGCTCCATCCCCCCCCACACCCCCCTACTTAAATATACCAACTCCGAGATCACATTACAGTGCCAAAAAGGCAAAGTAGTGAAAGTGGCTAACCAAATTCTTTCCCAGGGAAAGAATTTGCTGAAAAATCAACAAAGATATCCCCCTCCACTGAATGAAGCAACCAACGTAAAAAATATATATAGATAAAAGAAGAAAGAAATGGTGGTTCCACACGGCAGCACTGTTTTAAGATATATTAACCAAACAATTCAAATAGTAAGCGCTTTCACAGATAAAAAACGCTTCATCAGACTACAAGACTACTAATGATAAAATCAGTTAAATAGTCATTCAATCAAATAATTAACCATTCAAACGCTTCAATTCATTAAAACTATGAAGACGGTGACTAAACTTGCCAAATATACATAAATATATGTACAATATAAAAACTATATAAAATCACATCTAAATATATCAAAACATATATCAAGCACATAAAAAGTTGCTGAAACAAGTAAATATATGAACACACTCAAAATACATATAACATATATAAACAGCTATTAATGTTTAAGAGCTCTAGCTCTCAGGAAAGGTTTTAAAGAAATCTTACTGTTCAAACCAGGAGGTTTGTCTGCTTGGAAAAAAAAGATCCATTTTTGCTCTATGGCTTCAGTACTGTTCTTCAAATCACCCCCTCTCTTGCTTGCAGAAACAATTTCCAAAACTAAAAACTTGAACTTATGTGCTGGACCTTCTTTTTTCACATGCATGGCCAAGGCACTACTATCTTTTACATTTCTTATGTCTCATAGGTGTTCTAAAATCCTGTCCTTCAGGTGTCGATTAGTCTTTCCTATATAGAAGGAAAAACATTCTGTACAATAACAGAAATACACCACATTCCTAGTTTGGCAATCAGTATAAAAACTCACATCTACCTTAAACCCTAACTGTGGATGTACAAAATATCCTCTTGTATGGATATGGGCACATGCCATGCATCTCCTGCATGCATAGGTACCAAGTCTATCTGACAAGAAATGCTTCTGGGGACCTTGAAACCTATAACATAAATGACTCGTCAAAGATCTGTTATTCCAAAATGTAAAACTAGGTTTGTCTCTTATCACTCCCTTCAATTCCTTGACAGTAGAAAGAATATCCCAATTATTCTTAATCATGTCGCATACCACATGCATGTTACTTGCAAACGTCAGGGGCATCCTAACTACATTAGTAGCATCATTCCTTACATTGGGTACGGTTGTCATGCCAATACCATCCGATCCTGATGCATCAGGTCGCTTTTTCTTGTTATAGTAGGGTCTGCATCTACCATGCCTCTCCCTCCAAGCTTCACTAATCTGATTATCTATCACCCCTTCTTTGTACCCTCTATCAATGAATTCTTGTTTCAATGAAACCAATGCTAGTTTCAATTGATTATCATCATTATGCAAATGCATAATATGAAAAATTTGCCCCTTTAATAGATTCAATTTGGTGTGCTTGAAGTGCATGCTCTCATTGTGTAGTATATTGTTCTTCCGGACTGATTTCCTGTACAAAGTGGTAAAAACTGAGTGAAGATTGTCCCTGTTAACTCTCACATCCAGGAACTCAATCTCATTGGATGAATATTTATAGGTAAAGTTAATAAAACTGGTAATACCATTCAGATACTGTAGGAACTCATTCAAACGTTCTTCTGTATTATGCCACAGCAAAAAAAAAAATCATCAACAAAATGCTTGTACCACACAATGGATGTACAATAAGCATTATTGGAAAGAACACTGTTGGCTTCCCAATGCACCAAAGAAAGGTTGGTTTAGCTATTGGCACAAGCTGTGCCCATAGCCATGCCAACCTTTTGCATATAATGCTCATCTCCAAAGATAAATACATTATTTTCAAGAATAATGTCCAACAATGCACACAGGAGCCTGACGTTTCCTGGATATACATTCTTGCTAAGTAACATCTCCCTGATGTTCTCTATCCCCCAAGTATTGGGGATAACTGTGAATAATGACTCTATATCTAGGGTCACAAAGAAACATGGATCCTCTAATGGCTCTAAGTAGACACTCAAATCACTCAAAAAGTCTTTAGTGTCTTTCAAGACAGTATCACATTCACTCAAAACTGGATGCAAGTTCTTCTCAACAAAAATTGAGAGAGGCTCAGTGGTCCAACCCCTACTAGACACAATCGGACGCATAGGGGGATTAGTCAAGTTTTTATGGACTTTTGGTAAACCATACATTATGGGAACCATAGGAAATTCAACATTAAAATATTTAAATAGAGACTCAGAAATCATTCCAGAAACCAACAGATCAGAAATAAAAAAATTGTATCTTATCAATCACCCCTTTCCCTACCATAGGGGATACCAGTTCATAAGTATTATTATCACTGAGGAGGTTCATCATATTCTTATTGTACAATTCTTTGTCAAGACCAACAATACCTCCTCCCTTGACTGCTGGTCGTATTTCAACACAGGACAAACCCTTCAATTCAAATAGAGCTTTTTGTTCAACAGCAGACATATTAAATCTAGTATAATCTGCAAACCTTTCTCTAAGTTGTTTCTCACATATGTCAATAAACAAGTCAATAGCTGAATTAGTAGGGGGAGTAAATACACTCGGTTTTCTAAAAGTGCATTGTTCTTGAACATTGTCATAAAAGAATTCGCTGAAAAGCCGCTTTGTTATTTTGCCTTTTTGTGCTTTTCAGTTCGACAAAGACGCATTCGACAACCTGTGTCTGTGACAGCGTAATAAGGAGCCGTATTCTTGGCCTTGGACAGTGCTGTTTTAACCTGTGCAGCAGTAATACTGGGTGCCTGGCAATCTACTAGTATTGTGATTGGTCCTTTGGTGCGGCAGAGAGGGGTAAAGTTGGCACTGAATCTGTCGGCCAGTATATTGGCAATATCTGTTGGCTCAGTATAGGAGGTACCATTGTGCAAATCTGGGTATTGCCATGGAGATTATTTACATAACTATAGAAGGCCTTGTGGTTGTCTTTACTATCTGCTACAATTCTGTTTTCATAGCTAGCTTTAGCGGATTTGATGAGGACCTCAACTTTTTGTTAAGGCTGATAAGGGAGTTTTTCCAGTCTTGACACTTCACCTTATTCCACATCAGTTTCCTCCTTCTGTTGTAGAGTTATTTTATTGCAGGTGACCACCAGATTGGCTTCCTTTTTTTGGAGGAGAGCATCTTGGTTCTACTGGGTATGGCGAGATCCACGCATTTATGTACATGTCTGTACAGTGCATTGGTGTATGATTCGGCAGTCATGCAACTATTCTCCATTTGCATGGGTGCCATGAAGTTAGCCACTTCTGTTTTTAGGAGCCCAAAGTTAGCTTTGGAGAAGTTTTTCATGGTGTTTACCTTTTGTGGGGGGGGGGGGGGATTTCCAGGGTGATTAGTTTGTGGTCGGATCTAACCAGGGAGGAGTTAACTACTGGCGTAGAGCAACAGCTGCCCATAATAGTAATGACCAGGTCAAGGATGTAGCTACCTCTAGAGAGGTAAGAATGAGCTGGTCCAGGGCATTGGAATTAATGAATTCCAGGAAATGTTAGGCAAGTGTATTGGTACATGAGTAGTTTTCCCAGTTAATGGAGGGGTAGTTGAAGTTGCCCAGTATGAGAGTGTTAGGTTGGACCCTAATATTCTCCAGTGTGATTAGGAACATGGAGTGTGAGTCTTGGGACATTGTTGGGGACCTATAGCAGGCTACAACCTGAATCGCTGTCTTACCCAATGTCAGCTGCTCCTGAAGTATCTCTGTTGCATTATGTTGGGCTACCAGTCTGGAGGTGTGCGCATCATTTATGAAAAATGAAACGCCACTGCTTTTGGAGCTTCAGTTCATGTTCTGGGGCTGAAAGGTGTGGAATGAGTTATAGCCTGGAAGTCCAGGGGTGCTTTCTGCTGCCTTGAACCAGGTCTCTGTTACAGCACAAATGTCGATGTTCTCAATTTTAAGGAGTGCTTCGAGTGAGTGCATTTTCAGAATTAGACTTCTAGCGTTGAGCAGCATGACCCGCAGATTGCATTTGTTTGTAGCTGTTATGGTGGTAATTTGGTCTTTGGAACACTGCCTAAAAAGGCACTATAAGGATGGCAAGAGCCTTGGACAGTATCCAGAGGCCCACATGTGACAGATGCAGGCCATCTCTGGCAAAGCATTGAGGTCTGTTAGTCATGTCATCCCAGGCAGACAGATACTGGTTCCCCTTAGAATGACACCAGAAATTTAGCCAATTGTTGAAATCGATAATTTTCTGCTTGTACTGTGGTATCATTTTGGGTGATGGCAGGATGTTGCTCAGGGCTAGGGTCATACCCACCTGGGCTACATAATCCGAGAGCTCCTCCATGTCTCTTTTCATGTAGTCCAGGGAGGTACATCTCAGGTCATTCACACCCACATGTACAATGACAGAGTCATATTTCTACCTGTTTTTAGGGACATGAGTGTCTGCATTATGTGGTGGATCCTGGCACCTGACAGACAGCTGACTGTTACTTTCTCCTTATTCATCCTAGTGAGTGGGACATCAGTGTGCCTCACTATCGAGTCACTTATGACTAGTGTGTTGGGCATGCTGTTCTGTCTTAGGAGCTTTGGTTGAGTGGCACACTGTTTAGGAGAGTGATGTGTCTTGTGATTAGTGTTGTATTGTGGTGGTTATTGAGAGCCTCCGCAAAGGTGGGTGTGTGGTTTGTGTTTTTATGTGAAGGCAGTGCTGTTGTGTGTTCTGGAGGGCTATGTCTTCCATGTGGTGTGGTGAAAGTGTTGACCTTCTCCTCTTGGCCAGCTATTCCAATCTTGGCTGGAGAGTCAGTTGCTTCCAATTTGGATATATAAGTGCATTTCTCACAAGTCTGACTGTTGGAAGGTAAGAGGAGCGGGTTGACGGTGTACATGAGGCAGTTGCTACATTGCCTCAGGATGGCCAAGTTCACCAGGTTAATAGGAGAAAGCACAAGGAACTGACCTTTAGACATGCCTGGATGGGTGGTTATTAATAATAAGTACTGGAACTATTTCCTTGTAGAACATTTAATGCTGGTAGCAGTTTTGTGTGCTACAATAATTGCTACAAGAAGACTGGTAAAGTGCTAGACCGATAAGCTAGTAAAAGTGCAGGAGAGGAGAGAACTAGCAGGTCAAAGGGGAAAAACTGAAGAGCAGACTTTGTTACTGCTTAGAAGCTACAAACAGTCCTGGATACAACAAGTCTGTATCTGGACTAGACTAGTTACAGTAAAGGTGGGGAAAAAGTTTAAACATGGGCTTTTAAACCAAAAAGTTGAAAAAGATGAAAAAAATGCCCAAACAGACAATAAACTACAATTTCTGGGCCAGAAACCACTCTTCTTGTGGTAACTAGGCTACCTAGTGCTTAACACTCCCACTGACAAGCTAGAAGGCTACCTTCAAACACAGAAAGGCTTGATGGGGATCATAAGCTTACAAACAGTCCTAGATACAGCAAATCTGTATCTGGACTAGAGTAGTTACAGGAAAGGTGGGAAATGAGCACACGTGTGGGCTTTTAATCCAGAAGTTGAAAGAGATGGAAAAACTGCCCAAACAGCCAATAAACTTCACTTTCTGGGCCAGTAACTACTCCTCTTGTGGTAGATAGGCTACCTAGTGCTTACCACTCCAACTGATAAGCTAGAAGGCTTCCCTCCAACACAGACAGTCTCGAGGGGCACAGTAGCTTACATACAGTACTGGATAAAACAAATCTGTATCTGGACTAGACTAGTTACAGGAAAGGCAGGAAAAGTGCAAATGCAGGCTTTTGGACCAGGAAGTTGAAAGAGATGGAAAAGCTGCCCAAACAGCCAATAAACTACAATTTCTCAGCCATGAACCACTCCTCTTGTGGTAGGTAGGCTACCTAGTGCTTACCACTCCCACTGACAAGCTAGAAGGCTTCCCTCCAACACAGAAAGGCTTGGGGGACTCAGAAGCTTGCAAACAGTCCTGGATACAGCAAATCTGTATCTGGACTAGACTAGTTACAGGAAAGGTGGGAAACAAGTGTAAATGTGGCCTTTTTGAACCAGAAGTTGAAAGAGCTGGAAAAAGCTGCACAACGGCCAATAAACTAGAATTTCTGGGCCAGAAACGACTCCTCTCATGGTTGGTAGGCTGCCTGCTTACCAATCCCTCTGATAAGCTAGAAGGCTTCTCTCCAACACAAAAAGGCTTGGTGGACTCAGTAGCTTATAAACAGTCCTGGCTACAGCAAATCTGTATCTGGGCTAGACTAGTTACAGGAAAGATGGGAAACAAGTGCAAATGTGGGCTTTTAAACCAGAAAGTTGAAAGAGATGGAAAAACTGCTCAAATGGCCAATAAAATACAATTTCTGGGCCAGAAACCACTCTTGTGGTAGATAGGCTACCTAGTGCTAACCACTCCAACTGAAGGCTTCCCTCCAACACAGAAAGGCTTGGGGGGGCTCAGAAGCTTAGAAACAGTCCTGGATACAGCAAATCTGTATCTGGACTAGACTAAGTTACAGGAAAGGCAGGAAACAAGCTTAGAATTTTTTTTACACTAGAACAGCACTAAAAACAATTCAAGTGCAGTGCAAGCTAGCACAATTGAGTGTGTAGCAATATTAAAGCAAATAAAATTTAAATAAATACAATTTATTCAAACTATTCAATTTTTGTTTTATTTAACTCTGAAGAGTTACAAAGTGTCAAAATATATTTATCAGCTGAGAAGCACACTATGTCAGAACACAAGGAGATTTATAGCAACTTTTTTTTTTTTTTTTTTTTTTTTTTTTTTTTGTAAAGAGGAAAGTGAGAAAGGAGAAACAGAAGATAATTCAAGGTTAACAACCTAAGTTGGTTGGCCTTCTCAAATGTTCTCTCTGTATTTGGAAGAATGAACTAAAGACACTAGACTTGGATAGAGCTAAACAGATGGGACTGGTCAGAGTGTCTGAAATCAAAATAAGATCTAACTGTACTCGGTTGAGTGAGCAAATGAGATGGACTCAGGAGGAGTGTTTAAAGACCGATTTACAGGAAGGGAAGGCAATTCCAAAGCCACCAAAATTAACACCAAAATAAGAACAGGGAGTGTGGGCGGGAAACTAACTGCAGAGAGACAGAGAGACCACAATATTTAGTGAAACAATTAAACACAAAAATAAAATATAGTACTGCCTTTAAACCTGGAAGTTTGAACTTAACTTCACCTTCTAATCCAGTTGACTGTAGCCAGCCAAACCACTCAGATATTGAGCAGAAAATAAATTCCCAGCTACCTGGATAACACTTAAAGCACAGAGAAACTCTTTAGGCTAAGAGTTAAATATCGAATAACAAAGAAGTGAGAACAGCAATAACCCTCACTAACTGCAGAGAGACAGACTGACCACAATATGCAGTGAAAAAATTAAATAGGAAAATAAAATACAGTACTATCTTTAAAACTCCAAGTTTGTACTTAAACTCAGCTTGTAATACGGTTGATTGTAGCCAGCCAAACCACTCAGATATTGAGCAGAAAATAATTTCCCAGCTATGTGGCTAACACTTAAAGCACAGAGAAACCCTCTAGGCAAAGAGATAAATATTGAATAACAAAGAAGTGAGAACAGCAATAACCACCTCTAAACTGCAGAGAGACAGACAGACCAAAATATTCAGTGAAACAATTAAATGAACAGAAAAATAAAATACAGTACTATCTTCAAAACTGCAAGTTAGTACTTAACTTCAGCTTCTAGTACAGTTAATTGTAGCCAGCCAAACTATTCAGATATTGAGCAGAAAATAAATTCCCAGCTATGTGGCTAACAGTTAAGGCACATAAAAGCCCTCTAGGCTAAGAGTTAAATATTGAATAACAAAGACCTGAGAACAGCAATAACCCCCTCTAACTGCAGAGAGACAGACAGACCATAATGAAACAATTAAATAAACAGAAAAATAAAATAAAGTACTATCTTTAAAACTGTAAGTTTGTACTTAACTTCAGCTTGTAATGCAGTTGATTGTAGCCAGCCAAAGCCGTCAGATATTGAGCAGAAAATAAATTCCCAGCTATGTGGCTAACATTTAAAGCACAGAAAAAAACTCTAGGCTAAGAGTTAAATATCGAATAACAAAGAAGTAAGAACAACAATAACCCCCTGTAACAGAGAGAGAGATAGACCCCAATATTCAGTGAAACAATTAAAGAAACAGAAACATAAAATACAGTACTATCTTTAAAACTGCAAGTTTGTACTTAACTTCTTCTTCTAATACAGTTGATTGTAGGCAGCCAAACCACTCAGATATTGAGCAGAAAATTAATTCCCATCTATGTGGCTAACACTTAAACAACAGAGAAACCATTTAGGCTAAGAGTTAAATATCAAATAACAAAGAAGTGAGAACAGCAATAATCCCCTCTAACTGCAGACAAGCAGACAAACCACAATATTCAGTGAAACAATTAAATAAACAGAAAAATAAAATACAGTACTATCTTTAAAACTTCAAGTTTGTACTTTAGTTCAGCTTCTAATACAGTTGATTGTAGCCAGCCAAACCACTCAGATATTGAGCAGAAAATAAATTCCCAGCTATGTGGCTAACACTTAAAGCACATAGAAACCCACTAGGCTAAGAGTTAAATATCGAATAACAAAGAAGTTAGAACAGCAATAACCACTTCTAACTGCAGAGAGACAGACAGACCACAATATTCAGTGAAACATTTAAATAAACAGAAAAATAAAATACAGTACTATATTTAAAAGTGCAAGTGTGTACTTAACTTCAACTTCTAACACAGTTGATTGTAGCCAGCCAAATCACTCAGATATTGAGCAGAAAATAAATTCCCAGCTATATGGCTAACACTTAAAGCACGTAGAAACCCTCTAGGCTAAGAGTTAAATATTGAATAACAAAGGAGTGAGAACAGCAATAACCCCTCTAACTGCAGAGAGAAAGACAGTCCATAATATTCAGTGAAACAATTAATTAAACAGAAAAATAAAATACATTACTATATTTAAAACTGCAAGTTTGTACTTAACTTCAGCTTGCAATACAGTTGATTGTAGCCAGCCAACAAATTTGGATATTGAGCAGAAAATAAATTCACACCTATGTGGCTAACACTTAAAGCACAGAAAACCCCTCTAGGCTAAAAGTTAAATATCAAATAACAATGAAGTGAGAATTGCAATAACCTCCTCTAACTGAGATAGATAGACCACAATATTCAGTGAAACAATTAAATAGAAAAATAAAATACAGTACTATTTTTAAAACTGTAAGTTTGTACTTAAGTTCAGCCTCTAATACAGTTGATTGTAGCCAGCCAAACCACTCAGCTATTGAGCAAAAAATAAATTCCCAGCTATATGGCTAACATTTAAAGCACAGAGAAACCTTCTAGGCTAAAAGTTAAATATCGAATAACAAAGAAGTGAGAACAGCAATAACCACTTCTAACTGCAGATAGACAGACAGACCACAATATTTGTGAAACAATTAAATAAACAGAAAAATAAAATATAGTACTATCTTTAAAACTGCAAGTTTGTACTTAAGTTCTGCCTCTAATACAGTTGATTGCAGCCAGCCAAACCACACTTCTAACTGCAGAGAGACAGACAGACCACAATATTCAGTGAAACAATTAAATAAACAGAAAAATAAAATACAGTACTATCTTTAAAACTGCAAGTTTGCACTTAAGTTCAGCCTCTAATACAGTTGATTGTAGCCAGCCAAACCACTCAGATATTGAGCAGAAAATAAATTCCCAGCTATATGGCTAACACTTAAAGCACAGAGAAACCTTCTAGGCTAAGAGTTAAATATCGAAGAACAAAGAAGTGAGATCAGCAATAACCACTTCTAACTGCAGAGAGACAGACAGACCACAATATTCAGTGAAACAATTAAATAAACAGAAAAATAAAATACAGTACTATCTTTAAAACTGCAAGTTTGTACTTAAGTTCAGCTTCTAATACAATTGATTGTAGCCAGCCGAACCACTCAGATATTTAGCAAAAAATAAATTCCCAGCTATATGGCTAACACTTAAAGCACAGAGAAACCTTCTAGGCTAAGAGTTAAATACTGAAGAACAAAGAAGTGAGAACAGCAATAACCACTTCTAACTTCAGAGAGACAGACCACAATATTCAGTGAAACAATTAAATAAACAGAAAAATAAAATACAGTACTATCTTTAAAACTGCAAGTTTGTACTTAAGTTCAGCTTCTAATGCAAATGATTGTAGCCAGCCAAACCACTCAGATATTGAGCAAAAAATAAATTTCCAGCTATGTGGCTAACATTTAAAGCACATAGAAACCCTCAAGTCTAAGAGTTAAAATTTGAATAACAAAGAATTGAGAACAGCAATAACCCCCTCTAACTGAGAGAGATATACCACAATATTCAGTGAAACAATTAAATAAACAGAAAAATAAAATGCAGTACTATCTTTAAAAATGCAAGGTTGTACTTAGCTTCAGCTTCTAATACAGTTGATTGTTGCCAGCCAAACCACTAGTTTTGCAGACATTCACCTTGTACATTGGTAAAACAGAGGAACACATACTTACATATTTGTGGGACATTCCTAGCTCTATCTTCTTGGACCCAAGTGTCCAAGGTTCCCTTCTTTCTCCTCTTCAGGTCATCATAATTTTGACTGCTCACCTGTGTGTGGGGGATTCCAGTAACCCTGGTGAGTTCACTGGCCAACCGGTCCCAGGCCTTTGCCTTATATTTTGAGCCCTGGAAACCACTCTGCAGCAGTCTGGGCTCATGATTTTTTACCAGGAGCCCAACAAAGACCCTGGACTCCTGAACACCCCATCTCTGCTCCCAAAAGTGCATACCTTCACCAACAGCACCTGTTATATCACTAGTTGATGAGACTCCAAAGACTGCTGCAGAATTACCACCTACTGTTCCTAATAAAGGCTGTTTCCCACCGTTACACATCACGGAGCAACTTTCAAAAAAGTGTGGGGTTACTTTACAGTGCGTAAACCACCTAAACAGTTCGAACACTCACACAACTGGAGGTTTGGCTCAACTTAGCACTGTGGAAACAATAGTAGCCATTAGCATGTTTAAGCAGTGGCTTAGCACAGTGCAGAAGTGCCATATTTCACAAATTTGTTTTTAAAAGCAATCATATATAATAAATTAATTTATAGACATCATATCATTGCTATGGACTTGAACCCAGGACCTACGAAGCATTAAGCTTTATCTCTACCCATTTAGCTACGACATAGCTACCTGTAAGCTTTTCTAAGCACTGTGGTGTGCCACACAAATGCACTTAAATAAAGCCAGACATAAATAATTAAATACATCCAATTTCTATTTTCAGATGTCTAGCAACTGTTGGCTATATATGTATGAGCACTGCTCAGCTCTGAAGTGCTCCATGCCATGCTTCGCAAATAGCAATAAAAAAAAAAAACAATTAAAATTACAAAAAATATGTAATTATGATAATTAATGACATCCAGTTTGTATTTTTAGATGTCTGGCAGGCGTCAGCTGTCTATATGTGAGCACAGCTTGGCATTGCTGCGTTCTACTCTTCATTGTGCAGACATGCAAGAAATGGAAAAAAAATTTTAAATAAAATATTGATCCTATTCACAGTGTTTCAACAGTAGCGGGGAGCAGTAAAGCTACCACATGTAGCCGCCACACTTCTCTCTATATGGATTCAATAACCCTGTTCCTATGCTCTCCCTTGTTAGTGTGCCATCATTAATATACATGGTGTGCTGCCAAGGTGGAACCATGGCCATGTACATGGATACATTCCATGTAGGCTCTACACAAATCGTAAAAAGATGTTATTAAATCCTGGGGGAAATCTATAGTATTGGTGTTATCATTGAACATGTAATAATCACAAGTCTCATAGTTATCTTTAATCCCTGTTATAACACCTCCATCTGATTTTTTTTGTTGTTAGAATGTCTGTTAAAAACATGTTGACCATGACAGAACTGGTTTCCAGTCATTGTTCTTTAGCCATATTTCTCATGGGAACATAACAAATTTTCCAATAAAAAATATTATTAATGCTCCTAGCATTAACAAGCATCAGATATGCATCAAATGCTGCTATTTGTGAATTGTTAAATGTTCATCTTAGCAAAAAACCTGCCTAGTGTTTGTCAAATATTGCAAAATATCTGCTGACAAAATTCTCTTCTATGATCGTGACAAATGCACATCATCCTCTCTGAACACGTTTGCCCAAAACTAGGCTTGGATGGTCTACACATTTCCATTTTTAAAAAGGGGCATCTTTTGCATGTTGGTATTTACACAAAAAAAAATTTCATTCACAGTAACCTGACTATCCTTGCTATATGTGATTTTTGAAAAATATGTCCTAACACAAGTACAAGCTATACTATCTAAGAGGGCTGTAAGTTCCGTACTAACAGTCAGAGAGTCCTTGCGGATTACATCATTTGTAATGATGTGAATAAAAACAGATTCATACGTTCATGCATTAGGGTGTTCCAAGGCTTGTCTCACATCTGCTGTTTTTGCTCCTTGCAAGTATAGCACTATGCAGTGTTAATCTTCTCTGCAAATGTAAGTATCAGTTTGTCTAATAATTGAATCTCCAATTACACTAATATTTTTTCAGACCAGATCTGAAGGATCTTCAACTTCTAATTCAGTAATATCTGCTCTATCAGTTGTTACAAAGGAATGATTTTCATCACTATTAGTCTTATTAATCCCACTGTTTTCATTGCATATTAAATTTTGCAAGCATACAATTCTCATTTACAACTTGAGCCTTGTAGTCAACATCTGTCTTTCTCTTCTTTTTTCTTACAGTAGTGTTCTTCAGTCCTTCCACATTCAGTTTTGATTTCTTCCTTTTCACCTGCCCCTTGCCTACTTTTTCTATCTTCTCATTTGGAAAAATTATGCCTTTTTCTGTAGACTGAAGGCGTTCTGATAGAAAATTGTTATCATACCCTGTAATCTGTATGTTACATAACAAAGCAGTGTCCTTTTTAGTGCATATTCTCTTTACAGACATTTATCAGGTATTTTTCTTCCTTGTTATTTGTTTTGAACCACTTCCTTTTCTTCTTTTTTTGTTTCATTCTAAACACTCTGAATCCATAGATTGCTGACTACTTGCATCCAAAACTTCAAAGTTGTCAGGGGCATCATTTTGTTTCATAATGGTTGAATGATCTTTACAGACAATAAACACATCATTTCCTAAATGCGTTCTATTTGCTCTCTGCTTAACATTATTTATCTCACCAGTCCAGTAACTTATATATATATATATATATATATATATATATCTATCTATATATATATATATATATATATATATATATATATATATATATAGATATAGATATATATATATATATATATATATATATATATATATATATATATTATATCCGCGGTGGTACAGCAGTAGCATTGTTACCTCACAGCAAGAGGTTCTCCTGATCGATTCTCGGCTGGAGTGCCTTCTGTGTGGAGTCCGCATGTCCTCCCCGCGGTCGAGTGGCCTCTGAAAGACATGCGTGAATAGGCGTGCCTTCGCTGAAGGTTGGGCCTCGGGCTGGCAACTCGGCACCATAAAAATCGACTGCCAATCATTAGCAGGCCGGAGTTCCGCTGTGGAGACCCCTAACCGGGAAAAGCCAAAAAGACAAACAACATATATATATATATATATATATATATATATATATAGGTCTACTTTACATGGTCGACATGCCAGAAAGTCAACTTTCATATGGCTGAGACCATATGATCGACTTTCAGAATGCCGACCATGTAAAGTAAATATAAACACACAACAAACACTTACCTTAAAGTGTTAACAGGGGGGCTCCACCCCCCTGCACCCCCGTGGGGGGATCTGCCCCCCCACACCCCCCGTAACTTTAATATACCAACTCCGAGATCACACTACAGTGCGGAAGTGTGAAATTTTCCCATTCCGCACTGTGCGGAGATAGCAGTTCCCCATGGTCTGCTTTTCAAAAGTCGATCATATGGTCTCGGCCATATGAAAGTCGACTTTATGAAAAGTTGACCATGTGAAGGGGACCCATATATATATAAAACAACAGTTCTCCAAGTTGTGCCAATTGCACAAGTACTTTCATTATCAATAAGTCTAGATTTACTTCTAATAATGGTAAGCAAATCATCTAGCTTTTGACATGAGACAAACAGATCACCAGCATTTATTATGCTGTACAAGATATTTGTGCTTTAACAAATCATTAATGACATACTCATTTAAGGAATCCATATTCAGCTTCAAACAAATAAAAACTTACAAAAGAAAAGAATAGTCAAAATCAGTAATCAGTAATGAGAGAATTCAAAGAGAACTTAAATTAACTTACATAAGAAAAGTCACACAAGCAATATAGAATTAAATACTAAAGTAAGTACAGTATAGTTGTTGCTGTGACCGTACAAGTTCAGAAAGTCAGACAAAGGATGTAATTCCTATTCACTATCACTTGCAATTGCACTTCTTTTTAACAGTAAAGATTAAAAAAAATCACAAACCAGCATAAGATTGTTTAGATAATCTCTGGATTAGGACATGTGTTGTTGTAGTGGAGCAGATCAACCGTCTGCACAGTTTACATTCCACTATCACAATGACATTTGCAGTGTGGCACAGGTGTGTGTGCATCTATATACCATCATTAAATACTCTGAGACAGACATCAGTCTCAATTCATATTGATTGCATGGTCATGTAAGTCTTGTGTCATGGTCCCTATTAGAACCACAAAAGTTTAAAAAAATCAAACGGCTCAAAAGCCTAATATTCAGTTACTCAAAATCAGTTTTTCCAACAAAAAATAGTAGAACCAGCAAGGGGATAAGCATTCCTGTGAGCAGAACAATATAAAATAGGAAAGTAAAACGCCAGAGCATACACAGGAACACAAATGGCAGATGTTCTCCAATAAAAAGCACAGGTCCAGATATGTATGCCAAAAAATGTAGGTACGAAGTCTCCAAGAGTTAGTATAAAACTTCTTTATTGCACATAAAGTAAGCGCTTTCACCCGTAGGCTTCTTCAGACTATTACACTCCATATAAAAACAGTTCCTTTATATAACAGGAAATCACTGCTGATAGGTCAAAACTTTCCCACACTTTTCAAATTCCCAGAGCATTTAAAGCTAAACATTCCCAATAAATAAAAATGATTCAAAAGGAACTATACTACAATATATCTCTTAGGACCCTAAAAATACATATATTTGAATACATTATATATATTCAGATAAACAAGACAATAATAAAATGGAATAAAAACATATATATATATATATATATATATATATATATGTAAAATAATTATAAAGGCTTAGTCAGTGCATGCCTGATGTCCGTGATTATAACACCTCTCCTTGTAATGATTGCAATCAGTGTCAATATATTGACACTGATATGAGTTTTATACATCCTGTTACTGGGCAGGAGTATTTCTTTCACACCAAGACGAACTGCTTGAGCTCCAATGTGGTCTATCTTGCTAGATGCTTATCTTGCACAGCATTTTATATTGGAAAGACTTGTTGACAACTAAGGGAACGCATTAGAGAGCATGTGTACCATATACATCTAGGCTCCGAACATAATGCCTTGGCTAAACATGTCATGCGTATGGGAATTTCCCATTCTTTTGAGTTCTGTGTTATACACAGAACAATTTCTAATGTCAGAGGGGGGGACATTGATAATTATACACAGGAATGCGAATTGAGATGGATCATTCGCTGTAGAGCAGATAAGTCCCCTGGTCTTAATGACAAGGTTCAATTACAGCCCATTTTACGTAAGAGAAAGTTGCTCACTAAGCCTTTATAATTATTTTACATATATATATATATATATATATATATATATATATATATGTTTTTATTCCATTTTATTATTGTCTTGTTTATCTGAATATATATAATGTATTCAAATATATGTATTTTTAGGGTCCTAAGAGATATATTGTAGTATAGTTCCTTTTTTGAATCATTTTTATTTATTGGGAATGTTTAGCTTTAAATGCTCTGGGAATTTGAAAAAGTGTGGGAAAGTTTTTGACCTATCAGCAGTGATTTCCTTTTATATAAAGGAACTGTTTTTTATATGGAGTGTAACAGTCTGAAGAAGCCTACGGGTGAAAGCGCTTACTTTATGTGCAATAAAGAAGTTTTATACTAACTCTTGGAGACTTCGTACCTACATTTTTTGGCATACATATCTGGACCTGTGCTTTTTATTGGAGAACATCTGCCATTTGTGTTCCTGTGTATGCTCTGGCGTTTTACTTTCCTATTTTATATTGTTCTGCTCACAGGAACGCTTATCCCCTTGCTGGTTCTACTATTTTTTGTTGATTTATTTATCTATATCTAAGCTTGAACAAAACTCTGCCTTAGACAAACTTAAAACTGCCTTACAAACTCTCCAAATAGTGGTTGACATTATTTCACTGCATTTATGCAATACAAATACGTCTCTAAACAAATTTCCCCAAGACAATAAATATCTGAATTGCAAATCTCAGGAAGTGAAGACAAAATGACCATACCCGACTGGGACATAAAAATATCATTTCTCTGACATGGCATTTCTAAGAGATAAAATTACTGAAATGGCAGCAAAAATCCACTGAAATATTATTATTAGAGGGCTTCCTGAAAAAATATGATAAAAACATTTTAATAGAGACACTAGACTAGACATTTGCAACCCACATTGATTCCCACTCTTCTACACATAACACTACTCTTGCGGGAGAGTATCAAAGCATCAAGGGAGATGAGAAGGAAGCTGTATCGAGATAAATTTACATAATACTATTAAACTACCAAGATGTGGCACCAGTTTAAAGTCAGCAGAAGCAGAAAAAGACTTTATCTCTCATGGATTTAAACTAAATTTTTCTCAAGACATTTTTCAGCCAATGAAAGCACTAAGACCAAATCTTATACCTTTCTATGCCTTCTTCATGCACAATATTAAATTCCAAATGATGCACCCAGTCAAACTATTATTCATGGTCAAAGGTATTAAATACATAGTATCAACCCATGGAGAAACAAAAGTTTTATTTTACAAGCTCTTCAATTTTTACACAACATGACAATTATACATTTGAGCCTATAACTAAACTCACTTAAATATTCTTTTGAGATATTCTTCAAATGAGAATCACATTCTTCAAGTATATTACCTGTTGAGTACTTTTTGCACTGAAGGCGGAGATTGACAGTAGAAATTTTATGAAGGTGTGACTTTGTAGATGTTACAGACACCATTTACTTTCTTTGCAGCCAAGAAAATGAAAGTCCATATTCTATATAGTAAAATATTTCTACTTACTGAGTAACCATTATGCTACAGTTATACGTCTTCTGCTGATAATCCTTTTTCACCACTTTTTTGGAAGACCTATAACCACTTTCTGGAAAACAAATCAGGCTAACTGAGCATTCTATGCTCTCATGTCATGTACATTATCAGCAGCATGCAGCAACATTTATTAAAATTTAATTTAAATGTATATATATATATATATATATATATATCTATATATATATATATGTATATATATGTACACACACACACACACACACACACATACATACATATATATATATATATATATATATATATATATATATATATATATATATATATGTATATATATATATATATATATATATATATATATATACATATTTCCAAAATTGGCAGGATATGAAACTTGTCTCTCAGATATCTTTTTTTAAAAGGTGACTTTCAAATATATAAAAAACCTGTAAATACAGTGCAGTTATTAATAATGCTAAATCAAATATTCATGCTGGGGGAAGATTTTAAATGTAATTTGCTGCTCTAATTACATTTGGATATATTCCTTTTTTGGGATTCAATAAACTCCGTGTAGGTTCCGCAGAGAGCCTACATGGAGTGCTTTCACGTATGTGATACTGCTCATCTCATGGCATAGCACCATCTATATCAATGATGCATAGTCCACCCAAGAAAGACTTTGTATCTCACACCACTATCGCTGGCCAAAAAATCTCTACACTGAATGTGGATCGTAACTTTTTAGTGCAAGAAATGTGGTCAAACACTAAACTAATGGGGAACAAAGGGCCCAAATACATTTTCTGAAGGATATGAATTATGAAACAGCAATGCATGTCATTATATATTCACCTCAATCTTCAGTGAGTTCTCAGTAAACCACACATTGTACAAGGTACTGGCAATAAATATGATGCAAATATCCAGACATTCTGCAGAACTCTGGGCAAGTCTCCCTTTTGTGTTTTAATTTCTTTATTTATTTATTTTTTTTGGGGGGGGGGGTGCAGTGTTTGTGTGATGTGTCACTTAGTTTGCACAGAGCACAGCAGTCCACAAACTGGAGGACTGGACCACCCAGGTTGCAGACAGGACCCAGATTGTCACACATATAAACTGGATGCATTTAATTAATAATATTTTGCATCACACAAATATGATAAATGGCATTGTGCTACAATTAACAGTGAGAACCTTGCAATAACTATTAATATAGCAGTTCTCATCTCACTAATCCTGTGGCAGCAGGTGTTAAGTGTAGGTATGGAGTGTATCTGGTCCAGGCTTCTAGTACAGGGTGTACAAATTTTGCTTTACTGTTGTGAGATTGCAAATTATAGCAACGAAGTGCAAATACAGAACTGTTTTCTCAACCTTCTTGTGGTAATAGCTGCAAGTGTAGGAGAACTATATACATGGTATATTTGACTAGCTCATTTACACAAGTACCTGTATATGTAATAATGAAGAAATTGCATTGTTCACCACTCTTGCGCATCATGTAACATCGCACAAACATGGTTCCCACCAGTGTGCACCCATGCCTACCATGCTTGCACAATGGTAAATGATGTGCAACATTTTCAAATGTTGCAAATCCAAAATATGTGCACTCTCAGTAAGTGCGGGACATGCAATAGGCAGGAAACCATCAGCATGTAAAATGTAATTGGCAGGAAATGCTCATTATAAATTGAGCTTGAACTTTGGCAGGCATACCAAGAGTTGCTAGAGAGGGAGTGCATTTTCGGGTGCAGTGTTGGAGTGTCCAGGAATCCAAATTTATTTGGGATTTCTAGTTAAGGAGCATGGGCCCCAGTTGCTGCAATGGGACTATTTCTGCTCAGAATATAAATCTGAAGCCTGGAATAATGTTTCCAGGGCTTTAACCAGTCATACATGTAGCCCCTGCACTGGTGAGTAATGCAGAAATCACTTTGATGACCTCCAGAGGAGGAAGCAGGATACCCTTGACCATTGGTTTGGGGAATTTCATACAGGAAACACCCAACAGATGTGAAGTATCAATTTCAGTAATTGTTAAAGTTAAAAGCTGAATACAGTCAAGACTGGTATTCATAACTGTGTTTTGTTCTGTTCTGTTTTTGCCACAGCTGGTGCAGACTAAGCCTCGAATGTCATGCCCATGCTGTGCATTTAGTAAGGATCTAAGAAGCATGTGGTATGTATGCATCAGAACAATTTTGTCTTAATATTATTTTAATTATAATTTGTATAGTAATTTTGTAGCAATAAAAGTTAAGGATGGCTTAGTTGGTATTTAACACAGTTCTAACAAGCTGAGCATGCATACCCCAACTGTAAAAGACACTATGCATGCCTTAGTCTGTAGCAAAAAAGCAATGGTGCCATATTCTCAAATAGCAGTGAATATGCATCTCTAAACTGTAAAAGGAAATTATGCATGCAGTAGTCTGTTGGACACAAAACAGTACAGCATTTGGGAGTAGTCATTGATTGTGGGTTCAAAACCCATGCTTCCCAAATATACAGTACCTTTAGGTTTTTATCATTATTGGAATGTAACTTCATACCTCTATACCAGTGACATAAATGACCTTCTGTAAACTGCAATCAGTGTAATTGGAACATGCACTTTTGCAATATATGCACACATCAATAATTGTTGGCTGCAATCTGTACTATAGTGTGCCTCTGTTATATACTGGGAGTCTTAAAAGTAAGGAAGAAACTTGTTAGAAGTTTGTAGTGTTAAAAATAAAGATAATAGAACAGTCAAATAATTGTATCAATGCTTTGTATGTCACATGTGAAGTTAATAATGTTCTCCCATTTTCTGCTCTCACCCCAACCCGTTTCTCTCTCTCTCTCTCATTTTTTTTATTTTTCCCACAGCACAGCAGAGTAGGACTGTCCCGTGGGATCCACCTGCCCCCACCCCTCCAGCTACATCACCGTTGCCCAGCATGTCTGTTCCAGAACCTGGTAGCACCCCATCTTCTTCTCTGCTCTATCTAGCCGATAGGCTAGTGGCTTCCTGCAGGACTAGTGGCAGAGGTGGTGAGTTTATCACCCATGATGAACTGCCAGGGATGGTGCATAGGACTGTGTACCACACTGTGGGCTCATGGCTATGCTGGATGGAGCACCTGCTCTTCATCTTCGTGTAGAGCTCCGGTAGACGTCACAGACATTGGGCACTGAAGCTAGTGGTGCAATGAGGTGACAGTGATGACAGTCCACTGAGTAAGGACTAGATTTTCACTGTCAACTACCTTGATGTGCATAGGACAGAGATTTCCAACCCTCTCCCCAACCATGGTGTTCACCCACCTCATGTTTCTTATTTGTTTGTCTTGTCTGTCTGCAGTTGCTTCCTCACCTGCCCAACTTATCTACCCAGACATTCCTACACTCATTCCCCAACATTCCTCTCTCTCTCTCTCAAAAAAAAAAAAAAAACATCCCATACATAGCTCTCCATTTCACATGTGTCTTCAAGACACACTTGATTTGGTCCAATTCTCTATACAACATATTGTGTTGTGGTCACCCCTGTCTCTGGAGTTGACAGTCCTGATTCAGCAAATTATGCACATATGTGTTCATGTTTTATTCTTGAAGAAATGGATAGCTATGGTTCTTTCCTACATCCTTCCTACACATTCCTGCATTCCTTTCACTTTGTTCTTTCTCCCATTTGCTCCCAATTTCATCGCTTTCTTGTCTTACCCATTTCTTTTCTTTAAAGAATTATTGCATGATGGTGCGCACCCCGCACCAATGCGAAGCAAAGGTAAACGGTAGCAGTATAAGTAGATGGGTCTGCTTTCATTTGTCGAAAGTTCATTATTTTGAGAAACAAAAGTATGACCCCATTTATACAAAAGTACACTTAAACAAAAGTGCACTTTCACGAATACCAGTTCACCGAAATGGTAATAACAACTAGAAACACTGCAGTACCAAAGCAGGCTACAGTAGGGATAAGGAAATATACCTGTTTCCCCAGTTTAGTGTGATCTCAGTGTTAGTATATATAAAGTAACAGGGGTGTGGGGGGCACAGCCTCCCACATGAGGGGTGCAGGGGGGCTTGCCTCCCTGCAAAACTGCCTTTGTAGTGTGTCATTTTTTGTTTTTATTACTTGTTCGGTGAACTGGTATTCGTGAAAGTGCACTTTTGTTTAAGTGTACTTTTGCGCCTCATTACTTTCAAACTTCTCTCTGTTATGATTTCCCATACAAACATATGGTGCTAAACTGAGGCCATGTAGTGATCATCATAACTTTGGGGAGGTATCAATGTGTGAATCTTTGAGGCCTGAGACCTATTATTTGCTAATGTCTGACATTAAATTCTGTCCTAATCTCCCACTTTGTAGTGGCTTACTGTACCAGGTGATGAAATACAAGGGCATGTCACATTATTTTTATACAATACAGAACATGTGCAGGACATACCTTGTAAAAGCAGCAGCTACTGCAGTATTAATTTAGGGCTGGATGATGCAAGCAGTACACAGCCAATACACGGTAAAGGCTGTGACTCTGAGATGAGGCCAGCAGAGGTCACAGTGTTCCTGTAATCTGCCTCTGTCCATGCTGTAGCACTCTGCAAAATCCATGTTGTGTATTTCATGATAAGTTATATGCGGCCTGAACACTCTTCTCCTTCTTGGCCTATGTGGCCTGAACACTCTTCTCCTTCTTGGCCCATGTGGCCTGAACACTCTTCTCCTTCTTGGCCTAGGCCTATTTGCAGCAGCAGCATTGCCTACAGCCTGTAGCACATGCAAATGGAGTTAAGCAGCAGCAGCTCCTAACATTCTGTCTGGGCAGACTTTCTGTGTCTGCACTCCGCTACTTTTGAAATGCACAGGAAAAACCAGCCTGGAGTCTACATGGTTGCTTTATAGCTTGTTGAATAGCTCCACCAGATTTATTAATTAGCGTGCAGTTCAGCTTCATATGCTGTAGTTAGCATCTCTGAAACAGAGGCTGAGACAGGTGAAATTTATTAATAATCTTCTCCATTACAAAAAGCTAGCCAAACCGATGGTGAGGACATTTGCTGCATGTTTGCAGAACTTTGACAAAAAAAAAAAAATTCCAAAGCTATCTTTACAGAGGAGTGTTGAACTCCAGCAGGTATGCTGTCATTTTGTCAGCTACATAATGCATATGCTGGAATATATTAATGAATAATGTGAAGCAAAGACTTTTACACTGTTATCTGTATGCATTAGTTAGAAGTGTACTAATGGCATGGCCATGTTTGTCAAGCCATTTCAGAGGTACAAATGATTGGCAATACATGAAAATAGTAAGCTGTGAGACACATATATACAAATGTTTCAGGGACAGGTCCTTTGAATGTATGTTTTGCATTTCAAATGTGTTTTATTAAGACAATTGTTCATATGCTTGTTCTTTAGTGGATGTAGGAGCAAAGAGAAGTTACTGTTATGTCACAAACTAGAATGGACTGTTCTTTTGGGGGAGCACAGCTGAGCTACCGCTATGGCACATACAAGGCTATTTTGCTCTTGCTACTCTCCTTGTTTTCATCCTGTCCGTTGTTAGTATTTCAAATCTATAAACTGTTTTATGTTTCTCCATTGTGTACTACTGACTGCCTACCTTAACTGTTTTATCTGGTAACCGTTACTTTGCAGTTATGTGATACATATGTCTTTTATCATTCTGTTGTCTTTTAGGACTGAAAATGTCATTGAGGTGCAGACCCCTCTTTCAGTGAGGCTGAGAATACTATTATTGTGGATGTGCTCCATCAACATGGTGCTTTTCTTCTTGAAAGGGGTCATCCCAATATGCCAGAGAGGCTGAGACTATGTCAGCAGATCGTTGCAAACATAAATGCTGTGGACAGCCATGGCCATACTTATGAGTAAGTGCACCACATGGCCACTGACATTTTAACCTCTGCATGGATCCATACAACTGCTCTTGTCTGAGACCAGAGGGTAACCGGTGATGGCCCTGCTGCAGAACCACATCTCACCCCCAATGAGGAATTCCTGGCAAATCTACAACAGGACAACTCACAGTAGAGTGGCACACAATATGTGATTGATGAGGTTGCCCCTTCTTTTCAGTCCTAGGAACAGCTTCCAGTTAGGCTTTGATATATGACCAGTTCAATACTGTTTTATGGTAAAACAATTGAAATAAAAGTTACTTCTTTGTCACATATGGTGTTTTTTTCATTGGGCGGGGGGATTTTATATTAGTACAGTGATAAGTGCAATTTGGAATTGTCAGCCACATTCTTGTTGTAGTAACACATCATTCTGATTGAGAAGAGTACATGCAGTACCCCCTCTCTTACTGGTAAATGTGATGATGTTGGCCTTACCTCCTGCTTAACTTATTTCAGGACCACCAGGAATCCAACAACGTAGGCCTCCTGCAGATGGTAAGTGAAATAAAGTTATTTCAGTATCGCAGATCACTTTCTAGAAATATAATGTGTCATTTTAGACCTGTTGTGTGTATTGCTGTACCACCTGTAATAGTGTCAGGACCGTTAGCTGTTTAATTGCTGTACTTTCTGTAATAGTGTCAGGACCATTAGCTGTTTAATTGCTGTACTTTCTGTAATAGTGTCAGCACTGTTAGATGTTTAGCATGTATTGTACCATAGTAGTGCAAGTATTAATGTATGCCTGTGTTTCTCCCTTTTTACCTCAGCACAAACTAAAAGTATCTAGGTATAAATCCAGGCTCATACAAATAACTAAATAAGAATAAAATAAGTAGCTCTGGAACCATGAGTAGCTGTGTATTTAATCACAGATGTACAACTTTCACAGTATACAAACTGCTTCATCAGGCATCAAGTTACACAGACTACAAGTCTAATTAAATACTAAATGACATTAAGTAAGTAATGCAATTAACCAATTAGATAATGCAATCAAACATTAAGTAAAAAACTTTTGTATAAAATTTGTATAAAAATATATAAACATGCATATATACAGAGATATTTATTTTCTAGAATATATAAAAATGTAGAGAAACAAATGTGAACCCAACAAATTAATGAATCTTATTGTGTATATCTTTTAAAATAGGTTTAATACTAAGAGTATCATTTAACCCTGGTTGAAATTGGGCCCTAAAGTGTAATATCCACTTAACCTCATCTTTTTCAATTATTTTTTTTCTGTCTCCTATAAGTTGGAGTTACATACAAAATTAAAAACTTAAAATGATGGTCCTTAACCTTATTCAAAATGTGCCTATACAATGCATTCCTTGTTTTCTGCCTTCTTTACTTCAGAAATGTGACCACTTATCCTTGCTTTTAATCTCTGGTTAGTTTTACCTTTATAAAAAGCAGGACATACACAACATCTAGCCATGTATACTATATCCTTTGTATTACAGTCATCATATGCTTGTATAAGAAATGGCTTGTTAGTTAAGGGAAGAATAAATAGTTTCTTCGTGTAAATATATTTTCAAAAACTGCATTGATTACATGGTCATGTGCCTTTTTCATTATTCATATTTCCTATAATTTATATTTGTTCTTTATAACATAATTTATTCTTTAAGGTAGTTTCTTTCTTATAGGTAAATAGAGGGCTTGCTTCATAAACATCTTTAAATTCTGGAATTTGAGAAAGCATAGGCCAGTACTTTTTAATAATACCTATAATACAAGCTGTCTTATGGTTATATGTTAACACATATCTACACTTAATAAATTTTGCTGGCACTTTTTCATTATAACTGTTTCCTTTTGGTTAATGCTAGAAAAGGTAGGTGGAAAGGATATATATCTATCCCTTAGTGTTTTGTTTTTTTTATTTGTTGCACCACTGTTTTATTATAACCTCTATTACAAAAATCCAGTTCCATTTGATTCAATTGTTCTTTCAGAATAGTATCTTGTTTATGTAATCTAGCTGTATGTGCCATTTGATTTTTAACACTATTATTAAACACAAACAGGGGATGCATACTATTCCTGGCTAAATATGTGCATTTCGTCACTGCTATCTTATATAATGTAGTCTCCAAACCAACTTTAGTATTTTTCTTTAGTGTTATATCCAAAAAAATCTATCTGGGTATAGTGCACAGTCTTTTTAAATCTAAGAAAAGTTGTTGATGTACGTAAAAATGAAATAAAATCATCAAATTCTTGTAAAGGACCATTCCATAATAGAAAGAAATTGTTTGCAAATCATTTATAAAATGCTATTCTATTATGATACCTGGGGTTGTCTGTTGACAAAGTACAGCTTGAGTTTTCCAGTAATTCATAACAATATTAACATATGTGTTTGCCATGGGAGTACTCATGGTAACACACTTTTCCTGTTTATAAACACTTTCTTGAAATACAAAGACATTGTTCAATAGAACAATCTTTAACATATCACAAATTAAATCAAAATCTAAGTGCTTTAAAGATCGTTGATCCAATATGTATATGTTGACCATATAAATTCCTTCATTATTGGGAATACAAGTAAAAGAGAGTCCACATCTAATGTGACCAAGTAACAGGTCAGTGGACTATTGTTTTGTGTCCAAGAATGTAGTTGTTTTAAAAAATCAGAACTATCCTTAACTATTGTAGTCAATGTATCTAATACTTGTCTAAGGCAAGCCTCTAGGTATTTCAAAATGGGCTCTGTGACCCATCCTCTGGAAGAAAATATTGGATGAAGAGGTGGTGTAATAAGGAATTTGAGAGGTGAGTGAACACCATGGTTGAGGTAAGGGCGTGGACCTTGCAAACCCATGGATGTCAAACTGGGTGACAGTGAGAATCAAGTCTTCACCCAATGGACTGTCATCAATGTCACCTCACTACACCAATGGCTGCAGTGTCCCACATCTGTGTCTCCTTGTGTTATTCAGTACAATGATGATGAGCAGTGTCTCCATCCAGCGTAGGCGTGCACCCACAGTGCAGAGTACAATCCTACGCACTATCCCTGGCAGTTCTTCTCAGGTGATAAAATAAACCCCTCTGCCACTGCTCCTGGAGGGAACCACAGTCCTGTCCTCCAGGGCAGAACTACCTGAGGGCCCAGGTAGTGCTGGAGCAACAGAAGGAGAGCTCTGACATGCTCGACCTTGGTGCCATAGCCGGTGGAGTGTGAGTAGATGGATCTCTTTGGCCAGGCCTACCTTGCTGTGCTGTGGGGGAAACAATAACCCCCCCACAAAAAAAATGATAAAATAAGGGTTGGGGTGAGAGATTTTAAAAGTTTACTTATTTGCTTGTTTAGGCCAAGGAGGGTGCTCCTCCAGTTCTGGGTTCTCACTTTCATATTTGTTGACAGCAGCTTCTTTTGCTTGCTGTATAACCTAGTAATGACAGACATGTGTCTTTGCAGGACAATATAACAGTGTCCCACAGGCTGCTGTAAAAGGCTCACTGTAAAGTCCAGCAACAGCAGGTACACACACACCAACCCCCCATTCCAATAGTGAGAATAGAACCCCTACCTATCCAAGGTACACAGACTACAGAACACAGGAATTAACACAAGCACCACAACACAAGCCTGATTTTCATAGGACTGCAGGTGAACTCATAGTAGATGACATCAGCAGGCCAATGTGGGTGACAGGAAGTTGGGAGGTCTGCATGAAATGGATGTGTATGTTTGTGCAAGTCTCAAAAACTGGAAAGCCCTGCCATTGCAGAATTAACTGTGGGATACACACTTCTGCTCTTCTGGCTAGACACACACACACACACACACACACACACACACACACACACACACACACACACACACACACACACACACACACACACACACACAGACACACACACACAGTGGACTACAGCAAGAATGGAACCCCTACCCATGTAAGTACACTTAATGCATGTGCCATGGCACAAGTTTAATTTTGACAGGACTGCAGGTGAACTTATAGAAGATGACATCAGCAGACCATGTGGGAGACAAGAAGATTGGAGGCCTGTATAGGCACATTGCTTCACAGTTTCATCTGAGGCTAATAGCATAATAGCAGTAGGCTGTTAGAGCCTAGTTGTGTAGCAACACAAGTACCCTTAATGAGCATAGCTGGCTATTTGAATTTTGCAGAGCAAGGCTGTGAGCACTACCAAGTGGTCTTATCCATGAGTGAGCACACAACATTATATATAACACTTTGAATTGTGGTTGCTATATGTATGGAAAAAGTAATGAAACCCCAGGGCAGCAGTGCTTGTTTAGGGTGTTTGGGAGGGGGGACAAATGGATGTATTGTAAATATATGACATATAGTTATATTGTGCCATTAGTCTGCAATGTTACTACATATATTTTATGTCATACAAAGGAAATGAACAAAAAACACCAGTAATAAAGTATCATACATGTAATTCTATAGCACAATCAGTACTCAACTTGCTTGATAGTTAACAAACTGTACACACATGTGAGATAAGCCTGTTTGCATGTAGTGAAGCAGTGCAAAAATGCGAGCTGCATTGCTAATGTTTCACAGTTACTATTATGTGATATATATGTGCTGTTCCCATCTGTACTCCAGGCTGGCTTTTCTCAATGGATAAGAGCATTAATTGAATGTAGCCATTTTCTATTTTTGGGTGTCTGCTTCTAGGCAATCTCTTTTTTCCCTGTTTTTGCAATGTTGCACTTCCTGCAAACAAGATAAGCTTAGCCAAACCATTTTATGGGATGTGGCACATCATGCATAAGTGGAATGAAAAGAAGAAAAAGAGAAAAAGAGAATAAAACTAAGGGACACATAGTCAAATTCTGTAAAAGCACAGTAAAAATTGATAGTGCATGTCACAAATTTCTGCATATGTCAGTATTTGAATCCTCACACCAGTACAGATTCAGAGAATAGGAGGGATGCCTTAGTCCTCTTTGCCACACAAAAAGCTTTGCATCAACAAAATGAAGTTCACACAACCAACTGCATCAGAATGTACACTGCTATCAAACCATCAGCTGTGATTTGTACATTTAATTCTCTTTACTATATTTGGACATAGAGCAGTTAGTGAGCACACAACCTGGCATAACTATGCTTACAAATATACAGCTCTGTCTTACCTTTCTGTGTTTTTTGGTCATTCATTGGTTATCTAACACATGCAGTGTGTAAGCCATTCTATATCATTGGCCTTATTATGTTAGAGGATATTAACTGGAAATAATATGATAATGCAGTTGCCAATAAATGAAGCCCAGGCTGGATGGTACAAACACACATATACACTGTTGTTTTGGAGGTAGCATAGCTGAATTACTGTTATAGCAGGAACAAGGGTATTCTCCTGTTTTTTTTGGGGGGAGCAAAGCTCAGTTACTGTTATGGCACAAACAAGTCTGAAGTCTGATACTGCAATGTGTATCATCACTTTCGACCTTCTGTCTTTAATGACTGACCAGTACAAAGGTATGGTGCTAAACTGAGGCCATGCAGGGAACATTAGTATTCTTCAGATGTATGACTATGTGAATCTTTCATGCCTGAGGCCTACTAATTACTAATGGACAAATATAAGTAAAATAAGTTTCTGGTGTCACATGTTAAGTTACTTTCCGTACAAACCCATCACTATTTACTTACTTACTGTACCAGGTTAAGAAATACAAGGATATGCCATAATATTGTTAAAGAATGCACTCTAGGTTCAGGACTTACCTTGCAAATTTATTTATTTTATTTTATTTATTTGCAGTTTGTTTACCAGGATAGTCCACTGCGCCAAGTGGAGCCCATTTTCAATGATGTCCTGGGGAGAAAAGCTCATTAAAGATATTTTACAATATAATCCAGTCAATACAATAAAATCTTTAACAATCTAGTAATACAGAATACAGGTGAAGAAACATAGTGTTACAGTATAAAAAAAAATAAAAAAGAAAAGCTAAAAAAAATTAGCGAGTATTTACAATTTTGTTTGTTCATGGAATGGAAATATGTATAACAGAAGAGGCAAAGGGGCTTCACATAAGTATCCAAAGAGAGTTAAGGTAAGGTAAGTAGGACAGGAGGGGTTAGTATAGAAGTAAGTCTAGAGTGAATAGTAAGAAGTAGGGTAAGAAGTAAAACGTAAGGTGGAGGAGAGATGTAGGGTAAGAAATATAAAGTAAGGTGGAGGAGAGATGTAGGGTAAGAAGTAAAAGTAAGGTGGAGGAGAGGGAATAGTAAGAAGTAAAAAGTAAGGTGGAGGAGAGGGAATAGTAAAAAGTAAAAAGTAAGGTGGAGGAGAGGGAATAGTAAGAAGTAAAAAGTAAGGTGGAGGAGAGGGAATAGTAAGAAGTAAAAAGTACAGTGGAGGAGAGGGAATAGTAAGAAGTAGGGTAAGAAGTAAAAAGTACGGTGGAGGAGAGGGAATAGTAAGAAGTAAAATGTAAGGTGGAGGAGAGATGTAGGGTAAGAAGTAAAAAGTACAGTGGAGGAGAGGGAATAGTAAGAAGTAGGGTAAGAAGTAAAAAGTAAGGTGGAGGAGAGACTTAGGGTAAGACGTAAAATCTAAGGTGGAGGAGAGATGTAGGTTAAGAAGTAAAAAGTACGGTGGAGGAGAGGGAATAGTAAGAAGTAGGCTAAGAAGTAAAAAGTAAGGTAGGGAGAGATGTAGGCTAAGAAGTAAAAAGTAAGGTAGGGAGAGATGTAGGATAAGAAGTAAAAAGTAAGGTAGGGAGAGATGTAGGATAAGAAGTAAAAAGTAAGGTGGAGGAGAGATGGTGGACCGAGAGGATTGTAGCATAGGGTGAAGTGTAAGAAGAGAGGGGGAGTGGGAAAACTGGGTCTAAGACTGAGGGAGATTAAGTGAGGTGAGAGCAGGAACATTCCCAGAGGGAGGAGAGATGGGAGAGAAGCAAGGTCTTAAAGGTAGAGTGGTTATGGGTGGTACAGATTAGAAGTGGCAGGGAGTTCCAAAGGCATGCTAGAGAATAGGATAATAGAAGTTTGCCTGGTGGATGGACAGGCTTATGCAGTTCAGTCAGGTTCTGGTTACTGGATCTTAGAATTCGATCAGGTAGATGCATTTTGAAAGCTGAGGCAAGGGAGGGGCAGAGAGAAGGACTAAAAATAAGTTTGTGAGAATAGGTGAGTTGAATGTAGGTAACATAGTTGGGAAGCTCTAGCCAATTTAGTTTATGAAGGGTGTTCCAGTGGTGGGTGGAAGATTTGTACCCTGTAGCAAATTTGGAAATTTAGTTGTAACAGGAAGAGAGTTTTGTCTTGAGAGAAGAATGTAGGTTGGTAAAAAGTGGGGCACCGTATAAGAGGGATGGTATGAGATATGTGATAGAAAGAGCAAACTTAGTATAGGGGGTGAGGAAATGGATATGGTGGTATAGCATACCAAGTTTCTGTTTTTTTTTTATATTCATTTGTAGGTGAGTATCAAACTTAAACTGCTCGTCAATGAGGACACATAGAAGTTTGGCATGGGATACTACCTCAAGAAATGTATTTTTCTGACTAGTAATGGAGAAGGAGTTTTTTCTATGGTAGAGTTTTTAGAAGGGGCAAATATCATGAGTTTAGTTTTTGATGCGTTGAGAGTTAAGTGGTTATCTAGCATCCATTGTTCAGTGGAAGAGAAGGCATCTTAGGTTAGTTTAACAAGTGTAGAGATAGAGGTGGCCGAGTAGATAATTGTAGAGTCATCTGCGTATTGAGTAGGTTTAGCATTAGGAATGGTCTGGTGGAAGTCATTTATGAAAATATTAAACAGTAAGAGACCTAATATGGAACCCTGAGGTACACCTGTAGGAGTATTAAGGAGGGAGGAGGTAGCTTTTTTTATTTGGCCGCTTGTTGCCTGTTGAAAAGGTAACTAATGAACCAGTTGATTGAAGAGATGGATAGATTAAGTTTAGAGAGATTTGAAAGAAGGAGGTTGTGAGAGATAGTATCAAAGGCCTTTGATAGGTCCAGAAGGAAGGTAGAGACAAGGCAGCCAGAATCACGAGCTTTATTGATGGATTTGAGGAAGGAGAGAAGAGCAGTAGTAGCACTATGGCTGGGTCTGAATCCGTGTTGTGTAGGAGTAAGCAGCTGGTTATCTATGAGGTAGGGTAAAAGTTGTAGGTGGATACATTTCTTGAGAACCTTTGAGATAGGGGATAGGATGGCAATAGGTCAAAAATTGGAAATATTATTTTTGTTGCCCCCTTTGTGAAGGGGGATGATAAAGGTCTTCTTCCAGAGTTGGGGTCATAGTCTACTTGAATTGACTGATTTATTAGAATGGAGATGGGGAAAGCAATAGCGCTGGCGGCTAGTTTTAGGAAGTAGGAAGGGATGTTGTCAGGGGAGATAGAGCATGGTTTCAGTTTCTAAAGGAGTTTTTTAATGGTAGATGTAGAGATGGGTTTGATAGAGAAGGGAAAGGGGTGGGAGCTAGTAGTGTTTGGGGAAGAAGAAATAGGAGAAGGTGGAGAAGGGGATGTAGTGTTATTGGTGAAGGATGATATTAGTTTGGCTATGGAGTCAATGAAGAAGGAGTTGAATTGGGTGGCTAAGACCAGGTCAGTGGCATTTGGGTCAGGGCAAGGATTTTCTTTTTTACCGGGATTAAGGAGGGAGGTGATACCATTCCAGAATTTGTTAGGGTTTGTTTTATGGTTGTTTTGAAGTAAGAAGTAAGATTTCCAATCAGATACAATAAGTTTTTTAACTTTGTTATGAAGTAGTTTGTATTTGTTCAGGGAGTTGGGAGTTTTATTTTTCTGATAGCATTTCCAGGCTTTGTGTCAGAGACGCATGATGGCAAAGGTATCTTTGGTTAACCAGGGGACAGTGTTGCTTTTAATTCTTTTTGTTATGGGGGAACAAAAGTATTTAGAAGGTTTAAGAATGTTGTATTGAAGTGGAAAACAGCCTTATCCAGGGAGAGGGTTTTTAAAGGGCTCCAGTTTGTGTATTTCAAGGAAGGGTTGAAGTTTTTTTAGAGTGTGTGTAGAAATATAACTGTGGGATAGTTGTAAAGAGGAGGGAATGTGATCACTCAGAGAGTTGGGAAGAGTGCCACTATCTGAAATATAATGGGGTGGGAGACCAGAATCCAGTCAAGAGTGCTACCACAGGTGTAATCCCTGGAGGGCCTGGTAGTAGAGTTGATTAGCTGTAAGAAGTTATATAGGTTTATGATTAAGGAGTTCATGGAATATTGAATGCTGGTCCAGTTTATATTAACATCACCAAGGATTATGGTCTCATTGGTAATAGAGGAGAACCAGGAGAGGATATCCTCGAGAATGGTGATATTGTCTCCAGGACGAATATAGAGAGCAGCTAGGCAGATATGTTTGTGTCTATTCAATTGAAGTAGGGCCAGAGTTAGTTTTGCATTGGAAAATTGAGGGATAGGTTTTGTGTAAGGAGTAACTGAAAGGGAGGAGGAATAGAGGAGAGTGAATCCACCTCCTCTCTTATGGGTTCTATCTTTTCTAATGATATAATAGTTGGGGGGTTATTTGAGAGTCTTTCATATGGGGTTTCAACCAAGTTTCTGAAATGGACATGATATCAGGCTCATTATGATGGAGCCAGGCATGGGAGTTAGAGATTTTGTTGCATAAGCTTTGAGCATTCAATGTAGTGAAAAGAAGAGATATTTTGGTTGAGGGGGAGTAAGTAGGGGAGAAGATTTGGGAGGTGAGGAGGGACAGGTGATAGGATGAATGTCGCTGGAGAGAAGGATGGTAATGAGTTGCCATATGTGGGAAAAAAAGTATATTGAGTATTTAGAATCTGGTTTCTGGTTTAGGTAGTCTGTAGGAATAATGTTAATTGGCATTGAAGTAGAATATCTACTGTATATGTAGGAATAAGTTTATAGGGAAAAAGGAGACAGTAATTGAAGGAGTATAGGTAGGGGAATATGAAGGTTGCAGGATGTTTCTGTTGTACAGGGTAAGGACAAGTAGTATGAAAAGAGGGAGAGTAATGTGGATTAGGGAGACTTGTGAGAAAGTTAAAGCAGGATAGGGTGACAAGGAGAAGTGTAAGGGTTATGAAGGAGGCAGGTTTATTAAGCATAATAGTTGAATGGACTTATCCAAGTATAGATAAATGATTAAGGGTGGTGGGAGGTAGTAGAGATGGGAGGGGTGAATGCTTATGATGTGGAGAAGGGTGGGAGCAGCTGATTGGATTATGTAAAAGTGGGATTGGTAGTGTGGCTATAAGTGTAGAGGTAGTGGGGTCGGGTGAGAATTGGGGGCAGGGTAGGGGAGAGGAGAGAACCCATAGGGCGAATGGAGTGGTTAGAGCCAAGAAAAAGGTGGGAGACTTGGCAAAAAAAAAAAAAAAAACACAATCAATGATGTACAGGACAAGATCTGGAGCTAGAGAGCAAGCTTAAATGTAGCTGATATAGGGAAAGACACTGAGCCAGATGCAGAAAAACAAGGTAAGCTAAATTTAGGAATTCATTGTGGTGTCATGCTTACACAGGGCTGCTATAGTTGAAATGGAGGAATAGGGAATAGGTGAACACTACCACCTAGTGGCCAAACTATGAAAGTCTGCAGGAGAATACCAGAAAACGGGCAAGTGTGTTGAAAGGAGATCGAGGGAGTAGACTGAGACAGTAAATGCAGCAGTTGACACATTTTTAGTTCAGGGCTGATTCTGTCTGATACAAGCAGTACACAGCCAATACATGGGGAGGTAATGATTGTGTGAGTTGTCTGGCATCAATTTTACTATATGTAAAGGGAGAAAGGTATTAGGTCCCCAGCTGGTCAGTGAATGTGCTATGCATTGTTTCTTAGCCAAAATAAGGGCATACTGAGTACATCTACATCTGCCTACAATGACAGCAGCTGGTGGTTCCTCCTCCAAGACCTCCTCTGACTGTGGCTGTGGTGGCCTAGGCACTGGTGAGAGGATGTGTGTCCCTTCCCCTTGCTGATCCTGCTGCAGCTGTTTCCACAGGATCAGATTGTGGACCATAGCACATACTGTGAATATTTGTGTATTTGTGTATGGATTATACTGCAGGGCTCCACCACATATAGCTGGGCACTGGAATCGTGACTTCAGAAGCCAAAACACACCCTCTATGATGTTTCTAGTTTGAGCGTGTGCCTCAATATGACATTCTTCCTTGGATGTGTATGTGCTTTTGAAGGGTGTCATCAGCCATGGTTCCAGGGCATAGCCCACATACCCCAAATAAATGGCCCTGTGGGATGTCCCCCCTAGCAATGATCTGGGACAGCTGTGATGTGTGCCAGATATGGGAGTCATGATAAGTGCCAGGTTTGCAAACACTCACATTCAAGATAATTCCCTGGACATTCCACACAACTTGCCAGTTGATGGATTGCTGTCCCTTGCGGTTAATGTAGAGTCAACCCTGCTCATCAGGTGGCGCCGTAATGTGTACATGAGTGCAATCTATGGCACCCAGAACTTCAGGGTGGTGCGCTACATGGTAAAACAATTGCATATTGCTGGCCCTCTCTTCAGAACTACAGTGAAAAAAATGTATGAGCATAGCATCCAGAAATTGGTGGAGGACCCTGGAGGCTGATGCTTGTGATACACCCATCATGTCCCCAGTTGGTCTTTGAAAAGTACCAGTAGCTAATATTCTAAGGGCTACATATACCCTAGTTTCCACTGGGATGGGTTCCTCTTGGTTGGCCCTGGCTCTGAGTTGAGGGCGGCAGAGCTCATGGAATTCTTGCAATGTTTCCCTGTCCACCCTATAATGCTCTACTATCTCCAGCTCATATATCACCTGGAAAGTTACCCTGGGCCTGAACACTCTTCTCCTTCTCAGCCTAGGCCTATTGTCAGCAACACAAATAGCACTGGCTTCAGCCTGTAGCACATACAGATACAAAATAGCTGCAGCAGCCCCTATCATTATGTCAGTTAAAATTTTCTTGTCTCTTCTCCAATGGTATTGAAGTATTGAGGAAAAACAGAATGGAAGCTACATGGATGCTTTATACATTGTTGAATAGCTCCACCATGTTGGATTGGTTGATTAACATGCAGTTTACCTGCTTATGCTATAATTAGCATCTATTAAACACACATGTTGCTTGCTCTTTACTGCACTATGTGCACCTTCTTACACCTCTGTACACCTTTGCATAAATAAGGTAAGCACAGGCAAAACTGATATTGTTTCCTCTATTCTTGTGATATCACGCAAACATGGACCATAAAAGTGAAAGATTGCACAGCCTGTAGTCGAACACAGGACCATCTATATTCCAACCCAAACACATACATCTGCTACCGCAGGACTAGTTACATAACAACAAAGAGAAACCTGCCATTCATTCCTCCATTTCTCGTGTTGCACTAAGTGCTGTTTCAGGCAAACAAGGGCAAAGAAAATAAAATAATTAAATTGGATAGAGAGGATAGAGACCACACATTTTAACAACCGAATAATGATGATGAAACAGAACTTGAGAACTGTGCACTGCTCACATGCATTTTCACCCTTCACAGCCCTACATGTTCACCTCTGCAATGTAACCTGGGCCCCTCCCCCTGATGGCATCATACACTGTTCACTGTTGACATCCAGTGAAAACAAAAATGGAAATGCCTACACAAAGTGAACATCCCTACACTCTTACTGTTTTTTTGAGATTCAGCCATTCTAATGAGTTTTGACCTCATTTGCATCTTCACTGTGCTGACTTCCGGAATCCACATGGTTAGTAACCCTGTAGGCAGGGAGACTGCACAGGAGCCCAATGTTGTAAACATAAGGGGGGGATATTACTTTGCCTATATATCTGCACAAAAGAATACACGTTTAATAAAATGGGACTCTAACCCATCAGCAACATACTGCATATGCTTACATTACAGTATAATAGTCTGTTTCATGACATTTAAACATTTTAGCATCCTGCATTACTTACAAGTATATTCTTCATTTGGGGGTGGGGGTGCAAAGCTGCATTTATGTCATGGCACTTAAAAATATATTTTTATATTTGTTACTCTGATTGTCTAGCATCCACAATGTATAAGTATGTGTGGTGTTACATTTTAAGGTCAATTCTGTAGAAATATACAAGCTTTTACTTGCTCTTGTTTCCATGTAGACTTCTTTCCATGGCTGTATTTGGAAAGTTTCCAAATGCACAGCCAACACAAACATGGAGTCTACACGATTACTTCAGAGGTTGTAGAATTGCTGTACTTTGTTGGCTTGCTTCATTAGCATAAAATTTAGCTACTTATGCTGTAATTCGCATGCCATGAAAGTTTCTGTGTTTGCGCGTGAGTAAGCACCTCTACATGGAGTTTACTGAATCTAAAACTTTTTGAGGCCATGTATGCATTACATCACAATGTGCAGAAGGTGAAATTATTGTGTAGGCTTTATTGAACTCCCCTGCTTTTTTTCTTTTTACGCTTACACCTTCTGTACTATAAATTGCTCATTTTATATCATCTTATAAGACCTTAAATTTATTCTGCTTTCTATTCCAGTGATAATTTTAATCAAGCAGTTTTAGGCAGACATTCTTTAAAATACAAACAGTACATTAACTTTGGAGACAGGGAGTACACTGAACAATTATATCTTAACATAATGCAGTATCAGTTTTGGTCGGTTATGTAAATGGTTCTTGATTATGTTCTTGATCACTGTGTCTTAGATTTGTTTGCTCTTTAATTGTCCTATGGTGAACATTCATTATACCGATACTTTTCTTTGTTGCTCAATTCAAAAATGTTTTCTTCGTTATAACTTATTTTGAATGCTGTGGACATCGGTGAAAATGAGTAAAATATGAAATAAAAAAGTTAATACTCAGAACCTAAAAACATATTAATATAAATGTGTTGTAAAAAAGTTGTGGAGTGGAAGAAACTAAAGTGTATCAATAATGGCTACTTTACCAGTGAAAGCATTACCTGTCAGTGAAACAGTAGTTGTCATTATGCACTGCTGCAGTACTTTACTGCAAATTGTTTATGATATCGCTTTTCTCAAATGAATGCAGTAATTAAGTTATATGATGCAAGAAGCAGTAATATGGACCATAAAGAAGTACTTTTCAGAATTTGGTGATTCCATTAATATGTGCAAAATACATAGTATTGCTTAATACCAATTTATGATTCATTGAATAAATGGTTGCTTTTCTGTTATTAAATAAAAAATTAATTGCTTCAGATAACTTGCATGCCCATTTCTTGTCATCATTTATCTCTGTCTCTTTTCTTGATTAATATTATTTTTTTCCTTTGTTGCAAGCCTCCTAAGTGAGGGAATGCTCTCAACTTCCCCTACTTGCCTGGAGATGTTTTCACAGGTCAGAGGTTGTGGCTACATCCCTGTGAGTACCTTAGTGTAACGCAGTCTGGTAAGCCTTCAGCACCATGAGCTTCAGGCTAGGTTGAGACAGAGAATAAGAGGGTTATGGAGGTGTTCCCACACCAAGTCCAATCTCTCTTTCTGTAAGTTCAAGACTTGTTGACCAGCTTTGCCCTATTCAACAAGCTTTCTTAGGTCTCCACCACAACACGATCAGGGCCTCCACCTCCAGGACAAGGTGAATAATCAAGTTCCATAAGATGGAGGGTGGGAACTGTCACATATCTCTGCCTCATCACCCCTTTGTTTCTGTGTATCATCTGTATGTGTTGCCACCCTCCAACATGAGCCCACCATACGATTCCAATCTTTCTTTTCTGTCTTTTATATTTGTGTGTTCTTAAATTGCACCTTAACCCCTTTTCCTACACACACAACCATTTCTCCTTCCTCAGTTTCACTCTTAAAATAAAACTGGAAAATGTGGGTCTATCTGCACAAAAACAATGTAACCATCGCATTCCATTTCCTCCAGCTCACTCTTCTTAATCTGTTCCTTTCTGAGCTTCATTGTCTTCTGCTCCTCTGTTTCCAGCTTTCCTATCTTCCTCCTTTCCAAACATATAAAAGCCCAAATAGAGTATCCATATTAGGTACACTTTATAGTGAAATGAAGAAAGCATGGACCAGTTTGGGTAACATGTGCACAAGTGGAACTCAACGCAGTTCACCACAGGTTCTTGTAGAAAGTCTGGACAGACCTAGACAAGTATTCACTCATTTTACACTGCTGCTTATTTCATTGCTGCATTGGCAAGTTCTGAAATCAGTGCCACTTGTCCAGGCTTTGATAATTTAAATAGAGGATCACTGTCACTATTAGCTGATCACTGGGACTGTGAATACCACCCTAAGTCTTGATGCTTTTTGGTAGGAATGAATTCCGTTGATTGTGAAAAAAAAGCAATTGCATTTGGGCTTCTAGAGTGTGTTTATTTCATACTTAAACGTCACTTTATCCTTCAAAGCTGGTATAAAGATTTTTGCTATGGTAGGACCATTAATGGTTACACATTTCTATTCACCAATGGAAGACATTGGTGCATTCTTGATTGAGAAAATATAGATTAAAAATTACATACACAGATATATGTGCATGTATGTATGTATATGTGGGTCTACCTGATAATATTTAAAGCCGACATCGTCAAAGACAGATTCATCTAGATGACATCCCTGAAAACCCACTATATCGACAGACCGACTTAATAAAATCCTTCCCATGGTAAGTACTAAATCACCCAAACACACACAAAACCAACATCGGATCACACTACAGTGTGGGAAAGGCAAAGTTCACCTTCACGGCCAACAGGTTACTTACTCTGGGAAGGCTTTTGTTCATCTGGTCTGTCGATGAAGTGGGTTTTCGTGTATGTCGTCATCAATGAATCCATCTTTGATGATGTCGGCTTTCAATATTCTCAGATAGACCCATGTATATATATATATATATATATATATATATATATGAGAAACTCCATCTAGTGCACATGTGGAAACCAGGGCAAGATATGCAAGCATAAACAACAAACACTAAAAAAGATCTAGTACTCCAAAGTAAAAAAATAAAGTCAAAAGTTTATTTCACCAAATATGAAAAACCCTACCTAGGACACATGTGAAAACCAGGGTATGCCTGCATGGAACAACAAACACTACAAAACAAATAATAATAATAATATCTAGCAGTCCAAAGTAAAAAAAAAAAGTTTATTTCACCAACTAATATCATTCACATTCCAAAACAGATGCATGAACCATTGTTTTGCTCAATACTTTTACAACTGATAGAATTTGGTGAAATAAATGTATTACTATTTACTTTAGTGCACTGGATCTTTTTCTTGCCTTATCTCCCTGTCTGTATCTATCTTGACATATATCAATATATGATTATACTAGCTTTTGCCAGCATTTGTTGACCGTAATGTATCAAAAACTTAAATGTTGACATGTTACTATGCATGCACTGAGAAACAACCCTGGAGAATGCAAAACTTAAAAATAAATAAATAAATAAATAAACATCATTTTTAAAGAGTGCAAGCCCTCCAAGCAAAAGCAATCTATTAAATGACCAAACACACTGATGACTGAAGCATCTACACACACACACACACACACACACACACACACACACACACACACACACACACACACACACACACACACACACATCAGATCCTTGAAAAATATCTAAAGGCAAAAAGTTGACATGATAAAAGTTGACCTAAAGCAGTCAGTAAAATAATATTGATAGCATATCTGCATGCACACAGACAACATCTTGGAGCAGGCAAATAAAAATCTATTTTTTTTTCATTTAGAGTTCGATCTTGTTTTTTTTATGTATAATGTCTGGGTTGGTAATATGCTCTTTCCACAGTAATGTGCTATAAAGGAGTTGGTATATACAATGAGTTGGGTAGCTGAGTAGGGGAGTAACCCCCGTTGCAAAAACTTCAATTTTTTTGTTTGTATGGTTGAAAATTTTGTCTTGGAGGATGGAAATATTGGTTTCAAAAATTTTTGTTCATTATTTCTAGTTGACTTTTTATGCTTTAGATCTCTTTATCTATCTATCTATCTATCTATCTATCTATCTATCTATCTATCTATCTATCTATCTATCTATCTATCTATCTATCTATCTATCTATCTATCTATCTATCTATCTGTCTGTGTGTGTGTGTGACAGTTACCTCATAACAACTTCTTTCCAATGGCATGCTTTGAGTGTCTTTTATCATTTTTTACTGTTCTTTGTTTATGGAAAGATGTAGTACTCATAAAGTAATGGATGATATTAGCAGACATTGTGGCTACTATCTTAATTTACAGAAATGACATAGATTTCTAGGAAGGATTATGATGATATCATGCAGTTATGAACTACTAGAGGCAAATTGATCAATAATTGTCTAAATAAACAGCATTCATCCTGTGAAGAACAGAAAACTTGTCTCTCTACAACTTTTGGTATTACACCAATAAATTGTAGTATTCCCAATAATTCTTACCAAAACAGTCAACATATTGGAAAAAATTCAATGGCAAGTAAAAATAACTGTATTTCCTAGTCTAGTTTATTTTATTTGCAAGCCTTGCATAGTTTTTTTACAATATTTATCACAGTATTTTTCCTAAAAAAATATGAGCCAGTAGCAAAATATCAATTGCATAAAAACAGTGTATGGATATTTGTTAGCAAATGAAACTTTTACTAAATGTGTGTACCTCAAAATAGCCAAATAACTTTCTGAACAAATAAATTATTATGAATGCAAAATATGTAACCCTTATTTCAGTTATACATGGGAAGTAAACTGAATACAAAATATGTATTTATTTATTTATTCATTCATTTCTTTATTTATTTCAATTACATTCAGGAAGCTTATTTCAGATATTATTAAGAAACAGCTACCAGGTTGAAGGAATAATTATAAATAAACATCATGAAACACTTTTATTTATGGAATTTCTAGCAGTACCCATTCAATTAAAGAACTATGGGAAGTTGTTTCCAATGTGTCCCAGCATTATACAACAAAAGACTGCTTTCTATTGTTAATATCAACTGTTTAACTACTTTGAAAGAGCAATACAATGGTAGAACTAAAAAAATGTCATTAAGTAAACTAAGCAGCATATATGAGATTAGAGAGCAAATGAACTGATGTGTTGGCTCAAGCCAAATATTTATTTATTGTGCAAATCTAAATGTTTGTTGATATGTTAATAACATACATCTATACAGCTATAATTTCTTGGGTACAGTATCCATGTACCTCAATACAATTCTTACAGGAGATAAAAAAGGAATACAATTTGTTGGTGTTCTATATAGAATTTACAATCTATTCATGAAAAAGGTTATCATATTAAACAGACCATGGTTGTTTATGGTCAGATGCATGTTAAGTTCAAAATATTTCTCTGGGTTAATTAGAATCACAAATCTGACGTTTTCTGCTGCCTTTGATGCTTTTTTGCTTTTGCCATGCACGGCTGTAATGAATATCACTGCTTCAAGACACTATGCTGATGTGTAATGACAGAAGACATTTTCTGTTTACCCTCATGACATTTTTAGTACTTATCAACAGTGAAATATATCCTACGGTGCCAACTTAATGTTTCTCAGCTATGTCTCAGAGGGAATGTTGCATTGTGAACTTAGTCCACAGACCTTATAAACTGTATTTACTTCTTTTGCAGAAATGTCCCCAAAATGTATTAGGTTGTGATGCTTGCCTTTTGACACTGAAAGCATGGACTTTCTCCATAGGACATTTGCAATAAACTAATTTACTTATTACAATGACTGGCTATCAGGGAATGACTTTCAGCAATTAACAAAACTTTGTTTATTCACAAAACAGTTTCACAATATTTATTCCTAATGGCTGTGCCATCATTTCAATTTGTTTATTTGTTTTACTAGAGTAAATAGAATGTGAATTACTTGTGCAAACTCTCCAGGATGATTTGGTAGTAATGGGATGCAGATAGGAGAATACAGTGTTTATACTGCATGTGATAAATCCTTTTTCATTAAAACTGGCTGCTCACATCTTTGTGTTTGAAGTATAACACTGCAGCAAATGTCACTGCAGTGCAGCAATAAAGTATATTCAGCTCACACTGTGAGATAAATTTCAATGGAAGAATAAGGTTTCATACAGAATTAATATAGTTTTAGCGCTAGTAGACAGTACTACAAATCTGAGTGGTAGTCATAAACTGTACTGGGTTTTGGGTGTCTAAAAAGGCAAAACAAGCAAACAATGGCTCACTGAGTTTTAATATTACACAATATTTCATGTATACTGTAAAAAAAGAATCTGAAGCAGCAATTAACATCAGCTACAAAAGAGGCAATGGCATATTATGAGAGAAAAGTAAAATGTATAAATCAAAAGTGAGGCAGAAAAAGAAAGAGCTCATAGAAGGATATTAAACAAACTAATTTTAAAACTTAGATTGCAAGTCATAGCAAAGAAAGAAGATAGCAGAGTGAGATACAGACTTGTATTTACTGCTGTCTTTACCAACTCTGTATGCACTTTAAATGAGGAAGGAATTTAATACAAGGCAAACTTACTTTCATTTCTACCTTTGCCCTGAAAAATCCATGGGTAGCAGTGGTTGTCCACAGGGTCATTGTAGGAGGCAGATACATCTCATAACAGAGTAAACACAGGGTCACTCTAGGAGGCAAATGCATCTCATAACAGAGTAAATGCTATTTAATATGCATTTAGATAATAAATTTATGACATTACAGAAAACAATAAAAAACATGCTGTTTCCAACATGATGGCAGTGGTAACGTTTCACAGACTTGTAACCTTTATAATTCCTTATGTTCATTACATAGTATATCTTCCATTGTCTTAGTCTAAATCAAATGCTGTAAATGGAAATATATTAAAACCACGGACATTTGGCTTCCTAGATATTTACATTGGCTATGCATTTTAGCATTAACAGGCTTCTTATCATTTGGTTATAAAACTTATATAAGGCAGCATCATCTACTCCTTATTTAATATTTTCTGTATTTCTTCTGTATGAAATCAAAGTACTAAAATGATTTTATAATATTTTTTTATTCTTTGCTGTACATTTTATGTTTTAGCAGAACTACATCATCATGCATTCTAAGACAGTTTACTTCAGGACGCACTAGCTGGCTATAGACAAGCCGTGTGCTCTTATTGCTTTTATTAACCTTTTGTACTGCAGATATACACTTACACTTACACTGAGGAAGACTAATACATCCGTGGGATATAATAGCACAATAACAAATTTAATAACAATAACAGCCAATGCATTTCAGAAAATGGAAAGGGTGGAATAGATCTGTTTTCAGTAATACAATGACTTACTTAACATTTGCTAGATTTTTAATGTTGCTTCTTGTGTTGCCTTCTTGTTAATGAACCTGTCACAGAGCTAAAGATAACAACAGTATAACTTCTTGGAAAAGGAAACAAAAAACTTTCATTGAAAAGGATAACTGCACCTTTTTTATTTTAAAGCAGACAGTCAGGGATACTCAGACCACCTGCACAAAGGGCATACAGAAATCCTTGAGGTACAAATGTTCTAGGTAACCATGGTCATATATAGGATGCATAACTGGGCTCCAACAGTGCATTGTGTGTCTGAATGAGTGTGTGTGTGTGTGTGTGTGTGTGTGTGTGTGTGTGTGTGTGTGTGTGTGTGTGTGTGTGTGTGTGAAACAGAGAGAGAGAGTGAGACAGAGAAATTGTGACAGTATGCGCATAAATGTGTGTGATAATATGTGGGTGTGTGACAGAGAAAGAGACAGAAAATATGCATGACTGAGCATGTGTGCATGTGTACGTCTGTGTGGTTATGGGTTTGTTTGTATCTGTGACTGTGTCTGTGTGTATGTGTACATATGTATGAGTGTGCATGTGTGTGTTGGTCTATGTGTATATGTGACTGTGTGCACATGCATTTCTTTGTGTGTGTGTGTGTGTTAATGTGTAGAGAGAGAGTATGTGACAGTATTACATATGTGTGTGTGTGTGTGTGTGTGTGTGTGTGTGTGTGTGTGTGTGTGTGTGTGTATGTTTATGTATGTGTGTCTGTGGCATGTGCACAACTGTACATATTGCCATGTGTGTGTGTGTGTATGTGTGTCTGTGGCAAGTGCACAACTGTACATGTTGGCATGTGCGTGTCTGTGTGTATCCATGAGTTTGAACACATGTACAATTTTTGTGTGAGTGTGAATGCATATGCACATGCAAGCAAGAGCATGAGCACTTATGTATATGTATTTTTGTGTTTTTTTTCCTTTTTTTCTGGTTTACAGAAGGTATACATACCATTTATACACAGACAAATGATCAGCTGTGCATTGATGCCAGCAAGTTGCACAAAATATATTGAACGTCTATTCATGAACTGTGGCATATGTCATATTAAACAAGACAAATTATATGCCAAATTATTGACATGATATGAAATATTCTGGGCATTCACTTTGGCATTTATATGCGATCTTCAGCATAAATCATTCCATCTTGCATTAAGTTTGCCAATGATAACTGCTCCCCCCATCTGCTGTATCTTACAACCTTTTGCCTCTGTGCAAACCACACAATGAGGGACTGTTGATCTTTTTTTCACATTGCTGTGTACTATAATCCTGTCATAAAAACATCATTTTTCTTGCTGGATTAGTGATCCCTTCCCTATGATCAGCACGTTTTATCTTTTCCTACTACAGGCACAGAATGGGTCTTCTTTGTTTTGTATTACATCCAATAGCCACAGTCTCTGCTACCCTTTCTTAAAAGACACAAGGACACTCCAAACTAACAAGTGATTCCAGTCTGATGGTTTGGTATAGAGATTTAGAAGTATCTGCTCATTTTTGAGTTGTCATTGGTCTGATTTCCATAGCCTCCATTTGCCTAATGTGTGAATAAGTTGCTTAACAACACATTACTCCAGGGTCCATCCCCAGAACTAACACTGTGCCTAATATGTTTATTCAGTTAACTTGTATCCCTTTTAACACTGTTATAAAGTTCCCTGGAGGTCCAGTAGACCTTCCTATACCTCAGTAATATGTAGTCAACGTATATCATGCAGGGGCAGCACAGTGGCACAGTGGATAGCAATGTCACTTTACAGCAACAGATTCTGTGGTTTGATTTTTGGCACGAGTGCCTTCTGTATGGAGTCTCCATGGTCACTTGGGTTTCCTTCAGGTGTGCTAGTTCCTCCCACATTCCAAAGATGTGCAGTAGCTGGATTGTACACTCTAAATTGGAAATAGGTGTGAGTAAGCATGCAAGTGGATTTTCTGGAGCATTTCTCCCCGGGCCTCTGCTGAAAACTGGATCTGTGGAACCTAGTCGGACTGTGTGGTGTGGAAGAACTACTGTGGCAGGGCTAGCCACGTGGCTGTGTAAACCTAGGCTCTAGATGATTGTCATTGTTGAAGTGACACCCGCAACCTCATGCACAAAAATGGGAGAAAGGGATTGAGGGTGGATATATCATTTGCAGTATCTTTAACAAGTGCATTGGACAATCCTTGCCATCTAGTATTATTATACCTTTCAAATGATGTCTGTCTTAAAATTAGTTTTGATTACCTCATAACTGCTTCCTGTCCCTGATTACGCAATTCATCATGGATTGTGTTTTATAAGTACCTAATTCTGTAAAGGCATTTTCTGCTCATTTTGAACATGATTCACTGGACATATTGACAGCACCTTGATCATATATAAATAGCTGGATTATTTCAAAGCTCTCCTCTGAGCTACAAGTCCAACTGCTTACCGAACTGTGTTTTAATATTGGCAAAACCACCATCCTTTTAAGTTAAGAGGGAAAGTTGATGTAAACAAACTGCAATCCTTTCCCCACTTACAATTTCCAGTCTGTATTCTAGTAGGACATCTGCTAAAACAAAACTGCTATTATAACACTGGCATTTTGATGGGAGTCTGGCTCAGTATATTATCAGGCTTGATGAAAACCATCAACTTAGTTTCTAATAAAGCTCTCCTGTTTCCTCTGCCTTTGATGACCTCAGTATGTTTACATTTATTAACAGGCAGCATCATGGAAACATGTCAGTCATTAATGTAGCTAATTTTTTTAGTTTCACTGTATATAATTGTAAAACTATTTTTTCACTCGGGTACATTTTTGGCCACTAGATGTTTTTCTTTTCATCATGTGCATAGAGTTGTCCTGTATAAGCTCTTCAGTTTTCCTTTATGCTGCCACTGATGATGTCTCCAGCCAAAGTTCTCCCAAAGACCATTATTGTCTTACATGTAACATTCAATGCATAGTGCCTAGAGCTTCATATCAGATGACTAAGCCTTTCCTCACAGCGGTTTATAATAACTCTTTGGTCTCATACTGCTACCTACATTATCTCCTTCATTGCTAATGTAACCCTCTTTTTCTTCATTATGACTTACTTAATGGAGTAGTGAGCACATTCTTTATACCTTTGGTATACAGTAACAGCAGGCTGAAATAATTTTATGTTTTTTAGGATATTCAGCTTTCTTCTCAGCCTCAGTGAAGCTCTATTCATTTCCTTACGAACAAGATCCTTCCGGCCCATTGGTTTTCCTCAGTGTCAGAGTCAGCTGGAAGTTTCAGCATTTTTTGCAGTGGAGGCTGGAATTTTGTACCCAGAATGCATTGCTGTTTTCTCCTCTTGACTAATCCTGTCATTTTTGAACAGGCATTATCCACTCCACTCCTACCCTCAAAATGATTATTCAAGTGTTAGTCACACTTGGATCATCTAGGAAATAATTGTGACTTTATATCTCTAAACTGCATAGATGACATATTTTAGAGCTTTCCTTTGATGTCATTTTTGATTAATAATCAATTCTATGTAAAAGTGTTAATGCTACAAATGAATATAAGTTTTTCTTAGATGCATTCTGTACATTATCACATGTGCATATTTTCTATTCATTTAATGGAAATATTTTTTTAATACATTAGAGTTCCCCTGTCAAAAACTGAATGATCTTATGATGTCTTGCATCACCTTAAATATGAATACCAGCTCCTAATACTGAATGGGCTGTTTATTGCTTGGTTCATCATTCGTTGAAGTCTGACTTTAATTTCAAACATATTGTTAATGAGCAAGATTCTAATATTGGCCCTTGGCTCCACATCCAAATTTACCATGCAATCACACTACAGGAAAAAACATTAATTTCATTGGCTCTACCCTTTTAAACCAGATGGTTCTGTCTGAGGCTTTGCATAAACTGGTCTGCAACTTCTACTTTCATGACATTTTTATTTGTTCCCCTTGGACTTCATTGTTACTGGCTCAGCTTCCCAGTACCCAATGTTCATGTTGGGTCTACCAATGACTATCCAACCCCCAGACTTATTCCATATTTGATGGGACCAGTCATGGATCCTTAGAGTGCCCTGGGGGCTGGGCTCATCTATCCTTCCATCTGGGGAATTTTTGTTTATGATCTACCCACTCCATTTTCCTGCCCACTCCCATGCTCATTGATTATGGCCTAGGCAACTCCCATCTTTGGACCATGTCTCCCCTTAGGGAGTATATCAACGAGCACTCTCTCACCTGGAATGGGCATACCCATCCCTTCTTTGCCACTCCTTCAGTCACCCAAATCACTAATTGAACTTGAGTGAGCTGGGCCATAGTCAGGGATTTATCAGTTTACACTACCCAAGCAGCTTATTTTACAGAATTTTTCCTTAGCAAAAATGAATTTCCAGAGAATGAATTCTGAAATCACTTGTTTTCTGTAGTTAGTTAGTTAATGTTAATTAACTTTATGGCCAGCTCTGTATTGCAGATGGCTAAAACCATGACTATGACCCTCAGGACTAGGATTTGATGAGTGCTTCTTGCTGGCTCAGAACTACTGTGGGAGTGAATGCTTTCTCAATCTGCTCCAGAATCCTGGTGCCTGATGGAGACTGCATGTAGAGGAAAGGGTCACAACTGGGCTGTTTATCTAACAGCAGTCACACTGTAACCTGTGATTATTCATATGTAGAGGAGTGCACAGAGTATTAGTCATGGTGTTTTAAAATTCTGCACTCATTCAAGGTGCAGAGGAAAGGGGTTAGGCTAATAAAGAAAACATCCAATTACTCCCGTAATAAGCGAGTAGAGCTTTTAGGTGCTTGTAAGTCACAAGGTAGTTTCCCTGCTTGGGGACAGTGGGGTCCACCCTTTAACATTGCTGTCTTGAGTTTGGGGCTGAAGTCATACCCTTAGGCCATTATGAAACTGGCCTTGTGTACAAGTACTGTTTGAACTGGGATCATGATGGGACTTGGGAAAAGTAATGCTCTTCATGGCTACTTTATGACAACCCCTATGACTGCTTTTTTTTCTGTAGAAATTTAGACTAGTAGTAGAGTGACTGGGAGAAGATCTAGAAAAAATGCCAGTAATTACCTTTGTGCATCTTCCGCATTTGCCCTGCTGATCCGCGTGCTTCTGATTTTCTTTCGGATACTGCTACTCAACAGTATTCTTTGTACTTCCTCAGTGTGCTGTATCTCATGCAGTATCTACTACAGTTGTACCTGATTCATCAGGAAACAGACCGTTAACAATATTACATGTTGTACTCAGTAATAGTATTTCATGCTTCAAACACCTTCAGTAATTGCTGTTACCTCTTAATGTGTACTAACTGTAATGTACCTTTATTTCCTTTCCTTTCTCAAAACTGTACTAAAATTCACTTTTTTGTTTTTTTTTTACTACAGTTGTTCTTGGAATATTCTACCTTATGATTTCCGTGTTCCAACAGCTAGTTTAACATGCATACAATAAATAGATAAAAACACACCTATGCTATGCTGGTTTTGCTGTTTGAAGACAACAAGGTTGCAGCAATTCCTTTATTTTGAAAGACCTACATATAATATATGATAACAAAAAAGGAAATAAATGTAATGCAAATTTATCATAATTTTGAAAACAACATGATCAGAATTAGGGGTAAGATAAACAGCAGTGATAAGGGCTCAGAACAAAGTGCAGAAATCAGGTAATAAAGTCAAAACAATTAAACAGAACAGAATACACAAACTGCTTGTTAAATTAACACATAAGCAGCATAAAAAACAATCCCAACAGACAGACCTTCCAGGCAGTAACTAGTGTATACAATGCTTGGATGCTGATCCGATACACATGGAACCATTCATTCATTCGTGCCCAGATCTATAACCTAGATCACTGGGTTAATGTTAGCCAGAGCTGGATCAGAAAAATATACTTTCCTAATACAACAATAACACTTCCAGTAGGTAAAGACATCCATGACTCTGGTCGTTATCTGGCTATAAACTCTGTGAGTCCCTGAAAGTCTCTTCCCTGTGCAGTACTGTGAACAAGAGGCAAACTGTAGGGACACTCATTTTCCATTTCTGATTGAGAAATACCATCAAAATTACACATTTTGGCTGTCTGAGTATTGAAAAACATACAATTGTCATGGAATTTGGTATTTTATATGAGCACTCATTTAGACAATTCTTTTTCTTTGTCTAAATAACAACATAAAAAAACTCTTAACTAAACTTAAACCCACCAAATTAGCAGCAGACAACCTCCCAAGTGAATACCTACAAATCACAGCTGATGCTCTGGCCTACCCAGTATCCATCTTGATTACCCGATCTCTGTCAGAAAGTTACATTCCCACACTGTGGAAAGTATCACATATAATTCCCCTCCACAAAGGCAGACCCTCCACAGAACTAACCAATTACCACCCCATAGCTATTCTCTCTCCACTCTTCAAAATACTAGAGAGATGCATACACTCTCAGGTCTCAGACTACATCCTTACTAACAACCTCCTTTCCAATACTCAGCATGGTTTCCGACCAAACCATAGCACCATCACTGCCTTACTCTCCTTTACTAACACTATTCTTCAGCATAAAAACAATGGCTATCTCTCCTCTGCTACTTTCCTAGACCTATCTAAAGCATTTGACATGGTCCCACACAAACAACTTATCTCTGTCCTCAATAACCTATCCATCTCACAATCAGTCACCAACTGGTTTCAGAGTTACCTGTCTGTCCGCCAACAGTCTGTTGTATGGCAGAATGACATATCTCCCCAACTACCTGTCTCCATAGGGGTTCCCCAAGGATCCATCCTTGGACCCCTACTCTTCTCTGTTTTCACCAGTAATCTAGCCTCTGCCACCAAACATGGCACACTCATACAATACGCAGATGACTCAGCCATCATCTGCTCAGCCCAGTCCCTACCCAAACTGCAAAAAGTCACACAGGAAGCCTTTTCCTCTGTTGAAACTTGGTTATCCGATGCCCAATTAATACTCAACCCAAACAAAACTAAACTACTTATCTTCCAACCCACCAAACATACTCAAAACAACTCTCACTTTAACATCACAGCAAAAGACAACACCACTATATACCCAACTGAACACACCAAATCGCTAGGAGTGGAAATAGACAATAAACTAAAATTTGACATTCACATATCCATGACCATAAAAAAAGTCCACAAAAAAATAGGAGTGCTATACAGAAATAAGGAACTTCTCACCAAAGCAGCAAAGATTTCAAAAGCAAATTCCCACCTTATCTCTACCCTACTTTATGCCTCTCCAATATATACCAACCTAAGGCAAAAAGATCTAAACAAGCTGGAGACCTGCTACAACAAAATCGCCAAATTCGCCACAGGGGCATCCTACCGTAGTCACCACTGTCTCTCACTTGCTGAACTGGGCTGGCTTGAACTCCCTCACCTCCTTCAATGGTATCAACTCTCACTCACCCACAAACTAGTAAACCATCCATTAAATGTCCCATCCCTCCAGAATCTACTCCAACCCTATCGCACCACCAGACCACTAAGATCCAGCAACAAAAATCACTTGCAGATCACTAAAGCCAATAACTCTGCTGGTGAAGCACTATTCTCTTGCACCATAGCCAAATTATGGAACTCACTCCCACCCACAATTACCTCCATATCATCATGCATCCACTTCAAAACTTTACTAAAAGCGCATCTAAAAACATGCTGGCTATGCCCTTGCAACTCCCACTCTAATATCACCCACCTCATCCAACCACTACCTTTCTTTCCAGTCCACTAACTACCTTGATTATAGCAAGCTCAGATGCTCATAAGCCAGTACTTATTATACAGCAGGAACTTCTTCTTGTAACATTTGTTAATGTCTGTTATGCACTTCACAGATAAAGATTCTAGTTGTCTACTGATGTACTATGTTCTTCATCTGTAAATATGTTGTACGTAATTGCTATGTAAATTGTTAATCGCTATGTAATCCAATGTAACTACTTTCTGTTTATTTTAACTGTGGAGCTTTTCTCCCTGGGCCTCCGCTGAAAATGGACCTACGTTAAGTCGGACACTCCCAGTCAACAAATATAAATAAATAAATAAATAATAAATGAGTGCTCATCTAAACTTATTACTACATAGTTTATTTGGTGTTCTGTACCTACAATCTGTTTTAATTTTGCATATCTATATTTATACATAAAGTATCATGCAGTTTATGTTAATGACTGGAAATTACCCTTTAAAATCATAGGTGTAGTTCCCAGATTTTATCTCACGTATATGGAATTTAAAGTTTAAGAACAATAAGTCTATCCCTAGCAATCTCTATAATGATTGCATGATTGTCTATTAAGCTTTGGTGGCAGGTATGTTGATGTTATGTCTGGATGATACAGATGTGGGCATATTTTGACCTGTGGTGCATATAAGTACAAACGATTAAATTAAACTGTAATTGTTAGTAAGCCATGATAATACAGTGGAAATTGAGTAGAGAGCAAGGAATTTAGCCAGATGGAGAGAATGGTACATATAAATTAAAGACTGAATGAACAAAGAAATAAACCAATGAATGTATGAATGAATTTTAATAACTACTTGATAATAAAATGTCCCAGTAATATACAGAAGCAGTGATGTCAAAATATATCCTATACACAGATGCAAACTGACGCATTTCATTTTTTCATTACAGAATATGTAAGACTGCCTATAATAGCTGACTGAAAGTTGTATGGTAGTATGATTGCTTATTACCTGAGAACAGAACTTGTACTGAAAATGCAGTTAACGTCATCAAGGCACTGAATGGCACTCATTCTTGCAATCTGTTGCTTATCTCACTCCATCTGGGTAACATTGTTTCAATTACCACTTATGTCATGAAGCTGTTATGATGCATAACTTCATGTCATCAGATCACAATACCGCATCTAATGCCCCTTACACACCATGTGCTGAAATATCTACAGTGTATAGCTTTGGATGCTTTATACAGTGATTTTTTTCTTTAATTCTGCAGTTTTCTTTAATAAAAATATTCCTGTTTTATGTAATTCATTTTGTCAATGTAATGTTCTGTTTATGTCACTATAGCTTCAAAATCCTGATTACAAGATTACTTTTCCCTTAATTACCCTTCTTCAGAACCAGCTAAATGAACAAATTCATGACTGCTTTCTCTGGTTACATACATGTTGGGTTTCCAGGGCAGTGTCTGAATTTACAGCTCAAATGTATATTTATTTCAAGCGTTGTGTCCTGCATTCAAAGATGGTGCAGATCTATGTGGGTACTTCTCAGAGTTATCATTCAGCTTGTAAATATATAATTATCGGTTATAACTTCTTGCAGCTTTAGAACAACTACAGTATGCATACAAGAGATATTGGAAAAAAGATTTCTATTAAAGCAATGCTGCCAGTTAAAATCAGGAGATAATAAAGACAAATCTGAGACTGTAGTTATTTCACAAAGCACTACAACTTTATTACAGCTGGTGCTCAGAAAGCATTTGCTGGGATTAAACCTACAGTTCAGTATCCTAATATCTTGTTGAATGAGTTGAATGCCTGATGAGAAATCTGTGGCCAGAGTTCAACCATTGATATCTGCCATTTTTGCCCTTCTGAAATTTGGGGGTCTATGCAATGAAGAGGCATAATTAACAAGATACATTTAAAATTCTGAAGGATAAAAAGATTGACAATGAAAACATAAACAACAGAAGGTTGAAAGTCAGAACACTGAATGCATTTACTACCGGCTATTTAGATGTCCGAAAAATCCGGTAGCTTGTTGTGGAGATGGCAGCATAGCCCTAGGACTGGGTTTTGCCCATTATCCAGTGGTGCAGTCTCAGAGTTAGTATATATAAGTAGCAGGGTGTGAGAGATGCAGCCTCCCACATGTGCCCCCCCCCCCCCCCCACACACACACACACACACAAGAGAAGGTGGTGCAAAGGTGCTTGTCCTCACTTGACTTTTAGGTCATTTGAGATTTTGTGTTTTGACCCTTGTCATTTTTTTGATGTCTTTGTTTTTGTCTTTCATGATTTTAAATCTATTCCAATTAAACACACATTCTGTTGACATGAATTAAGATTTTCACAAATGTAACAAAACATGATTAAATGCAATCTGTTAGGCTCTAATACGATAAAGTGATTAAGAAGAAATCACACAGGGTCACTGTGTTCCTGCCACGATGACCATTGATTTGACTTCAGAATAATGAAATAGCATCCTAACAAAAACACTTTTGTTTCAGGGAAATGTCAATGACAAGGAATTTTGCTGGTGATTAGCTATAGTGGGGTATGTGTGGAGGGTGAAGTTTATAAAGTGCAGAGGTATCTCCAGAAAGTTATCAATGATGCCAATAAAAGATTCTTCTATTTTATGTGTACCAGTATCATGCAATTTAGAACCTATTATAATGGAAGCTGAAAATGTCATGCAAAAATTGGAATCTCTAATCTTATACTGGGAAAACACATTTTTCATTTATACATCTTTAAGGGACCCAGACAGTTGAGCCCTATACAGGTAAGTAGCAGTAACTAAAGTTGCCATCAAAATATAAGTAAAAAATCAAAAGCACGAAATCTGGCTGAAACAATAGACTTATAATGAAAAAAAATATCTGCCTGATGTCAATGTTAAGAGGTCACAATTTTGGTTATTGACAACGAAATACATCATGTCCACTAAGGCAAAGAGGGTTGGTGCTGTACTGCCTGTTATAATACAGTCTGATGAATGGGATTTATTAATGGAAGAACAGAAGTTATCCAATCATTTGGCCTTTGCCATTAGCATAACCTTTTAGGCTCAGCCATATCCGGCTTCCTGTCACAAATGCATGAACCAAAGCTGCAGCGTCTGAAACTGTGAAAAATTAACCTTGATTTTTGGTCTTATACCAATAAGACATTCTTGCATTAACCTGACTCTAAACCCACTCCTCATTTACTTGACCCCAAATACACTCCTGCTGACTATATACTGAGTTTATGACTCCTTAGCTTGGAGCAGAGAAAACACAATGACATACTGCATTATTAGACTTATTAAATAGTCCTCATCCTCAGAACAAGAGTCTCACAGTAACATGGATCATAATCAGGGCCCCTCGATTTACAACCATAACCCATCTCCACCACCCTGAATTAAAGATTAGTTTGATTGCAAGCAAACATTTCACCGACTGGAATACTCCATCATTTAATTCATAATAGATGCTATTAGTGTCTCTGAGGACCAAACCCCTCAATCTGCAGACATTAAAAATATAACCACACTCCTCCGGTTCTCCTCCACATAAACCACTTCAAGAAAACAAAAGTAACCGCTGGCTTTACCATAAAGGGATAATCCTCCGAATAAGTGTACCACTGGTATTTTACAAGTCCAACCTGTTACACCAAAGCAATGGTCAAATAACTGCAGCACCACCCGTCAGGAACCAACGAAAATTACTTTAATATTAGAACATTACAGCCACAACACAAAAACGGGATTGAGCGCACTTTTATCTCAATATCTGATGAAGTCGTGATATTGAGATAAAAGCGCGCTCAATCCCATTTTTGTGTTGTGGCTGTAATGTTCTGATATTAAAGTAATTTTCATTGGTTCCTGACGGGTGGTGCTGCAGTTATTTGACCATTGCTTTGGTGTAACAGGTTGGACTTGTAAAATACCAGTGGTACACTTATTCGGAGGATTATCCCTTTATGGTAAAGCCAGCGGTTACTTTTGTTTTCTTGAAGACATTAAAAATAGTTACAAGGGATTTTGAAAAGTAGGTGCATGCAGCCAAAATGAGGACATCTAATTAGCATAACATACAAATACCAAATAGCACATAACTCTTCCAGATTCCAGTAGGAATGTGAGATATTATTCAGAAACACATATTTAAAAAACAGAAAGTGACAACTTGATGGAAAAATATCAGCACATTATCAAAGAGAGAATTAATGAACTGTATTACAAAATTCTACCACACTGGGTCATTTATGTTCGCTTCAGTAAAATAGAGGTGTAAGATGTGTGTACTCCTTCTTTAAATTGTTGGTACTTCTAGCATGTTGATCATATAGTATGTTTTTCTAAATACATTCTGCCCATCAAATGTTACAAATGTCAAATGAAAAACATTGAATGGAAAAACATTGAAAATTGAAAAAAATTCATCGGTTTTCCTACTTGCTAGAAAGCAACTGGTTTGTTACCTGAGATCGTGGAGGAATGGGTACTGGGTTTTTGCCCTTTCCCCACAGTACTACAGTCTTGCGGTTGGCATACGTAATTACCAGGGGGGGGCTGTGGGGGAGCAGTGGTGAGTGCCCCCAACATAGAACATGTAGTGTTTATTTTTATGTAGTTGGTTTTGCATTTTTGATGTCCTTCCATTTGATGTTTTTCATCCAACATTTAGAACACTCATTGTTCCAAATGCATTCCATTTTTCTGTGCTCTAGACAGTTTAAAAAATCACACATGAAGGGGGATTCAGAAAATTTTGGTATGCGGTAAATTAAGCTTAAAAATAGGGACCTACCTCCAAAAATAGGGGCATCCTGTGCATTGGCAAATCACTCCTGAAAATATGAACATTCCTTCAAAATAGTTTCAGAAGAGAGATCTGGTGTGAAGATCTGTAAGCAGCTGCAAAATACTTATCACTTAGGGGGATGCGGATGGAGTGCCATTTCTGAACTGGAGCACTATCCTGTTGTGGATGTTTTTTCTTTTATTCTGCATGCAAGGTGACAGTTGATTGACACAAATAGTGGATAAGAGGATGTTATTCTTTTGAAGAAGATGCTTGTGCAAAGTGCAAGTGATTTAATTTGAGTTCTGCCTCTATTGGGATAGCTGAAGTGTAGGATTAAGTGCAACATGGTTTACTGGGGACTTTGTATGCTGCATTCATGAGTCCACTGAAACTCTGTTGAACTTAATGTGGTCTTCTGAAATTAAAGCAGTCACTACTAACTATGAGTCTCACTCAAAGAACATTATAGAAGCAACAGGCAGAATCACAGCAGCAGAGGGCCATTGTGGCTAACAATTCCCAAAATATTCAGGAGCTTCATAGGTTCATAGGTTCATAGGTTCATAGGTTCATACTAGGCTATCTGCCCGAGGGCATTTACAAGCCTAGCCCATCGTTTTGTGGCTTACGCCACCCCTTTAGTATGGGGAACTATACCCATTATTTTGCTGTGCCTCTGTCGAGCAGTGACACTGAGGTAATCCCTGGGGTATATCTGCGATCTCCCATCCATTGGTCAAGATTTCTCTTGAACAAGGCCAGCGAGGTGCTCTGCCTCACATGTACCGGGATTTTGTTCCACAGCATAGGGAGTCTTTGGGTGATGAATCTATCCTGCCAGCACGTCCTATTAATAGCCGTGTCGAGGTTTAAGTCTCCCGCCCTTGTGGCTCTGATGGATCTAGATTTTTTGAGGTGAAGCATATTCATCAAATCTGGGTTCGACATGGCCTTGTATGTTAGGCAAAGGTCACCTCTGAGCAAGCGATGGCGACTGAATAGAGCTGGAGTTCTTTCAGTCAGGCAGCATAGGACAGATTTTTGAGACCCTTTATCCTTTTGGTGAGGAACTTTTGTGGCCTCTCCAGCTGCTGCAAGTGTCGGGTCAGATACATTCCGAATGGGGCATTGTACTCAATCATTGGTCTGATGAGTGATGAGTAAAGGGAGACTATGACCTCCCTTGATCTAGATGAGAATCCCTTCATGATAAGGTGGGCAATGTAGAAGGTCTTCCTAACTACTTTAGCTACATGGGTGTCGAATGACAGACTACTATCAACCTGGGTCCCCAGGTCCCTGATAACTTCTTCTGTGCTCAGTGGATTGCCACCTATTTGGTAGCTAGGGGTAACCTTGTTTTTCCCGAAGGGTATGACTATGCATTTTTGGCATTTAACTTTAGGCCGTGGCTCTGGCACCAGTTATCCGTTTCTGTGAGACCCTTCTGAAGGATATCTGTGTCAGATGTGTTTTCTACTATGGCGCCCAGTTTGCAGTCATCTGCAAACTTTGTCAGCCATAACCCTCCTGTGTTGGCTTGTACTTCGGAAAAGTAGATGCCAAACAAGAGTGGGCCCAGGACTGAGCCCTGTGGGACACCACTTGTGACAGGCTTTGAGTCTGACATGGCGCCAGCAACTCTGACCCTGTGGGTTCTGTCACTCAGCCAGTTTGCAACCCATCTTGTGATGTATGGGTTAACATTTAAGCTGATGAGTTTTTCAATGATACCCAAGTGGGGTATTGTATCGAAGGCCTTAGCCAGATCGAGGTAGGCTGTATGGACTGCCTTTCCCTCATCAATGGCTTTGGTGACTGTTTCGTGTCTGCAGCTAAGCTGAACAACAACCCTCTGCATTTAAATGTGTGGTCTTCAATGATCAGGAAGCCATCCTGCACACAACTTGAGAACTGGGCAACAACTTTAAGCTGGCAAGCTGCCAAGATCAGGTGGCTCCTGAGTACAAGACGACCCTCTATATGAAATGTAAGATTTTTGTACATTCAAAGTATTAAATTGAAATTGAAAGACCTGGAAAATGGGGCTAGATGCAGTACTGTGAGGTTTATTGGGCTGCCTAAATGTGGATCTGGTCATTTTCAATGAGGCAGAGTTGGCTAAAGTCCTTGGCAGGAAAAAACCTGCCAATGGTTTTGCATGCTCATAGAATTGTGTCTGCAGCTAAGCTGAACAACAACCCTCTGCATTTAAATGTGTGGTCTTCAATGATCCGGAAGCCATCCTGCACACAACTTGAGAACTGGGCAACAACTTTAAGCTGGCAAGCTGCCAAGATCAGGTGGCTCCTGAGTACAAGACGACCCTCTATATGAAATGTAAGATTTTGGCACCATATTTGTAAAGATGTTGGGAACTGGGTTTTTGGGAGCAGCTGCAATATCTTGCCACTCTGCACCTGACTAAGGGCAATGTACAGATAGCTTTTCACAATACTGATGAAGCTGAGCATTTCTTGGGTAAAAACCAGATGGGTCAAGGCTACTCTTATGCAGCACAGACAACATCCAGCTCTAAAAAGAGGGACAAATTATCTAGTGGCTCCCCTGGCAAATCCTGTCTGCAAAAGAATGGAAAGGAAAGGAGACTTTTATGGAAGCAAGAAGACAGTGACTTGGGTCCCATGGGGCTCTTTGCATGTTGGTGGTTCTCTTCTCTAATAGATTCAGCCTTGTTATTCACATGGACAGTCAATCGTCAATGCAGGATGCAGAAGTCCAGTCATTTTCTTGCCTGACTACAGAACTGGTACCCTCGTAAGCCCATGGGCAGATGTTTCAGAAGACTCTCAAAGACTAATGGCTGCTAATCAGCTGCTGCAGAATAATGATAGTTAATGTTGTCACTGACCCAGACCAGGGTTATATTCATTGGTGGAGTAACTAAGCCTGGTCATGTGGATTATCACAGCTAAAGTGCCTAACCAATGATTGACTGTATTCAAGTTGAGGATGATGATACCATCTCCTCTTTTGTTTAGTAATGGCTTGATATGTTTTTCATACGATGTTGCACATTGTGTCTGTGCTCATATTGTGCACTGGTTTAGTCGACTGTTGGATCTCATTAACACTTACAGTTAGTTGGCACATGCATATGTCAAACAATGGGTTGATTTCCACAAGGGAAAGCATTCTATTAAATCAAGGGTTTTATTTTCTTTTTGTTTCCTTTCTCCTTCCTGAATTTGAATTTTTAGTTGTTTTCTGTGCTTTGGGGAGGGTAGTCTGGTGTAGTTATCGGGCATCTTTTACTCCAATTGTACATTGCCTGGAGGTTTTGTTATTAAAACGTCCAATTCTTTCCCATATTAGGATGTTAAATCTTTTCTGTTGTTGGTTGTTAGTGACCTCAAGAGATTGGTGTGAAGATGGCCTAGGGCCATGATGTAGGATGTATGTCTACAGCTCAAGGGTCTCGCCAGATAGGAGGAGGAGACTTTGATGGAGAGTTGAGGGGAGTAAGTTGGAATGTCAAAGGTTTGTCTATAGCCACAAAAGCACAGATCATTCTACAGAGTATTCTTAGAGATGATTTACAGCTGGTATTTTTTTACAGGAAACTATGGTAAAATGTAAAAATGCAGTCATGGTATTTTCTGAGTGGCTGGGTCTCAAGAATGTGTCATGCGCTAATAAAACCAAGCAGGGAGTAGCCATATTCAAAAGGAAATTATTGGGTTGAGTGTGAAAGTCATGATAGTACTGGAAGGTGGATTGTCTTACAAATAAGGGCACCATTTGTGTAGCTTATGTTAATAATTTGTGAAGCTTATGTTAATTAACTATTAGGGGCTGTATGAGGATGATTTTGGCCCCCTGAAAGTTTGTCACAGTAAGTAAAGGGGATTACAGTTGAGTCAGACTATACTCTGTGGGGGTAGACTTTAATGCTGTAATTGACCCCAGGATAGACAGGACTTCTCTTGGGGTGATGTGACTGACAAACTTGGTTGCTGAGTTTAAGAAGGTGGTAAGGTTGTTGGACTTATTTGAGTTGGTAAGTATGCCATGCAAATGAGAATGATTTTTTATTGTGCGTAACACAAGCTGAGAAAGTGGACTATATATATGTGGTTTCTTAGCTACAGGACATTATGCTGGATAAGGGAGGAGTCTATTTGTCTTGCAGGGCTATCAGGTTGTGCCTAGCTTTATTTGACCCATCTGTTTGGTACCTGTCAACCCAAGTCTTGGCAGTGGTGTTAGGATCTGCTGCTGATACAAGACAAGTGATTTCTTGGGAGGATATGACTGTGGGCCACCTATTTGAGGAGTATTTGGGAAGGAGCTTCTCAATTATTTTAGCTAGAATTTTTACTAGTATTTTCTCATGTATATTTATTGGGGATATTGGTCAGAGTGTCCCCACATCAGTTATTTCAGCTTTATCTTTGGCTATCAAGATTATTCTTGATTCTTGCATGGTATTTGGGAGGATACCCTCTTCTCTACCCATGCTGTATACCTTGCTAGTCCCTCTTCTATTTCTGTGCTTAATATTTGTAGAATTCAATGGGGTATTTATCCTGGCCCACTGCTTTGCCTCCCTTTAATTATTTTATTGCTAGTCTAACTTCTAATCCTGCTATTGGCCTATCTAGTTCATCCTTTTTTCACTCTCAGATCTTCACTCCTTTGCATTTATTGTTCCTGGGCCTTTTCAGATGCATATTTTCTTTAGAAACTCCTTATTTACTCATCCTTTCCTTCTTCCCCTTAACTACTTGTCCAATTTTTGTGGTAATCCCTTTGTCTTCTCTTTTTGTTTTAAATCTCCATGCTAAAGCCTTTCCTGATTTTTCACCTTGCAGCCACCAGAATTATTTCCTTTTGGCCATTTTTCTTTCAATATATGTGATTTCTGGGCTTTCTATATTATTTTTGATACTGAGTTCTTTTAGTTCTTTTTTATGGTTTCCTTCTGTCTACTCATTTACCTTTGTACTTGTCTTAGACACTGCCTTCACCTTATAAGGCTGACCTCTTTGTTTTTCCTGTATTTCCCTGCCTTATGCATTATCCAGTCTCTTTATCACCACTTTCCTCCCACCATTGCTGTTTCATCTCTAGTTTGTTTTCCTGGCTTCTTCTTATAATTCTCCTCATCCCTTCCATAAGTTTTCTCTGCTGGTCCTGTTTTCCATTTTGAGGCATCCAATTTCCATTGCCATTGTGGTACCTTTGCCATCTCTGTCTCTACTTCCATGAGCACTGGAGTATGGTCAGACATGGATCTGTCTAGAACTTCTATTTTCACTACCTTTTTTGCACCCTCTAATGTCACTAGAAACCAATCTAACCTATTTCCTTAATCTATTTATCTTCTTGTAAAAGTGAATTGCTTTTCTTTCTCTCTTTTTCTGTCCATATGTCATCCCACCACCATTATTAATTTCTTTCATTAAGTCCTTTAATTTGTTTGCAGTGTTTTCCTTCTTCCCCCTTTTCTGTCCAGGTCCAGATTTACTGTTACATTGTAGTCCCCTCCAATACATTCAATTTGAACCTGGGTTACCTGCTGGTTCCAGGCTGCCAAAGAATCCTTTGAAGAACTTGTTGCTGCCCTCATTTGGTGCATATGTTTCCTAGTTTCCATTGCTCTCCCTCTATTCCTCCTCCCATATTAGCCACTGGCCTTCTTCGTTCCTGCTTACACTTTTTTTCCTCTTACTGATATCCTTTTCCTGAATAGAGTGGCAACTCCCTATCTTCCTCCTCCCTCATGTGGTCTACCACCCCTACTGGTCAGTCTCTCTTTGTCAGCTTTTCTACTTCCCATACCTTTAATTGTGCCTCCTCTAACATGCAGATATCAACCTCTTCTCTGATCCATTGTTTGATAATTCAGCTTCTCCTGATTGGGTTTGACATTCCTCGCACATTCCAGGTGAAGACTTTTAAAGTTCTGGTCTCTCTCTTCCTCTCCCCATCCCTTTCCCTTGGGTTAGACACCCCCTACTAAGTGCCCTTGGGTACCATGTGCACCTGCACCATCAATGTGTTGGCCTATTTTCTTACTTCCTCCAGCTTGGCCTATGTCGCTGCCTGCATCTCTTTTTCTACTTCTTTATTTTTCCTTTTTCTATGAGTGGACTTATCTACCACTTTCACTTTTCGTCTGTCATTGCTGTTACTGTTTCTGTAGTGCCATTTTCTTTAATCATTCTGTACTACTTCTTCCTTATTTTTATTTATTTATGTCTATATTCTCTTTTGAGTGGTGCAGCAGTTAGCATTGTCGCCTTGCAGAAGAGGTTCTCTGGTTTGATTCTCAGCTGGGGTGTCTTCTGTGCAGAGTCTGTATGTTCTCTCTGTGTTTGTGTGGGTTTCCTATGGGCACTTTGGTTTCTCCTACTTTCCAGAGACATGCTGCAGGTGGAATGGACACTCTAAACTGGCCATAAGTGTGAGTATGGTGTGCATGACCCTATGTGCATACATGGAAGGAGGGTTGCCAGGCTAGCAACCCGACCTTGTAAAAACTATAACTGCTATGGAAACAATGAGTGCTGAAAGGCACTTATTGCCCGATGTGCTGATTAGCATGGGAATGGATGGATATTCTCTTTCAGCATGGTCCTTACAGCACATTACCTGTGCTGTTTCTGTCTTCTACACATGTTATTGCTCAATTACACAGTATTTTTAAGAATTAAGAATTGTATGTTTTCCCAATCCCCCATAGTTCAGTGTGCAGCATATTGGTTAATTGTTTATGTCTGTATTGCCTCATGTTTCTTCTAAACCTTGTAGAGCCATATTGTTCTTTGTATCCCTTTCCTCAGTGGTTTCTGAATGTTTTACCCCTCCTTTTGACTGGTTGTTCTTATTCATTGCACCTTTTAGGCTCTCCTAGCAAACCTCACCTTGCTGTTTATATTCTGTGACTCTGCTCGTCTACTTCCAGTGTTTACAATTGTTTGCTACTCCTTCCTTACCCTTATTTTTTTTGTCTGACCTTTTTTTTTTTCTCCCTCATCTTCATTGTTTTGATTGGTCAGACTTAACAAAGAGTGCCCTACAAACCAAATCTTAGAAGTAAATCTCCTTCCCGTGGTTACAAATCCAACTCAAAAAACCTCTGAAAAACCTAATCAGTCTAAAAAGTCATGGTTTACAGGGAAAAATAAAGCAAACTAGCAGTGTCCCTGTTGAAGTATCACATTCTCCAAAAGATTGTTGTGGTGGAAAAGATCATTTGCAGTATCACACAACAGAAAGATGGTTAAAAATGAAAGTAGGACTCTCAAAACTGGTTCTTGTCAGAAAACATGTCTTTTTTTAGACTGGTGAGGTTTTTCTCAGTGATTGGTCAGGCCTGGTCTAATGATTTCACCTTTCCTTTCAGTAAATTTGTGTTGAAATGCTGCCTGGGAGGGAACAAGAACGAAGGAAAAAGAAAAGAAAAGAAACGTGGATTTAGTCATTTGTTTCTTCATCCAGTCATTATTTTGGCTTTTCTTTTGTGCCTGCTTCTCAAATGAATTGGTTTAAGAAAGGAATTACCAGAAGTGTTTGGACTTCTTTAGGCTGGTGCAGGCAAGAAGGTGAGTATCATTGTGAATTTCTATTCAGGTGTGCTCTACCTTTGTTCTTGTGTAGTGGGCTCAAGAAGCTTTCTATGAGGATTGCAATCCTTTACATTTATATTTGTCTGGCCTTGTTTTTCATGGTCCAGATTTTTGGTTGCAGTTTTTGCTGAGGTAAGTAGTTAATGCATTCTTGCCTTTCTTTGTGATGTGTTTCATTGGTTGTTTGTTGTCTGGAGCTAACTATTTTATATTTTGTACTTGTGATTCCACTGTGTGGGATTATAAGCCCATTTTGCCCAGTCCATCCTGTTTTTAATGCTCTGCACTTTAGTTTATTCAGCTGTTCTTGACATTTGTACCCATTATCCCATCTGTTCCAGGACACTAAGGATAATCACAAGGCTTTCTTTAGTTATGTTAGGAACCTGTGTGCGAATTCACAGATATGCTCAGAATTAGTCCAAAATGACAAAAAAATACACCGAACCCACAGACATTGCCAACATCCTAGCTGACAGGTTTAGCGCAAACTCCCCCCCCCCTTCCCCACCAAAAGGGCAAATATCTATCCCAGCAGAGTGCTGCCCCCCTGACATCTCAGATGCTCAGGTAAGAGCCACCCTCTCCAAAGCAAAAAACACAGCATCAATGGGAACAGATAGTGGCTGCGTCCTACATGAACTCCAAGAAGAACTAAACCCAAACATAAAACTACTGTTCAATTTCAGCCTTACTACAGGATATGTACCCAAAAAGTGGCGTACAGCAACAGTGGTCCCTCTCCACAAAGGTGGTGCCTCAACGGATTCTGGAAACTATCACCCCATATGCCTGACTAGCTTGGTCTGCAAAGCTATGGAAAGGATCATCGACCTCATAAATAAAGATATTGGGGACCTACAGACACTGGATCCTACCCAGTTCGGTTTTGTTAAGGGCAGATCCTGCCTCTTAAACCTGGTAGATTTCCTTGAAACAGTCACCAAGGCCATTGACGAGGGGAAGGTGGTCCACACAGCCTACCTGGACCTTGCAAAAGCCTTCGATACAATACCCCACTCGGGCATTATAGATAAGCTCACCAGCTTAAATATAAACCCCTATGTCACTAGATGGGTTGCAAACTGGCTCAAGGACAGAACCCACATGGTTAGAATTGCTGGAGCCATGTCAGACTCCAAACCAGTTACAAGTGGCATCCCACAAGGCTCAGTCCTGGGACCTCTCTTGTTCGGTATATATTTCTCGGAGGTACAGGCCAACATGGAAGGACTGTGGCTGACCAAATTCGCAGATGACTGCAAACTGGGCACCATAATCGACTCTCCAGCCGATACAAGCATCTTACAAAAGGGCCTCATAGAAACAGACAACTGGTGCCAGAGCAATGGCCTCAAGCTAAACGCCAAAAAGTGTATAGTCATCCCCTTCAGCAAAAACAAAGTGCCCACAAATTACCACATAGATGGCAATCCATTAAGTATGGAAGAAGTAATTAGGGACCTGGGGACCCAAGTTGATAGCAATCTCTCATTCGACAACCACGTGGCCAAAGTGGTTAGAAAAACATTTTATATAGCCCACCTAATCATGAAGGGATTCACATCTAGATCAGGGGAGGTCATCGTGCCTCTTTACTCATCCATCATAAGGCCCATAATTGAGTACAATGCCCCTTTTGGGATGTACCTTACCAGACACCTGCATCAACTGGAGAGACCCCAAAAGTACCTCACCAAGAGGATCAAAGGGCTCAAACAGATTCCATATGCTGCCCGGTTAAAGAAACTCCAGCTCTACTCAGTGGCATACTGCCTGCTCAGAGGCGATCTGTGCCTGACATATAAAGCCATGTCCAACCCGGAATTAATGGACATGCTGCACCTCAGAAAATCCAAATCCCATCGAGCTACGCTCGAGAGACTTGAACCTCAGCACTGAAATAAATAGGACATGCTGGAGGGACAGATTCATAACCCAGAGGCTCCCTTCACTCTGGAATAAAATTCCAGTCCAGGTTAGGCAGAGTCCCTCATTGACTCTCTTCAAGAGGAATCTTGATGAGTGGATGGGAGATCGTAGATTTACCCCGGGTATCACTTCTGTGTCACTGTTAGACAGAGGCACAGTATACTAACCTCGAAAAAGGGCATAGCAAAATTAATTTAAAATGGGTGGCGAAAGCCAAACACACTCTGGCTAGGCTTGCAAATGCCCTAGAGCAGATAGCCTAGTATGAACCTATGAACCTATGTTCCCACTAATGCTTCTATTGTCTCTCTTTGGTGGATTTTGCCTTTTCTCTTCTGATTTTGTGACTCTCATTTCTTTGGTCATACTTCTGCTACTTCATATTCTCTTCTCCTGTTTTCTTTGTCCTGTGATTTTGACATTTTTCCACCCTCTGTCCTCTCTTTGTGGTCCTTCAGGACATTATTTTATTTGAATTTTCCAGCACTCCAGCTGCCTTTTGTTGTGCTGTTGGTTGTTGTGCCTCCACTGCCTGCGTTATTATTTTGGTCATAATTTAGGGTCTGCTCCTTTCATTGATCCACTTGATTAGCTGTTGCATCTTCCATTTTATCTTTTTTGTTGTGGGGTAAGTGACCTATATGAATTTATGGTTTTTCTTTTTGTATGGGATATTATTTACTTCCATTTCTTCTTCTCCTGGGTCTTGTGCATTCTGAAGGATTCTGTCCATCTCTAGAAGATCCCAGGGACTTTTATAGTTTTTAGAATGGCTTGATGTCCAGCAATATTTATCAGTAATTTTGCTGGGAACTGGAGATCAGTCTTCTTTTTTTTAGTTCTACTTTTATTAAGTTGCATTCTTGTCTCTGTTTATGCAGTCTTGTTGAGTAGCCTGCAGTTATTCTGATGACTTGGCAGTCTGTGCTCTTTAACTTTGTTTTCTAGCATTTCTGAGGATTTTGTTTTTGTGTGTAAGAATGCAGCTTCCATAGCCTATTTTGTGGATTTTATCTATTTCAAGATTCAGTTCTTCAAATGGTGTTAACTGTGATTTTATTAGGTGTTTAAAATATTGTTTAGCTCTTCCCAAGTTATTCTTTCACTGATTCCAATGATTCTTAGGTTTCTACTTCTGGACTTATTTTTCTGCATATCCAGTTCTTTCTGCCACTTCCTCTAAAAGAATATTTAGCCTGCTCAAGCATTGTATTGGTTCTTCTGTGGGCTCTGTTTTCTTTCTGCATTCCTTTTCTCATCTTTTAGTTTCTTAGTTTTCTGTTGTTAGGTCTCTGCTGTTTCAGTTAGGAATGTTGTATTGTTGGATACTCTCTCCACCATCTGTAGGGTCTCTCATTTTTACTTTTCCATTGCTTTGCCTGCTTTTATAGATTGTTTACTGCCTTTAGTTTGCCATTCTGTCTGCTTTTCTATATATTTATGAATTTTATTCACCTAGACCAGGCAAGACCACAGGATTAGGCAGCCATCTTTGTTGGCTCCTCCCAGGAATCTGAAAAACCCAATGTGCCAGACTTTCTTCAGAAATGGAATAAAGTGACTCACTGACATGACCTGATATTAAATTAAAAAAAAAAAAAAAAAAAAAAACAGCTCGCTTACTTGCTTAATGCATCAGCCACTGTAATTCATTAAACTTTATTAATTTGCTGGACATTTTTAGAGCACAAGTCTACATTGTTTGTTTTTAAATTCCTGGGGTTTACCTCATTGAATGGTTAATGTCAGAAGCATTGAATATATAAGAGTTTATCAACCTGACAGCAGGATGTGTAGAAAGTTAGGGATGTCTGGAAATATGTGGAAGGAAAGCTGTGTGAATTTACTTAAAGACTGTTATTTAAAATTATGCAATGAATGGTTGAAATGTAGCAGAAAGTTAATTTAGAGGTTACCACTTCCCAAAGGATATATCTGCAGCATATTATTCCCTACGGCTTTAATGTATTGGTGCCATATTTCACTGTCTACAAATGACAAAAAATAAAATGATTATTACATTTCTTTTCTTCTGCTATTTTCCCCTTGTCTTCATATAGAAAAAATCGAAACATTATCATTTGAAATTGAAGTTTTCTCAGTGCCTTAAATCGAAACGTGGTAGTTAAAATGGTTAAATAGGAAAAGAAAAGGCATAGCCAAGAGCACTCCTCAGTATGGAGAACGTCGACATCTGTGCAGTAACTAAAACCTGGTTCAAGGCTCCACAGAGCACCCCAGCACTACCAGGCTACAACTCATACCACACATTTCAGCCACAGAACATGGACCGAAACACAAAAGGAGGGGGAGTATCCATATTCATCAAGGATACCTACACGTCCAGGTGAGTGGCGCAGCATAATACCTCCAAGATCATCCATGTGCAACTAACATCAGGCAAATCTGCAATGCAAATTTTGGCCTGCTACAGATCTCCCTCCATGACCCAGGACCACCATTCCACCTTTCTGGAGATGCTGGAAAACATGAAGGTCCTACCGAACACCCTGATATTGGGCGATTTCAATTACCCTACCATTAACTGGGAAAACTACTCAAGTACAAACTCCCAGGTCCAGTGCTTCCTGGAATTTATCAACTCAAATACCCTGGATAAGCTGGTAAACTCCCCTACCAGAGGTGAAAACATATTGGACCTGGTCATCACCAACATGGGCGACAGGTGTTCCACACTGGAGGTCAACTCGTCACTGGTTAGAACAGACCAAAAACTAATCACTCTGGATGTCCACACCACATCACCACCTCCACCAAGGAAACCACAGTGAAAAACTTTTCTATAGAAAAGTTCATCTTACTTAAGACAGAGGTGGTAAGTTTCACAGCCCCCACGCTAAAGGATAACAGTGTCCAAGATGCAGGAACCTTTACAAATGCACTCTAAGAGCACCTACAAGGATGCATGGATCGTGCCATCCCTAGCAAAACCAAGACTCACTCCCCTAACAGAAGGAAGCCAGTCTTGTGGACCTCTGCCATAAACAGGCTAAACAATAGAAGGAGGAAACTAGTTCAGAAAAAAAAGCAAATCCCAAGAAGGAAAGACATCCCTTATCAGTATCAGTAAGAAACTAATGTCCCTCATAAAATCCTCCAAGGCTAACTTTGAAAGAAAAATAGCCAAGGATTCGAAAGATAACCACAAAGCCTTCTTTAGCTATGTCAAGAATCTAAGTGACAACTCACAGATATGCTCTGAGCTAGTGCAAAATAGCACAAAATATACTGAACCCACTGATATTGCCAACATCCTGGCAAATAGATTCAGTGCAAACTTCACCCCGCTCTCACCCCCAAAAGGGCCCACACAATACCAGAAAAGTGTAGTGTCCTGGAAATCACAGATGTAAAGGTGAAAACAGCCCTTTCAAAAGCCAAAAGCACAGCGTCAATGGGGCCAGATGGTGTCCCAGGCTGCGTCTTGCACGAACTACAGAATGAACTAACCCCCCCACCTAAACACACTGTTCAACCTCAACCTCTCCACAGGCTACGTGCCCATAGAATTGTGCACAGCAATGGTTATTCCACTCCACAAAGGAGGGGCCACAAATGACCCTGGTAACTATTGCCCCATAAGCCTGACTAGCCTGGTCTGCAAGGCTATGGAGCGCATCATCATGGAACTCATTAACGAAGACATTGGGAACATCCAAACACTTGATCTGACCCAGTTCGACTTTGTTAAGGGCAGAGCATGCCTACTAAACATGGTTGACTTCTTTAAGACAGTCACCAAGGCCATAGATGAGGGGAAGGTAGTTCACACAGCCTACCTTGACCTCGCCAAGGCTTCAGACACCATTCCCCACTCGGGACTTATAGAAAAACTCACCAGCCTGAACATAAACCCCTACATCACAAGATGGGTTGCCAACTGGCTTACAGACAGAACTCACACAGTAAGAATAGCAGGCTCCAGGTCCGACTCTAAACCAGTCAGAAGCAGAGTCCCACAAGGCTCGGGCCTGGGACCCCTAGTGTTCGGCATATACTTCTCAAAAGTACAGGCAAACACAGGAGGACTATGGCTAACCAAGTTCGCCGATGACTGCAAACTGGGAGCCATAATTGACTCTTCGGCTGACATGGACATTCTCCAAAAGGGCCTTACTGAGACGGACATCTGGTGTCAAAGTCATGGTCTCAAGCTAAATGCCAAAAAATGCATAGTCATTCCATTTGGAAAAAACAAAATACCCATGAATTACCACATAGGTGGCAGTCCCCTTAATACAGAAGAGGTAATAAGAGATCTGGGGACCCAGGTAGATAGAAATCTCTCCTTTGACAATCATATTGCCAAAGTATTTAGGAAATCCTTCTATGTAGCCCATCTAATTACTAAAGGGTTTGCATCTAGAAATAAAGAGGTTATAGTGCCCCTCTACTTGTCACTCATCAGACCCATCATAGAGTACAATGCCCCATTTGGGATGTACCTCACAAGACACTTCCAACAGCTGGAAAGACCACAAAAGTACCTCACCAAGAGGATTACTGGCCTCAAACATATGTCCTATGCAGCCTGAATGGAAAAACTCCAGCTGTACTCACTCACATATCGCTTACTCAGAGGTGATCTCTGCCTGACTTACAAAGCCATGTCCAATTCAGAATTGATGGACATGCTCCACCTAAAGAAATCCAAGTCACTGTGAGCCACTCGCTCTAGTGAGCTAAATCTCACCACAACAATAAATAGAGCATGCTGGAGGGATAGATTCCTATCACAGAGACTCCCCATGCTTTGGAACAAAATTCCTAACTACATTAGGCAGAGCACCTCACTAACACTCTTCAAGAGAAACCTTGACGAGTGGATGGGTAACAGAAAATACACCCCTGGGATCACTTCATTGGCTCTTCTTGACAGAGGCTCTGTTAATTAATCAATGGGGCGGCGAAAGCTGACACACTCTGGCTGTGCTTTTAAATGCCCTCAGGCAGATAGCCTAGTACCTACCTATGTACCTATATAAAAACACAGCATGTGATAAAACAAGAGCGAGAAGAACCATAATGATTTTCTAGTTACAACACTTAAGCATTATACATAGCAGTGTTTGATGCATGTATAAGCATTATACAAAGCAGTGTTTGATGCATATATAAACATTATACACAGCAGTGTTTGATGCATGTAGAAGCATTATACACAGTGGTATTTGATGCACATGTAAGCATTATACACAGCGGTGTTTTGATGCATGTATAAACACTATACAAAGCAGTGTTTCATGCATGCATAAACACTATACACAGCAATGTTTTGATGCATGTGTAAGCATTATACACAGCAGTGTTTTGATGCCTTTATAACCATTATACACAGCAGTGTTTTGATGCATGTGTAAGCATTATACGCAGCAGTGTTTTGATGCATGTGTAAACATTATACACAGCAGTGGTTTGATGCATGTATAAGCATTATACACAGCAGTGTTTCATGCATGTATACGCATTATACACAGCAGTGTTTCATGCATGTATAAGCCTTATACACAGCAATGTTTTGATGCATGTATAAACATTATACACAGCAATGTTTTGATGAATGACTAAGCATTACACGCAACAGTGTTTTGATGCATGTATAAGCATTATACATAGCAGTGTTTGCTGCATGTATAAGTACTGGGCACAACAATATTTCATGCATGTATAAATACTATACACAGCAGTGTTTCATACATGTATAAGCAGTATGCAAAGCAGTGTTTGATGCATGTGTAACCATTATACACAGCAGTGTTTTGATGCATGTATTGATGAATGATGACAGTAAAGAAGACTCACAAAGAATAGAAAAGTATGTACAAAGAAAGGCATTGGAAAGGTATTAAATGCCATACAATAACTCAGTGTGTCTAACTTTGCCACTGGCTGTACAAGTAGTAATGCATGAGAAATGAGCTTAGAGTCAATTCTGTGTACAGATGAGTGTGTTTTATTACACTACAGCTCCTGAAGTAATTATGTGTGAATATAAACAGACCAAGCTCATCACGGTGCAGCTGCAAATGTCATGTTGGGTCACCCCACTTTCTTCATGAAATCAAAATGTTTCCTTTTTTCATAATAAAGGGATTACAGAGGTTATTCTGTGCTCTCATTAAAATTAAATATTCTAACTGCTGTGCCACATACCATTGGATGCACAATCCAGCACTGCTATATTTATATATGTCTACAATATGGATTACATATCATTGTCTTATATTCAATCTGGAATGTTTATAAATAAAGGCGTATGTGCATCCAATGGTATGTGGCACAGCAGTTAGAATATTTAATTTTAATGAGAGCACAGAATAACCTCTGTAATCCCTTTATTATGAAAAAAGGAAACATTTTGATTTCATGAAGAAAGAGCTCTCAGATTATGTAGCCCAGGCCGGTATGACCCTGACCCTGAGCAGTATCCTACCCTCACCAAGAATGATGCCACAATACAGAGACAAAATGATCAGCTTTAATAATTGGCTTAATTACTGGTGTCATTCTAAGGGGATCCAATGTCTGTCTGCCTGGGATGACATGCTTGACAAGCCACGCTGCTTCGCAAGGGACGGCTTGCACCTGTCACCCCTGGGCTTCCGGATATTGGCAAAGACTCTTGCCACCCCCATAGTGCCTTTTTTAGGCAAGGCTCAAATGATAAACCTACCGCCCTAGAAAACAAAAATGGAGAAAAACTAAGGGTAATACTGCTCAATGCCAGAAGTCTAAACCTCAAGATGCAGGCCCTTGAAGCCCTCCTCAGTATGGAGAACATCGATGTCTGTGCTGTGACTGAAACCTGGTTAAAGGCTCCTGAGAGCACCCCAGCACTATCAGGTTATACCTCATATCATGTGTTCTGGCCCCAAAATCCGGACCGAACCACAAAAGGAGGGGGAGTATCCATATTCATAAAGGATACCCACACCTCCAGGTTAGTGGCAACGCACAAACATCGGAGACCATCCAGGTGCAATTAACCATAGGTAAAACTGCCCTACAGTTTGTAACATGTTACAGACCACCTTCTCAAACTCAGGAAACCCACACAGCCTTCCTGAAGACACTGGAGAGTATGAATGTCTCTCCAAACACCATCATATTGGGTGACTTCAACTACCCAAACATAGACTGGGAACATTACTCAAGCCCCAACACCCTAGCCCAAAGGTTCCTTGAGTTCATAAACTCAAATGCTATGGAACAACTAGTCACCATTCCCACAAGAGGAGAAAATATACTAGACCTGATCATCACAAACATGGGGACAAAATGCTCCACACCGGAAGTATATCCCTCATTGGTGAGATCAGACCATAAATTAATCTCACTGGAGATCCACATCCTGCCCCCACCCACAGCAAAAAAGACCACAGTGAAGAATTTCTCAAAAGCAAACTTCACACTTCTTAAGACTGGAGTGGTATCCTTCAAGGCCCCCGAGCCAGTGGAAACCACAACCAACGCTGCTGAAACCCTTACAAATGCCTTCTACAAGAACCTCCAGGAATGTATGGATCAAGCAATCCCTAATAAAATCAAGACCCTTTCCACCAAAGGCAGGCGCCCGGTCTGGTGGACTCCAGCCATAAACAAACTCTACAACAAGAGGAGAAAGCAAAATCCCTAAATGGGAAGGCATCTCTGATCAATACTAGCAAAAAACTACGATCACTCATAAAATCATCCAAGGCCAACTTTGAGAGAAAAATCGCTAATGACACAAAAGACAATCATAAAGCCTTCTTTAGCTATGTTAGAAACCTGGGTGGAAACTCCCAGATATGCTCAGAATTAGTCCAAAATGATAAAAAATCACTGAACCCACAGACATTGCCAACATACTGGCAGGCAGGTTCAGTGCAAATTTCTCCCCTCCCTGCCCCCAAAAGGAGAAATATATATCCCACCAGAGTCTAGCCTCCCAAACATCTCAGATGCCCAGGTGAGAGCTGCTCTCTCTAAAGCAAAAAACACAGCATCAATGGGACTGGACGGTGTCCCCGGCTGTGTGCTACACAAACTCAATGAGGAACTAAATCCACACATAAGGCTGCTGTTTAATCTTAGCCTTACTACAGGATACATACCCAAAGAATGGCGTACGGCAACTGTGGTCCCACTCCACAAAGGCGGTGCTTCTACGGACCCTGGAAATTACCGCCCCATAAGCTTGACGAGCCTTGTCTGCAAAGCTATGGAGAGGATCATAATGGAACTCATAAATAAAGACATTGGGGACCTACAGACACTGGATCCTACCCAATTTGGCTTTGTCAAGGGCAGATCCTGCCTCTTGAACTTGGTCGACCGAAACAGTCACTAAGGCCATTGATGAGGGTAAGGCAGCTCACACAGCCTACCTTGACCTAGCAAAAGCGTTCGACACAATACCCCACTAGGGCATCATAGAAAAGCTCACCAGCTTAGATGTAAACCCATATGTCACAAGATGGGTTGCAAACTGGCTCAAGGACAGAACACACAGGGTTAGAGTTGCTGGTGCCATGTCAGACTCTAAGCCGGTCACGAGCAGTGTCCCACAGGGCTCAGTCCTGGGCCCCCTCTTGTTCGGCATTTATTTTTCTGAAGTGCAGGCAAACATAGGGGGATTGTGGCTGACAAAATTTGCAGATGACTGCAAACTGGGCTCCATAATTGACACTCCATCAGACACAGACATCCTCCAGAAAGGTCTCATAAAAATGGATAACTGGTGCCAGTGCCATGGCCTTAAGCTAAATGCCAAAAAATGTATAGTCATACCCTTTGGGAAAAACAAGGTAACCCCTAATTACCACATAGGTGGTAATCCATTAAACACGGAAGAAGTTATCAGGGACCTGGGGACCCAAGTTGACAGTAACCTCTCTTTTGACACTCACATTGCCAAAGTGGTTAGGAAGACCTTCTACATTGCCCACCTGATCATGAAGGGATTCACATCCAGATCAGGAGAGGTCATTGTACCCCTGTACTCTTCACTTATCAGACCAATGATTGAGTACAATGCCCCATTCGGAATGTACCTTACCCTACACCTGCAGCATTTGGAAAGACCCCAAAAGTTCCTCACCAAAAGGATAAAGGGGCTCAAACATATGTCATACGATGCCCGACTGAAGAAACTCCAGCTCTATTCAGTCGCATACCATCTGCTCAGAGGTGATCTGTGCCTGACATACAAGGCCATGTCCAACCCGGAATTAATGGACATGCTCCACCTCAAAAAATCCAAATCCACCAGAGCCATGAGAGCAAGAGACTTAAACCTCAACACGGATATAAATAGGACGTGCTGGAGGGACAGATTCATCACCCAGAGACTCCCTACACTATGGAACAGAATCCCAGTCCATGTGAGGCAGAGCCCCTCACTGACTCTGTTCAAGAGAAATCTTGACGAGTGGATGGGAGATCGTAGGTTTACCCCGGGAATCATCTCTGTATCACTGCTGGACAGAGGCACAGCAAACTAATGGGTATAGTATTCTCATCCTAAGGGGTGGTGAAAGCCACACATACTCTGGCTAGGCTTTTAAATGCCCTAGGGCAGATAGCCTAGTATGAACCCATGAACCTATGAACCTATGAGTATTTTATTAAATATTTGCCATAATATTTGTTTCTCTGTCTGTTAAAGCATTAAACAAATGCTAAACAAAATCACAGGATTTTTGAAGACAGCTCTTATTAAAGTTGAATGAGACAGTGGGTTGCTTTTGTAATTAATTTATTTATTTATGGATGTATTTATATATTTATTAATTTTTCTTTGTCTACTTCTCTTGGAGAGCTAGTAATGTATGTCTGCCCAATAAGCAATGTAAGCATTTTTCCATGTGTAAATCAAATTTATTTTAATTTGCTTACAAGTTCTAATATTCAAAGTACCGATTTTTTTCCCACAGAATATCAATCATATTCATTCTGTAATCCAGTTCTCTGTTGTTTGGGCAAACACATACAAAGTGAGCCACCCTCTGACAGGCCAGCAAGGAACTTCCATCATCAGCTTTTTCTTTGTCTAGAATCAAATTCTATTTATAATCTACTGTCTATTGTTTTCAGCATATCGTGCTGAAAAAATGATGCAGTGGTTTAGTGATCATACTGCAGATTTTTCCATGGAAAAATATACCAGAACTTATAGCAGGATTCTGCATGATGTGAAAAAAATATGTAAAACTTTTAAAGAATCTGCATTAGATGTTGATCATTTGTCTCAGCGCTGGCTTGTTTTATTACTTTTCACAGTTCATCTAAAATGTTGAATAATTTTTCATGAGTCTTTTATTTCTGTAATTTATAAGGTAAGCCTTGCCTACATACTGTCAAGCTACTCTCCCTTCTATTCACGGTTCTAGTGAATCTGCTGTTATTTTACAGTTTCATCCCTCCATTAATAAATTAAACCATAGGCAGCCTCTTGCATCTGCCTTTTCTTTGCTTATTTTGTAGAGCCATCATCAATCTCATTCATCATTCCACTACATCTGTCTTTTTCCACAGCCATTGATATCACTGTTTCTCTAATGTGGAGTTCATTTCATAATACAAGCTTTCTTCCTTTATTACTTTGCAATCTCTCTACAACACTTGCAGTCATTCTTGCATTTCATCAAGATGATAGTCCATCAGACACAACACTAAATGATTCTGAAGCAGCACATGAAAACGACAAACATGAGTTTGATTGCGAATAGATTAGCAGCTATCTCATATTGATTCTCCCTCATTTTCATAACCCTGAGACACCAAACCTACAAACATTTTCATTTGTTACAAATGCTACTTATTCAGTGGCTTGTGGAACTGTGATATTCAGTGTAATTCAAATTAAGTCATAATACAGAAATGCAAATGTTTTTAAAATTATATTTTACTAAATTACAAGATAATGTTAGATGTATTAATTTGCATCCATAAAGGCAGCTTAGGGATTCATTAATTTAATATGAAGTCAGAGCAGGGTGTTACAGGCTGAACTTTTCGCTTTCATTCATCAGATGAACAGCACACAGAACCATAAAAGTGATTATTTATTCTAAAAAATGGTTTGTTAAATGGCACAAACTAAAAATGTTGAATGTGTTTATTCTACCATACACAAGTTTTCAGAAATGAAAGATTAAGATGTCAGCATTAAATAAATTATGAAGGGAAAATCTTTCTGAAGGCTGTAAAACTTTGATCTACTATTTTGGGAAAAAAAACATGATGTTTATGCATTATTCTATGTAGAAGTTTTATCAATACAAAACTTTTCCTGATAATATCTGTCTAATTAAGGACATTGCATATGATTGGATGACACTGACACCTGCAAAATACAGATTCTGATTTCATCACTGTCCTGCATTTTTAGATTATCAAATGCAGTAATAGCAGGAATTGGATGACAGAATAACTTATGGCTTAGTGTTTCATACCTTGATATGTAAAAAAAAAAAAAAAATATATATATATATATGTGTGTGTGTGTGTGTGTGTGTGTGTGTGTGTGTGTGCAAATATATATATATATATATATATATATATATATATATATATATATATATATATATATATCTATATATACAAATATATATACATACATATGCACACATCTTGTATAATATGCTAACATCTGCTTACAATATGAATGATTTTGCAGTAAATCCAAATACTTTTGAAATTCTTTACTACAGTAGCTGCCAGATGTACATACATGACTTCTACCACTGCTTCATATTTTTAAAATGCCATCTCTAGTTGTGTGTGTATTCTAATGTGTGTGCTGCACTTGTGGTCTGCTTGATCACTGCTCTGTGTCATTAAACAATAATTATAGTGCAATGTCTTTGTCTGATTGCAGAAGGGAACAGTAAGTCTGTACAGTCGACTCTTTTCAGCGTTTTAACTTCTTATTTCCCATCGATTTATACTTACCATGCTATGCTTTTCCCACTTGTCATGTGCATTATTGAACACCCCGGTGCATTAACTCTCCATCACCCATTCTAACAGTTCATTCCACAGGTCTAAAACTATCTGTGAAAAAGTATGTCCCTGTTTTTTTCTGCCATTAACCCCTTCCCCCCATTATTTTAGCTTTTGTCAAGATTTCTTGCACTAAAAGTTTGGAGGGCATGTTTGCTGGTATATTCTGTAAACCACCAGATTTGTATAAAACAGCACCATCTTCTTCACTAATTCATAAATAATACCACCTTGCATGGGTACACAGACCTGCAGTGGCACTGAGTGTTAAATGTCTGTCATGTAAAATTATATAAGCCATGTATATGATCTACAACTCTGATTGTACAGCTAAGACAATTTGGAAGAGAGTCTTGTCGGGGATTTTTTACTGTTGAAGCTTTGTTTCAAATTGTTTGAAGCATTGAGTTACTGAATGTAGACCCCAGTCCTGTTACATCACAACTTGGCCAATAATAAACCATATCTGATATCTACCGTCTTTCACAGCTAATGCCATCAGGCCTAGATGCCTGCTTTTCTGGAAATCAAAGTCAGATATTAAGTCACACCAAAGCTACATACTTTAATGACTGTTCTTTCCCCCATAAATAGAACAATGCAAGGAACCTTAATACATTTAATTTGTGAAATATTTGAACATATGTTTGTGAGATGGCCCCTGATACTAAAGCACACAATACTTCTAGATTTAATTTGTGAACCTTTTCAGTGCATGTTTGTGAGATGGCCCCTGATACTAAAGCACACAATACTTCTAGATGTTGTGCTGGATGACTGATTCTTCACATTTCACCGTCTCTTTTTTTTTGTTTGTTTTTTCCAATTTTTTTTTTCAAATATAATTGAATACATTCCATAATATTTATAAATATCATCTAAATTAACTATTTGCACTATTTACATTAGCCTGCCACTATAACAAATCTAATATGTACAAATACTGCATAAGTATGTCCAATCCGTTATCAGAGTGTCTAATCAGTCATTGTACCGTGTCAATGAGAGATAAAACTTTTCCCCAAGGGTTGTTGATAAATGGCTTTGAATAAATTCTAAGTTCTTTAATTTTAATTTCCAATAATGCTGTGGTCTTCAGTAGGCTGTAGAAGTCTTCCAAAGTCGGTATTGTGTTTGTATTCCATCTTCTTGTTATACACTTCCTTGAAATTGCAAGTATAGTCCATACTAGATACATGTTTGACCTATCCAAATGAAGACCTTTGTTCACATTTAATTATAAGAGCTTTAGTTAACTAAAATGATTCATTAAATAAAGCCTGTGGAAAGTTATTAATACCATTCCAAAATGGCTTAATTTTAACACAATCAAAGAAAATGTGGTTCCAATCTGCATTGAGTACTTGCTCACATCTCCAACATCTTCCTTTAATGGAAGAATTAATTTTACTGATTCTGTATGGGGTTAAGAATGCTCTGTGCAAGCATTTCCAGTTAAAAACTTTCCAGTATTGTGTAAAGGATGTATATTTTATCGATAATAAGATATTTGTTTTAATATCTTCAGTTAACTGTATTGAGTGTCCTTTAGTTATATGTTTCCAATATGAAGTTCTGGGTGTTGTTTTGTAGTTTAGCAATGTTTTGTAAAACTTTGAAATACTGTTTCCCATGTGATTTCAATAAAAATTTTAAATTTTAAATTT
>NC_056749.1:763933196-764025696 GCF_019279795.1 Protopterus annectens
GTGGTTGGTGACTCAGTGGATTATACTTTGTGGGTGGAATTGTGCTTATGGATGTATTTTGGAGCATTTAGGGTGTTAGATATGTGAGGGTTGCTAGTTTTGAGGGATGTCATGGTATTTTCTGTGTCAGTGCACATTTTAGTTTACCTGAATGCCATGGATCAGATGGGGAACTGCATAGACAGTTTTTGGAAAGGATAGATATGATTGGATGTGTCTAGTGGGTTGGGCTGGGTGTTTGCTGTGGACTCGTGGGGAGCCCTCAAGACTTGTTTTTTTTGGTTGAGAGGGGTTTGTTTATGTAATAAGAAGGGCTTTTCATTGTATGGGATTTCTGGAAGAGAGGTTTTCTACTCATTCTTTTTGCATAGGTAGGGCTTCAGATTTAGAGAGGGAAGGCAGGTCAGCTGAGGTCATTAAGAGGGTGGGTCATTGGTCTGCAAATGCCTTTTTGTCTTTGATAATTGGTTAAAGTGGTTTGTTTAATATGAATATGTTTTAGCATATATTTTTGAGAAGAGAGGAATTACACTCTAGATTCAATAAGTATATTTGTTAGGTACGCTAAAGGCTTACTATGAAATGGCAGAAATAAATTCGTTTGTAGCTTTGGGTGGTGAGTCATAAGCCATGGTATTAGAGGACTTAGGTGAAATCAACTCATGGATGAGTTTGCATTTATACAGTCAATGATGGGGATTCCTGGAGTATTGTGGTACATCTTGCAGGTAATGACTTGGGAATAATTAGAAAGTGGAAGTTGATATATAGGATGAGACAGGATTTGGTTACATTGAAGAGGTTATATCCAGTATGTGCACTGTGTGGTCCAAAATAGTACCACATTTATGCTGGAGGAATGCTGCTAGCTTTATGGCTTTAGAATGGGCTTGGTAGTTTGTTGATTGTAGGTTGATGAGGCAACTGGTTACTTTAGGTATGCAGATGACAGAACATAGGGATTTTGATAACAGGGACCTGGTTTGATTTAGAGAGGATGGAGTGCACCTGAATGGATTTGGTTTAGATCAGTTTACTGTACACTTAAGTTTATTTTTGGAGGGTTTAGTGAAAATCCTCCAGTAAGTGAGGGGGAACAGCCTGGTGGGCAGAGAAGAGAGGCTCTGTGTTTGATGCAAGGAATTTGGGGGATGAAAGCTAGCAGTATGGTGCTGCTTTGATTAGTAAGAATAAGTGATCGGTGGTAAGGATGCTGCTTATTCAGGCAGGGTGAGCAGGATACACTGCCCTGATATATGATTGCAAGGATGTTCATGTTTTGGTTACAAGGATGTTCATGTATGCCTGAATTCACTAGAAATTAAGTTGCTTGGCTAAGATTCTTTATTTTAATAAAAGTCATCAAATACCCATTTTGGTGTGCTCTTGGATTTTAATTCAAAGGATCCAAATTAATAAAAGATAGAGAATACATTAATATGTACAAAATTACCGAGATGATGTCTCTGTCTACCGCTGACCTCATGTAAGATTGCTCATAAGTTCCTTTCACAAGGGAGGCTGCCAAACCTTACCCCCATAATTGCTTTTTTTTTTTTTTTTTAACCCAGAGTAAAGAGATAACATTAAATCGCACCCCACCCCCCCACCCAAAAAAAAACTCCAATCTTCATGAGCTGATAGAATGTAACAGTTGCAGCTGCCAAACTATGCTACCACCATAACATTTTGCATTGACGAGGTGCAGTGTTATCCATAATTCCTGAATATGAGTCATTATATCCATTTAAAAAGTGGTTTTAATTGGTCCCATTGTTAAGCAACTATCTTTGTCCTTGAGTAGTCTTGTCAATCTACACATCTGTCCCGAGTCAATAAACTCCATGTACGTTCCACGCAAACCTCTATAGGTCTTTCTATATCTTGATACTGCTCATCCCGGTAGCATCACTCAATGCATACTAATGATCATGTAATCGTTCCCAGCATGCACCAGTATTGCTGGCTGTGGCTCCTGTAGACTAAATATGTCCTTATCCCAACCTTTTGGGTACAGATATCTGGGTAAAGACTAAACTAAAGGTGGGAGAAGTCAAAATAGGAGTAGATTTACTATATTGTACTGATAACTGTAAGAGAAGTAGGTAGAATAATAGGATTTGTGCTTCATATACATTTCCCGAAAAATGCAAATTTCTGAAAGCAAAATATATCTCCTTCAAAATCTTAGTCTGAAGATCCTCAGTGATTTTCTAGAAAACTGCACATTTTACAAGGAACAGTCCAAGGATATGATGCAAACATCTGGAAACTCTGCAAAATTCTGGACAGCTTCCTTTTTTTTTTTTTGAAGCCAATGTTTGCAGGATGCACCTCTTAGCACAAACATGTTTGGCTCTGCTCACCTGGTATGCGTAATGCACAGCAGCACACAAACTGGAGGAATGGACCACCCAGGTTGCAGACAGCCACAAACATAAACTGGATGCATTCAATTAATACTATTGGGCATTGTGCAAACACATTAAGTGGTTTTGCACTGGGATCAACATCGAGAACTTTACAATAAATACTAAGATAGAGAATATCATATCACTAATCCTGTGGCAGTAGGTGGTAAGTGTAGGTGTGGAATGCAGATGGTCCTGAATTCTGGTACAGCGTGTGCAAATTTTGTTTTACTTTTGTGAGGATGCAAATTACCATAAATAAATTACAACCCTCCCCAACTTCTGACAATAGCTGTAAGTGTAGAAGAACTGTAGACATGGTCCATTTGACTAGCACATTTACACAATAATCTTGGAAGTGCAGTGCTTGCCACTGTTGCATATCACTTAACATCGCACAAACATGGTACCCAGCAATGTGCACCCTCTCCTACCATGTTTGTACAATGCACAATGTTTTCAAATGTTGTGAAACCATACACTTCTCTTGGCTTTAGAGATGTGCAATCGGTTGGAAAAATCAGGATACATCATTTGGCGGGAAATGTTCATTCTACATTGAACTTGAGCTATAACAGACATGTCTGGTGCTGCTGGTAAAGGAGTGCACTTTCAGGTGCAGACATGGGGTGTCCAGGAGTCCAAAGTTTTTGTTGGACTTTATAGTTAAGGTGCATAGGCTTTGAATTTACTACATGGAGTCTATTCAAGAGCTCCATCTCGTCAAGCCTTCTAAATAAATATACCAGAGTTTGATAGTGCACAGAGTATCCTCTGCACTGGTGAGCAATGCAGCCATCACTTTGATGACATCTGGAGGAGGAAACGGGATACCCTTACTCATTGGATCAGGGAAATTTAGTACAGGGGACACCCCACAGATGTGTAAGTATTAACTTTAGTGAACTGGTGCTTAAGAGTTAAAAGCTGGAATACAATATGCGTGCTTCACTATTGGTATTCTGTTCTGTACCGAAGCGTACGAATGTCCAAGTTCCATGCTGCTTTCGTTTGCTAGGATCACAGAAAGCATGTAAGAGTATCATATCACATAAGAAAGAGTTATAATAATTATTTCGCCATGCATCATAAGTATAACTATTGTTGCATGCGCTAAAGGATTCAGACTACTTGGCATTTTAATACAGTTGTATCAAATTGAGCAGGCATATCTCAACTATAAAAGAAAATATGCATGTCTTAGTCTGTACCACAAAGTAACAGTGCCCTGTTCTCAGATAAGAGAGAGCATGCATCTCTCAACTGTAAAAGGAAAGTATGCATGCAGTAGTCTATAGGAGAAAATAACAGTACAGTATTAGAGAGCAGTCATTAGTTGTGGGTTCAAAAACCACACTTCTCAAATATACAATACTGTTAGTTTTTAACATTATCACAATGTAACCTCTACACCAGTGGCACAGATGGCCTTCTGTAAACTGTAATCAGTATAACTGGAACATGCATATGAGCAGTATATGCACACAACAAGGATTGTTGGCTGCAATCTGTACTATGGTGTGCCTCTGTTAGGAACTGGCTAGTCTTAAAAGTAATGAAGAAGTTTGTTAGGAGTTTGTAGTGTTAAAAAAAGTTAACAGAATAGAGTCAAATAACTGTATTAATGCTTTCTTTGTCACATATGAAGTTACTAATGTTCTTGCATTTTTTCTCTCACAACAAACTTTTTTTCTCTCTCTCGCTCTATCTCTTTTTCTTATTTTTTGTTTTTCCCCTGTCCCATGAGATCCTCTTGCCCCTACTCCACTGGTTGCAGCACCACTGTCCAGCACATCCGGTGCACAACCTGATAGCACCCCCTATGCTGTACCTGTACTACCTGGCTCCTCAGGTAGTTCTGACCAGAGAATATGTCTGTGCCTCCCTCAAGGAGCAGTGGTGGAGGTGGTAATTATTTCCCCTGAGAGGAACTTCCAGGAATGGTGCATACGATTGTGCAATACACTGTGGGTGCACACCTATGCCAGATGGAGCACCTGCTCTCTAATCCTCATTCAAAGTACACATAGGAAATGCAGACATCAGGCACTGTAGCCAGCAGCACAGTGAGGTGACAGTGATGACAGTCCACTGGGTGAAGACTAGATTCTCACTGTCACCCAGATTGACGTGTGTGGACCTGGATTTCCCACGCTCGCCTGAACCATGGTGTTCAACCATCTCTTGTGTCCTTTACCCTGCCTCTCCTGTCTTGTCTTGTTTGTCTGCAATTGCTTCCTCACCTGCCCAACGTACCACACCCGGACATTCCTACATCCCTTCCCCAACATTCCTATCTCTCATAAAAAAATAAAAAAAAATCGCCCCATACATAACACACATGTCTTCATGACACACTTGATTCAGTCCAATTGGCTATACAACATGACTGTATTGTGGTCACCCCTCTCTCTGGAGGTGATAGTCCAAGTTCAGCTAAATTTTTGTGTATATGATCATGTTTTATTCTTTGAAAAAATGGATAGCTATCAGTCTTTCCTACATCCTTCCTTCACATTCCTGCTCTCCTTTCACTTTTTTCTTCCCCTACTTGCTCCCCATTTCATCAATTTCCTGTCTTTCCCATTTGTTTTCTTTAAACAGTTATTGCAAGATGGTGCACATTGCCCACTAATGTGAAGCAACAGTAAATGGCAGAAATATAAGTAAATATATTTAAAGTATCATACACACTTTGTAAAATGACTCCTTCCATCCATATTCAAACCCCAGTAACATCTGCCTCCAACAACAGTGCATAACATCTGTTGCCACAGAGTTACTTAAGTATCAGATGTATGTTATACAATCAGTAGTAATTGACACAGATTAGCAAAGATTTCCCTTTGTTCTCCTCCCGTGTTTACTCCATATATTACCAATGTCGTATCTTTCCCGTTAATTTTGTATGAAGCAGTATTGTGTGATCCCCAGTACTGTTTTATAAAGCATATTGTGTGATGCTGCTCGATGCTGTGCATGGCAAACTATCGATAAGCAATGCTACTACAAAGGTAGTTCAATGTATTAGCGAAGGCTGTATTTGGAACCAGTACCATCTGGCCCCAAAAAGGAACTTATCACTGCATTAAGTGAATTAATACTTGCATCCAAAGATTCAATACAGTTAAGTCTACCATTTGCTATTCAGTCTCTAAAATACACCTGCTACTTAAGTGAGTCTGTAGCATCATCTGTTAATGCATTGAGCCATTCATGTTTGTGTTCAGATGGTACTGGGTTCAATTCCAGGTGTTATGTAGCAGTTTTATGTGTAAATCCAAATTCTGAAGTGCGATAGTTGATATGTAGTCTCTAAAAGGGGCTAGATGGTACTAGTTTCCAATTCAACTGTATATAACACTTATAACTGCTTTTTGCCATAGCTACACTTTAGTGCACAATATGCACCATTGCACAATCATGCTTTAAAGAAAAGAAATGGGAAAGAAAGGAAAGTGGTGAAATGGGGAGCAAGCAGGGGGAAGAACAACGTGAAAGGAGCGTAGGAATGTGCAGGAGGGATGTAGGGCAGAGCCATAGCTATCCATTTCTTCAACAATAAAACATGATCATATATGCATAATATTAGCTGAATTTGGACTGTCATCTCCAGAGAGAGGGGTGACCACAACACAGCCTTGTTGTATAGCCAATTGTACCTAATCAAGTGTGTCATGAAGACACGTGGAAAATGGAGAGGTATGTATGAGACATTTTTTTTTTTTTTTTGTGACAGGTGCCTTTCTTTTTTTTTTCTTTTTTTGAGAGAGAGAGGAATGTTGGGAAGGGATAGGATGTAGGAATGCCCATGTGATGTATGCTGGGCAGGTGAGGAAGCAATTGCAGACAGATAAGACAAAAAACACAAGAGACAGGGATGGTGAAGGACAAAAGATGTGGATAAACACCATGGTTGGGATGAGGGTGGGGACATGGAAAACCCATGGACATCAAGCTGGTTGACAGTGGGAAATGAGCCATCACCCACTGGACTGTCATCACTGTCACCTCACTGTGCCAATGGCTGCAGTGTCTGATGTCTGCATCTCCTTGTGTTATTCAATAAAGTAATGGAGAGCAGTCTCTGTATCTGGTATAGGCATGCACCAACTGTGTGACGCACAATCCTAAGCAACAACCCTGGCAGTTCATCACTGGTGATAAACTCTTCACCTCTGCCACTGCACCTGGAAGGAATCAATGGCCTATCCTGTGGGGCAGAACTACCTGAGGGGGCAGGTAGTTAAGGGGCAGGTGAAGGGTTACTACCAGCTTGCTCACCAGACATGCTGGGCAGCGGTGTGTAGCTGATTGAGTGGGGGCAGGAGGATCCTGTGGGACAGGCCTACCCCACTGTGCTGTGGGAAATAACAAAAAATTAAAAAAGAAAAAAGAGAGAGAAAAGGGTTAGGGTGATAGAAAAAAGGGGAGAACATTAGTAATTTCATATGTAACATACAAAGCATTGATACAATTATTTGACTCTGTACTGTTACCTTTGCTTTTAAGACTATTGACTCCTAACAAAAACCTTTTTTTACTGTTAGGACTACCCAGCCCCTAACAGATGCACAATATACTACAGATTGCAGCAAGCAATCCTTGATGTGTGCATATATTGCATATATGTGTGTTCCAGTTATACTGATTACAGTTTACAGCGGCCATTGACGTTACGTGGCAATATTGATAAAAAACTTAATAGTATTGTATATTTGGGAAGTGTAGTTTTTGAACCCACAACCTCTGACTACTTTCTAATAGCGAACTGTTGTTTTGGCCTCAAGACTAATGCATGCATACTTTCCTGTTACAGTTGAGAGATGAATGCTGAGTTTGATACAACTGTATAATAAACCAGTAATGGTGTCTTTACTTTTAACGCTAAAATAACAGTATTGTTTGGATGTATAGATATCACATGCTTCTTGCATCCATTCCAACCTAGCAACATGGGTTTGTGGATTCAGGTCTCGCAGAAAAAGCAGAACAGAATACCATTATGACTACCAATCCTGACTATATCCTTTTTTTAATTCTTACAAGTAGTCTCTGTAATTGATACTTGCACATCTGTGGGGTGCCCCCAGTCCCACATTACTTGATCCAATGGTTGAGGGTATCTCTTTTCCTCATCCTAAGGTCTATGTAGTGATTCCTATATTGTTCACCAGTGCAGGGGATACTGGTAGCACTGGTCAGAGACTGGGAAGACTATTCCATTCCTCTGCCTTGTAATCTGAGCCACGATAGTACCTCTGCAAAAGCCTGGGCCCGTGTTCATTCACTAGGAGTCTAACAAACACTTAGCATGTAATCTCAAAACCTCTCCACTAACTCCAGCCATGCCTACCAAAGATCAGTACCAATGTAGAATGATGTTTTCCCACCAATTGCAGGTGTCGTGATTACTGGGAGTGCACACTTTTTGGTTTTGCAACATTTAAAGTTATCGGCAGAATTTTTCCCAGCATTAGAGGTGATGACATCAGGAATCTAACAAAAACCTGTGAGGTTAGATGGATGATAAGGCTGAGAGCTGATCAGGATAGTGGGTTTAACGAGAAAGTCCCACTTAGACCCATTCTGAAGGGATGTAGTCTTAGTAGTTAGACTTTTTATATATTTTTTGTATATTTTTTGTTTATTTCTATTTTAAAATTGTTATCTTTGTGTGTTTATTTAATGACATTGATGTTTTTCTGCATGCTGAAACCTTTTTTCCTATATGCATTTTTCTGTATGCAGTCTCTGCAGATATGTATATAATTTTACACAAGCTGTGGTTTTATTGTGTCTTTCTCCTTTAACTGTGACCCTTACTTTGTGATTGGTTGCTTAGTAATTGGATTGCCTTTAAGTTATGGATGCTCTTTTCTCTGTGCATCTGATCTGATGAAGCAAAAGTGAAAGCTCTTACCTATTTTATTTGTTTGGTAATAAAACAAGTTTTTATATTCATCCAGTGTGTTATTCCATTGGTCGTTTTGTTTTAAATATCAATCACAAAGCCTTCTTCAATTATGTCAGAACCTTGGGAGGAAATTCTCAGATATGCTCTGAGCTAGTACACAATAACAAAAAATTCACTGACCCTACTGACATTGCCAACATTCTGGCAGATAGGTTCAGTGCAAATTTCTCCCCTCCCTCACCCCCTAAAGATGAAGTAACTATCCCTGCTGAATGTAACCTACCTGTCATCACAGACACACAGGTGAAATCAGCACTCAACAAGGCAAAAAACACAGCATCTATGGGACCCGATGGTATCCCCGGTTGCGTGTTACGTGAACTCGAAGATGAACTAAACCCGCCCCTAAGAACTCTATTCAATCTTAGCCTCACTACAGGTTATGTACCTGAACACTGGCACACAGCAACAGTGGTCCCACTCCACAAAGGGGGAAATTCTACTGACCCAGGTAACTACCGCCACATAAGTTTGACCAGCCTGATCTGTAAGGCTATGGAAAGAATCATCATGGAACTCATAAATGGCGACATTGGGGATCTGCAGACCCTTGATCCCACACAGTTCGGTTTTGTAAAGGCAGATCCTGCCTCTTAAACCTGGTTGACTTCTTTGAGACAGTCACTAGTGCCATCGATGAGGGCAAGGCTGTCCACACTGCCTATTTGGACTTGGCTAAGGCCTTTGACACAATTCCACACTCTGGCATCATTGACAAGCTCAGCAGCCTAAATGTAAATCCATATGTCACAAGATGGGTAGCAAATTGGCTAAAAAACAGAACCCATAAGGTTAAAATTGCTGGAGCCATGTCAGACTCAAAACCCGTCACAAATGGTGTCCCACAGGGCTCAGTCTTGGGTCCACTCCTATTCGGCATTTATTTCTCAGATGTGAAAGCAAATATGGAAGGATTATGGCTGACAAAGTTTGCAGATGACTGCAAACTGGGTGCCATAGTGGATTCACCTGCCGACACACATCCTACAGAAACGTCTCACTGAAACCGACAAGTGGTGCGGAATCATGGCCTCAAACTTAACGCCAAAAATGTATAGTCATCCCCTTTGGGAAAAACAAAGTACCCACAAACTATCACGTAGACAATAACCCACTGAATACAGAAGATGTAATCAGAGACCTGGGGACTCAAGTCGATAGTGACCTCTCCTTTGACAACCATGTTGCCAAAGTGGTCAGAAAGACTTTCTATCTTGCCCATCTCATCATGAAGGATTCTCATCCAGATCAAAGGAGGTCATTGTACCTCTGTATTCCTCCTTGTCAGGCCCATGATTGAATATAATGCTCCATTTGGGATGTATCTCACCCGGCACATGCAACAACTGGAAAGACCCCAGAAGTACCTCACCAAGAGGATCATAGGTCTAAAACATGTGCCTTATCCAGCTAGATTAAAGAAACTCCAGCTCTATTCAGTAGCATACCGCCTGCTCAGAGGTGATTTGTGCCTAACATACAGGGCCATGTCCAACCAGGAATTGATGGACATGCTCCATCTCAAAAATCCAAATCCACCAGAACCACACGAGCTAAAGATTTCAACCTCTGCACAAATATGAATAGGACATGCTGGAGGGATAGATTCATAACACAGAGGTTACCCATACTCTGGAACAAAATCCCAGTTCACGTGAGACAGAGCCCTTCATTGGCACTGTTCAAGAAAAATCTCGATGCATGGATGGGAGATTGCAAGTTTACCCCGGGAGTGACCTCAGTGTCACTACTAGACAGAGGTATAGTTTACTAAATAATGGGGTTCCACATGTGTCACTACTAGAGAGGCGCAACTATATAGTATGGGGTGGCGTAAAGCCACATCACTGTTGGCTAGGCTTATAAATGCCCCCGGGCAGATAGCCTAGTACACTACTATGAAACTATGAAACTATATGTCATTTTAGGTCTGTTATGTGTATTGCTGTACTATCTGTAAAAGTGGTAGCACTGTTAGTTGTTTAGCATATATTGCACCATAGTAGTAGAGGTTTTAATGTATGCCCGTATTTCTCCCTTTTTATCACAGGTGATCATGACAGTGGGACTGTGGGCCCTGTGCCATTTAATGTCAATGTCTCATCATATACCGATGATGGTGGTGACAAAACAGAGGCACAGTCAGTGGGGTGCAGAGGTTGAATATGACACAGAGGTTGACATCCAGCCAACCCTTTCATTTTTGCTGGACACAGCCATTAGGCCTACACCTACCCAGTCCACTGAGCTAACAGATACTGGACAGGTAGAGGGTGAGGACATTGAGCAGGGAAGTGTGGCTACTGTGGCTTCATTGTCTGTTGAGTCTGTCCATAGCCAAAGTGTTGGTGAGGTGCCATGCAGGAACGTTGATAGGGGTGCACGGAGGGAGCCTGCTGTTCCTCCTTCACCTGGTGCAGTTGCCTCTTTCTATGTCACTCAACATATGTTTAGGGCCATCATGGAAGCACATGGACATTCAGAAATGTGCTCTAGACAAATGTTCAGGGTTGTGGATGTTGCACAGGTTAACATGCATGACTGCCTCCACCATATCACCAGGTCACTGGATCAGATGAATGACAAGTTGGAACAAGGGGTATTTGTGATGGACCAAGGGGAGTCTGTCATGGAATGGACATTGTCTGTGATGGAACATTTGCTGGGAGGGGAACAGCATCGTTGTGGGTGTAGGTCAGCAGGAACATCTGCTGATAGCCAATACGGCCGTGCCCGATCAAACTCCCATAGTGGCAGTACTTCCACTGGTCCATGATTCAGTGTGCTGTCCACACCCAGATGGTGCAGGCCATGGGCGGTATCCCTGGGTGTTCCCATGAAGGGAGCAAGTCCGACAGACATCAGTCATATTCAGGTAGCAGCACTGCAACTGACCTTGGGCGAGGAGTTGCCATTGCAACTCCTGGCAGAGCCAGTTCTCATGGTCAGGGCAATAACAATAAACTGCCACCTCTACCATGCATGGCTCACACCTGTCTGACTGATCAAGATGTAGAACTAGCACTGAGTTTGGCTGTATTCATGCAGACGCTCACATATCACTTTCACATGGAGGACCCCTACAAACACACACATACACAACAGTTACATGGTTCAGCCTGCTTACTTCCCTTTCTTACTCATACACTATCACCAACCTTTTGTGTCAGCCTAGACCTCCTGCCCCAAACACAACACCCTGTGCAAGTGATGATAACTGTACCATATCCCTGTTTTCTCTCTGTTGGATTCAGGGATACAAATGCTTTGATAGTGCCTAGTATATATGCATTTGTGTTGTTGAACTGATAATTGTACCTGTCACTTTATTTGCCTTGCCAAATTATACAGTGGATACCATCATCATGTCACTACTTTCTAGGGCATTCTCTTGTAAGAGGTATGAAGTCAGGAACTGTAGTGTGTCTCATTACTTTCCGAATTTTCACTTTAACGTTTTCAGTGCATACGTATGGTGCACATCATAAGACTTGCCATCACTTTCAGATATCAGGACTTTATGACAGAACTGTATCAAACTCATTAGAACAGTAACATAGTATAATGCTCTGTTTTGCATGAATCTCACCAGACACATGGAGCAGCTGGAGAGATCACAGGGCCTTCTCACCAAGATAACATAGGGCCTAGTAACCATGACATGATGTACATGGAGAGATTAAAAGACATGTCACTGCCATCTGTCTGGTATTGCATTAAATTGTAACTGATATTCTAAGCCTCTTAGTTTTGGTTTATGCACTTGGGTTTCAGGCCAGTTGTTTTACATTAAGAAGGTTTGTAATCTACACTCTTGAGGATGGGTTGGTAGCCTCTGCCCTTCTGAGCTGGCAAGTGCTTGTTGAAAGCTTATCGTGCCTGTTGTTCTAAGTGTCTTTGTTATGATTTAAGCACTTGGGCTCCAGACCAGTTATTTTACATTATGAAGGTTTCTGGTCTAGACTCTTCTGGTGGGGGAGGATAGTCACATCCTTCTAAACTGGGAATTACTAGTTGAAGGCGTATTGTGCCTGTTATTCTGAAAGTGTCTTAGTTCTGGTTTAAACACTTGAGTTGCAGACCACTTATTTCATGCAGGTTTGTGTTCTACACTATTGTGGGAGCTTTCTACTGAATTATTGGTTTATTTAATTTTTTTTTCTGTTGTGATTGTGATTCTCTCCACTTTGAATTTCTTGTTCTTCTGCATTTTATAGGATAGGCTAGATTTAGGGTTGCTGAATCTAGACTGTTTGGTATTATTTCACCACTAAAACCAGCCATCTTACATTAAGAAGCCCCCACCCCCCCTGCAACCTTGTGACAGAAGCTACAGACCCCTCTGAGATGGGGAGTGCTGGAATAAGGCTCATTCTTGGCCTTTCCCTTTGTTTTCTTTTTTAAAATCATTAAACTTTGCTTGTATTTCGGCATCATGTTTGGACCGGTTTGCAACCAGTTTACCAGAACTTCTCAGAGCTTGCAGTGCTGCCCTTTGAGCAACTCAGTTGTGCATGTGAAGTACTGACACAGGTGTCTACCTAGCCCTCTATAGAATAGCCACTGATTATTAGTCTTAGAGCAAAATCTGGTCCATCTAGCTGATTCCTCACTAGTTACTACAGAACATACCTACCATAATGGACAGTTTCCCACCATTTCTTCAGCCATCCTGACTGACATGGACATCCTGAGGCAATGTAGCAATTGCCTAATGTATGCTGACAGCTAGTTACCTATAAAACAAACAAATACAATATGGGAGAGCTGTATCTATACTATGAATTTGGAATCAATTCGCTCACATAACAAAAAAACAGATATCAAACAGGTTGTCAGCACATACACTTCACCTCTTGCACATAACAAGCTCACAACACATAAACCCACATACGTGTAGGTACTCACTAGAAGCCTATTTAAAGGTCAGAGACCACATAAGCACAAATCTACTGCACACAGTGCAGACCCAACAGAATAAACTACACATAATAATACATACAACAGTGTCTCAGCCAATACGCCCCTCAGGCACAACACCTCAAAACCAAATGTCTTGCTCATAAGCAACTCCATAGTGAGACACACAGATATCCCTCTCAACAGGCTGGACAAGGAGAAGGTCACAGTCAGCTGCCTGTCAGGTGCCAGGATCTGTCAGATCATGCACACACTCAAGTCTCTCAATAACAAGTACTGTTATGACTCTGTCATAGTCCATGTTGGAGTGAATGACTTCAGATAAATTTCACTAAACCTTTTGAAGAGAGACATGACTGAGCTGTCAGATTATGTGTCTCAGGCAGATATGTCCCTAGCCCTAAGCAGCATTCCACGTTCATCCAAGGTGATGCCTCAATATAAACAAAACTTTATTGATTTCAACAATTGGCTTAGTTTCTGGTGTCAGTCCAGAGGGATCCAGTATCTGTTAGCCTGGGAAGATATGTTTGACAGACCATGCTGTTTTGCCAGAGATGGTCTTCACCTGTTGCCTTTTGATTTTTGGTTACTGGCAAAGGTACTTGCCTCCCCATAGCGCCATTTAAGGTAGTGTGAAAAGAACTACATTCCCGATGTAATAAAAATCCACTAGAGACAAATTCAGAGTTATACTGCTTAATTCAAGGAGTCTAAATCAGAAACTGCAACTCACTGGAAGCACTCCTTACCTTGGAAGATACCCATGTCTCTACAGTCACAGAGACATAGTTCAAGGCCGCAGAGAGTCCGCCGACCATGCAAGGTAACAATGCCTTCCACACATTCAGACCTCAAAATAAGTGTGAATGACCCAAAGGCAGAGGTGTATACATTTTCATTAAAGACAATTACACCTCAAGAGTGGTCAAACAGTATGACTACCTAGAGCTACTCCAAGTCCAACTAACTGTAGGTAAAACCCCCTTCCATATCATTGTTAGCAATAGTTCCCCCACTATCATGAACCACGAGAACAACTCTGCCTACTTGGACCTACTTGAGTCACTCACTATACAGCCATACACCTTGGTCATGTGTGATTTCAACTATCCTTCCATTGATTGGGAGTCATATATGAGCACAAATATGCTCACCCTAAAGTTCTTGGACTTTATTAATGCAAATGCTCTGGAACAGATTGTCTGCACTCCCACAAGGGGCTCAAATGGTAGTACTCACCAACATAGGGTGTCTCTGCACTACCTCCTGTGTGTTGCCCTCCCTTGTATGGTCTAATCAGAATTCAGTCTCATTCAAATTAACAATCTTACCTGACCTGCCCTCAAGAGCAAAATGAATGAAAAATTTCTCCAACGCAAACTATAGCCTCCTAAGTGATGCCAAAAATAGTTGCAAACCCCCTACCACCATTGTCAACAATGACTGCTCTATAGAGGTGTGCACAAATGCTCTGTATAAACACCTATGCAAATGTATAGACTCAACTGTACCTGAGTGGATCAAAACAAGGTCTTCACAAAAAAACAAAGATAAATAGGTTAGACAACAAGAGTAAGAAACTAATGTCCAAAAACAAGAAAGAACTGACTCAGCAGAGGAAGGACACACTTCCACAGCTTGAACAAGCAAATTAGATATCTTGTAAAGTCCTCTAATGCCAATTACAAAGATAAATTAACATTCCCTAGCTATATACAATCAAGAGGCATTCTTTAGCTACATCAAAAATCTAAAAAGGAAGATTCAGATTTGTACCAAACCAGTAGTGAACAGTACCACTCATACTAACCCTGATGGCATTGCCAACCTGCTAGCAGAGATTCGGGGCAAACTTCACCACTCTATCCCCACTAGACATACCCCAAAGCATACCTGTCACTGTCCTCTACCTAGCCACACTTTCCATAGCCAAAAACACAGCCTCTGTGGGACCAGAGAGCATCCCAAGCTGCCTACTAAATGGTCTAAAACAGGACCTAGCAGAACCACTTGGCATTCTCTTCAACCACAGCAGTGTTGAATACAGCAACAGTAATTCCCTTGCCCAAAAGGGGTCCTTCAACCAACTCTGCGATGTATACACCCATAAGCCTAACCAGCCTGATCTGCAAGGCCATGGAGAGAATCATCCTGGGCCTTATCAACAAAGATATAAGTGACCTTCAAAGTCATGACCCAATCCAATTCAGTTTCATTAAGGGGAGGTCATGCTTACTAAACCTGGTGAGAATGTCGCCAAAGCCCTGGATGAAGGCAAAACAGTATATACAGCCTATCTTGACTTAACCAAGGCTTTTGATACATTCTCCACTCAGGCATCATTAAGAAGCTCACACAGGTGGGCGTCTGGATGGAGAGATGATAAATCATCAAGGAAAGGGGAGTATTATTGCTGAAATTGAATTCATCCTCAAGTCTGGGTGAGTACCTTCATGAGGTGGACCCTGTTTTTCACAAAATCTCACAAGACAACAATGATATATAGACTGTAATTATATAGCATACATCATGGACAGAAATAGGTTAAAAATTAAAATGGATAGCTGAGTGCACAAGAGCCAGGATAAAAAAAGTGCCCAACCCTGGTAGGTACACTGGTGCCATGACTGGAAAAGATGACAGTGTAGAATCCTGAAAATACAGGAACATTCCTACAATGGGACCAGGCCCGGCCCAGGGACAGGATGGCCCCCCTGTTGTAGAAGGAAGCAGTAGTCCACAAAAATCACAAAAACTGGTAGGCCAAAGAAGAGCCATAAAGACGATAAAGTGGACTATCGAGGATAAGATTTCTCCTTACTACAAAATAGCCATAAAACAAATCCCAAAAATTTTGGAATGCTATCTCCATCCTCCTTAATCCTGGTAAAAAAACTGTTGTCCCTACCCTAATGCACTAGACATGGATCTGGCCACCTAATTTAACTTTTTTTTATCGACTCAATTACCAAACTAACCGCATACTTTTTATACAACACTACACTCTCTACTTCTACATCCCCTCCCTTGTCCTCCCCTTCACCCTCACTCTCAAATACCTCCACCTCTCAGTCTCGTCCTTTCTCTATAGAACCCATAACCATATATACTATAAAAAACTTCTCCAGAAATTTAATCCATGCTCCAATGCCCCCGATAACATTCCCTCATACTTTATAAACATAGTTGCCAAAGCCATTGCCTTCCCCATCTGTATACTAATCAATCGCTCAATCCAAGAAGGTTATGTACCCCAACTTTGGAAAAAGGCCTTCATCATACCCCTACACAAAGGGGGCAACAATAAAAATATTACAAATTTCTGCCCTATTGCTATCCCATCCCCCATCTCTGAACTTCTTGAAAAATGTATCCATGTACAACTCCTAACCTGTCTCGTATACAATCACTTACTAACTCCCACACACCATGGATTTAGACCAGGCCACAGCACTACTACTGCTCTTCTTTCCTTCCTCAAAATTGTTAACAAAGCCTGTGACTCTGGCTGTACTGTATCGAACCTCCTACTTAACCTCTCTAAGGCCTTCGATACCATCTCTCATAACATTCTCCTAGCTAAACTCTCTAATCTAAACCTATCCCTTTCCACTCTGAATTGGTTCACCAGTTACCTCTCAAATAGGCAACAAGCAGTTAAAGGGAAAAAAGGCACCTCCTCTTTCCTCAACGCCCCCACTGGTGTTCCACAGGGTTCCATACCCCTTCTGTTCAATATTTTCATAAATGATTTCCATCACTCAGTCCCTAATGCAAACCTCATCCAATATGCAGATGATTCAGCTATAACCTGTTCTGCCACCTCTATCCCCACACTCATAAAGCTAACCCAAGACACTTTTTCTACCACTGAACTGTGGATGATAGACAATTACCAAGCACTCAATGCCTCAAAAACTAAACTTATGTTATTGTCCCCTTCTAAAACAACCACTATAGATAAAAACTCATTCTCTATCACCAGCCAGAAGAACACTTCTCTCGAATTAGTATCTGAGGCCAAACTACTAGTTGTACACATTTATGACCAACTTAAATTCAACTCCCACATACAAATAAACATAAAAAAACACCAGAAACTTGGTATGCTCTATTGCCATAATCACTACCTCATTCCCTCTACCAGATTCATTCTATCTACTACATTTCTCATCCCTTCCATCCTATATGGTGCCCCACTCCTAATTAACCTACAATCCTCTCTCAAGACAAAACTCTTCTCCTGCTATAATAAGATTCCCAAGTTTGCCACAAGCCACAAATCTTCTACCCATCACTGTGTAGCCCTTCACAAACTAAATTGGTTAGAGCTGCCCAATTATCTCACCTATATTCAACTTATTCATGCACACAAACTCATTTTAGCCCCTCCCTCTGTCTCACCCTTTCCTCCACCTTTAAAGTGCACCTCTCAGAAAGACTCTTAAGATCCAACAATCAAAACATGATAGAACTTTATAAAGCTACCCGTCCCCCAGGCAAAAATCTCCTATCCTTTGGCCTTGCACGTCAATATAACTCCCTACCACCATCCATCCGTACCACCACAAACCATTCTACCTTTAAAAACTCACTTCCCTCACCCTTAATATCTGTCTGGGAATGCTCCTGCTCCCACCCCACATAATTTCTTCTGCTCTCCACACCTCTGACATTTCATGTATTTCAGTGTCCTATTCATATACTTGTATAGCAGGAACAAATTTATTTGCAAACAATTACTTATAATTTATATTTGTTGATTTCAGAAATTGTATCTTTAAATGCTATGATTTTACTTGTACTTCTGTACTTACTGTAACCTAATACTTTGAATGTCATTTTTGTTTTTATGGAGCTTTTCTCCCCAGGACTATATTGAAAATAAGTTCTTCTTGGCCCAATGGACCATCCTGGAAAACTAACTGCAAATAAATAAATAAATAAATAAAAATTAAATTAATAGAACAGATTTGTAAAAAAAACAGTATATAGATCAAGAAACGTTGAAATGTTTGGAATAGGAAGCATCTGAGGAAGTGTAAAAATATAAACAACAAAACCTAGAGATTTTTGAAAAGTATAAAAAAGAAATCTGGACATGGGAAAGACAAAGATTTGATATGGTGTGATATTTATGCAAAGGAAAAAGCTAAATTAATCAATATAAAGAAGGCAGCCCTAAAAATATTCAAAGAGAAATATAGGCAAAGCCATCCAGATATGGAACATTTCACAATAAAAAATAGTATCACAAAGAGGGAATGTTGAAAAGATTAGTAAAGTGGAAGTTGAAGTTATGGAGTGCCTGCAAAGTGAAGGATTTGGTGTAGAAGATGTAACACAGCATCACAGCATGATGGAGCGAGTCCCCAAAGTAAGGAGAAGCAGGATGATCAGGAGACATCTGAAGAAGTATGGACATGGGAAAACAATGAGAGTTAATATGGTGTAATATTTATGCAAAGGAGAAAGCACAACTAACCAATACAAAAGGAGCAGCACCAAAGATATTTGAAGAGAAATACAGGCAAGGGAATCTGGACATAGAAAATTTTACAATACTAAAAATAAGAAGACAAAGAGATAAAGTAAAAAAGAAGATTAGTAATTGAGAAGTTAAAGAAATAGAGACTGAGGTTATGGAGTACCTGCAAAGTGAAGGATCCAGTGTAGAAAATCTGATTCAGAAATCACCACAACAGGATAGATCAATGGATATCCAAATTAAGGGGAAACCAGTGGAATGGGAAGCATTTAGTCAGTTGCCATTTGAAGATATTCTGGAGCCTTCCACAGGAAACTAGTATAGACATTCACCTGAAGCTGGACAGCAAAGGAAGGAACAGGAAACTGTGTAAACTCTGATGCAGTCAATGTTGAAGAGTGATAGGCTAGCAAGTTACCATATGACTGAGCATCAGATGGCACAGGATGAAATTTAAGAGAGTGCACCACAGGAAGATGCTATAGAACTTTCTATAGTATGTGAATAGGAAATGGAACACAAAAAAATGTGCCCTAAGTTTAGAAAAAAATGAGCTAAGAGAAGAGTTGCTTTATTTAATAAACATAGATAGATATATTAAGATCAATGAAAGAAATAGACTGCAGAAGGTCAATAAAAACAAAAAGTCAGAAGTCTGATAAAACAAATGAACACAGTAATTAGGACTGTCCATAGAGATCCATGCAATATAACAGAAGTAACCAGGACATATTATTGTGCAGCTAAATTAATAACGGATAAAGTTATCCCACAAGAGCACAGGGTAATGAGGGAGAAGAAGGGGAGAAATTGAATACCATCATGGGTATTGAATAGTGAAAACAATAAAGCAATTAAGACAAGAAGTGTCACTCTTAGAAAAATATAGAAGAGGGAACAGATCAACAAAAATTGCAAGAAAGACAGACGTGATAAAAGTAATGTGCAGTATTAGAACAGAAAAGGATCTATCATGCACTATCACAAATAACAAACTAAAAATCTCAGAATAGGTGGAAAATTTTGGAAGATATGCAGATAAATATAAAAGACAAGTACAAAATAAGCAATTTATTGATGACCCAAAAAATATTTTTGAGAATTGGGAAACAAGGTAAATGGAATTGAAAGACTGCCAAAAAAAGAAGAAACATACATTTTGGAGAAGTATTTATGAAGATCCTGTAGAACACAACAAAGATGCTAAATGCATAGAAGAAGTAAAATAATGAATAAGAATTTTAAAGGTACAGGATATGAAATGGGATGAAGTAACAGCCAGAGAGACTGAAACAAAGTTAAGAAAGGCCTCGAACTGGAAAACTTCAGGCACAGATACAGTACCTAACTTTTGGCTAAAAGTATTAACATCTTTGCATGAAGATTTAGCCATATGTAAGAACTATTTATATGCACACCCTGAAAAGTCCCAGCCTGGCTAACAACAGGAAAAACAATGCCCCTGCTTAAGAGTGAACAAGCAAGCTCTCTAAAAATTATAGACCAATAACTTGCTTTTCAACAATATATAAACTATATATGGGAATTAATGCTGGCAGAGGTTGTAGTCATTTAGAAGAAAACTCAATTATGGCAGTAGAGTAAAAGGGCAATAAAAGAAAGTCATGAAACAGTGGCAGCCCACTTTGCAATTAAGCCATGATAAAGGACAAATTATTATCCTAGGGATAAAAATTCAAAGGGGAATATTCCAGGGTGACTCTTTGTCACCGCTGTTATTCTGCCTTGCACTTAACCCACTAAGCTATCTATTTAACAGCTTAGGCCATGGCTATAATTTGGCTCCGAGAAAACTACAAATATAAAGAGTTAGCATCTTCTATTTGTCAGTGATTTAAAAAATGTATAGCTCATCAAATGAGGAACTGAAAGCACAACTGCAGTCAAACTTTTTCATATGATATAAGAATGTAATTTGGTCTTGATAAATGTGCAAAAACAACCTTTAAAGCAGGGAAACTGCAACACCAGGAAAACATCAGTTCGGGGCAAGAATGTGAAATAAAAAATGTTGAGCAAGAGGGAGTGTATACATATTTCGGAATTGATGAAGGATCAATTATAAAACATGAACAAATGCAAGTAAAACTTATTAAGGAATACTTTAGAAGACGTAATTTAATCCTGAAAACAGCATTAACATCTAAGTACAAAATCCAAACTATAAACCAATTTGCTCTTCCTGCACTAACTTACAGTTTTGGAGTGATTGACTGGCCCCTAAATGTGCTGAATAGATTAGATAGGAAAACAAGAAGGATGCTTCATGCTCACCAAATGATTTATAAAAATCAGTGCATACCAAGATTATATATTCCCCATTCCAAAGGAGGGATGGGCCTCCTTGAAATTGATTACATGTATAGATCTGCAATCATGGGGCTCCACACATATCTGCTGACCTCACAAGACCCAAACATAGTGAAAGTTTTGAAACATGAGGAAAATAAATCTAAGATGACCTCTGCTTAATCTAGCAGAAGCATATTGGTGTCAATCAGGAATGAAAATCAAACCAGAAGTAGATAAAAGTCAGGCATCAACTGAATGTGCTAAAAAACAAAAGAAAGAATGACCAGATGAGAAGGCAAGAAATGTGGAAAATGCATAAATATAATTCCAGGTACAAAAAGCTTTGGAAAAAAACTCATGTTGCTCAGGAATGAACACAGGAATGGTTAAGGAGAGGTAAATTCAAACCAAGAGATGAAAGTTAATATTGGCGGCTCAAGATAGTGGGCTGTGTACATGCTGGTTTACAAAGTCCATTGAACATGTGGGAGAAACAGACAAATGTAGGTTTTGCAAAACCAAATTGGAAACACTCGCACACCTCATTGCTGGTTGTGATATACTAATGGCAGAAGGACTGTATACTGAAAGGCATAAAAACATGGCAAGATTGTTGTACTGGAGATTGTTCAAACATTATGGTACTGAAATGGTTGAAAAACACTAGAAACATAAGCCACAAAGCATCTTAGAAAATGATGAAGTCTACATCATATGGCATCATCCATTAACAACAGTTCAAAACATAGATGCTAGAAAACCAGATATAGTGGGCTATGAAAAGAAGAAAAAGTAGCATTGATCATTGAAATCACCACACCCAATGACTACAAAGTGTTTCATACAGAGATATACAAAGTCATCAGGATTTGCAGGCAGAAATGAGAGCAATGTGGAAGAAAGATACCCAAGCAGTCTCAATAGTAGTAAGAGCAACGGGTCTTATAAAAAAGACTCTACAATCGCATTTAGACATGTTACCAATACATGTAACTCCATATGAATTGCAGAAGGAGTCATTGCTGGGCACATTGCGGGTGATGTAAAGAGCACTTCTGGCTGACAACAAAGACTGAAACAATACTAATTTCATGAACTTTAATCATACTTTGACTTAGGAATGGCATCCATTCCTGCCATGGTATTAGAAACCGAAGAGATTTGGAGAATTTGAAAAACTGGGAATTAACCCATATGTCACTAGATTGGTAGCCAACTGGCTCACCAACAAAACAAATACAGTCAAAGCTGGGGATTCCACTATTACATGCAGACCAGTTACCACTGGTATAATACAAGGATCTGTGCTGGGCCCCCTACTGTTTGAAATCTATTTCTCAGAATTGCATGGGAAAATAGATGCTTAACATCTTCATCGATGACTGCAAACTGGGTGCAATGAATGAGTCCCCCAACGATGTTAACATTCTACAAAAAAGGCATACACAGACAAATGATCGGTGCCAAAGCCATGGACTTAAACTAAATGCAAAATAATGTGTCATTTCCCTTTTGGCAGAGGGGAATTCCCTGCAAATTACAATGTTAACAGTACCCCCTTAGCTCAAACCTGGTGGAGAGTGATTTGGGAACACAGGTTGACAGCAACCTTAACTTTCATCACCATCTGTCCAAAGTCATAAGGAAGGCCTTCTATGTCGCACATCTCATAAGTAAAGGCATCACATCCTGAGCTAAGAATGCTTTAACTCTCCATGTCCTCATCCCTCATCAGACCACTAACAGAGTACAACGCTTCCTTCTGTATGTACCTCACAAGACACCTGAAGTAGCTGGAGAGACCTCAGAGGTTTCTCACCAAGAAAATTCAGGGCCTGCAACACATGACCTATGTAGGGAGACTGAAGAACCTGCCACTCTACTCTGTATCTTATAGGCTGCTGAGAGGCAACTTGGGCCTGGCCTAAAGAGCAGTCTCAGATTCTACCCTAATGGAAATGCTGCACATCCACAAGTCACATGGGTAAAGATTCACTCACTCTGGGGATCTTAAACTAGCCTGGACATGCTGGAGAGACAGATATGTTTCTCAGAGATTGCCACTCCTCTGGAACAAATGCTATTTAAGTGTACCTTAGACAACTGGATGCAAGGCTGTAAATTTACCCCAGGGATGTCCCTATGTCCCTCTTGAATAAGAGCAGTTGGTGCTGATAATGGACTACTGCTGCAAACATAGACCATATAACTTGGCCAATAAGAGATCAAGGGAATAACATGACTAGGCTTATAAAGACACTACTGCCAATAGCCTAGTAACCCCTATGAACCTACCCGAGCTCCAAACCAGTGTCTGATACTGCCCTGGTGGTATGAATGCATATGCAATAATCTGATATATACCAATGACATTAGTATTGTCTGTTGAGCATATGGTGATAGTGTCCCACATACTGGTGTAAAAGGCTCTCTGTAATGTAAAGTAACAGCACACACACACACACACACACACACACACACACACACACACACACACACACCTGACTGCACTGAGAATAAAACTGCTACCTGTCTAAGTATACAGACTACAGAACACAGTACTTTATGCAAGTTCCACTGCACAAGCCTGACTTTTGCATGTCTGCAGATGAACTTAAAGTGGGTGATATCAGCAGGCCATGTAGGAGATAAGAGATTGGGAAGGCTGCATGAAAAGGATGTGCAGGCTTGTGCAAGTATCAAAAGACTAGCAAGCCATGCCATTAGAGAAGTACCCGTAGGATAGCACGTCTACTCTGCTGAATAGAGATACACATACACCCAGTTGACTGCAGTGAGAACAGAACACCTCCCTATCTAAGTACACAGACTATAGAACACAGTATCTTACACAAGTGCTATATGTCTGAGTTTTACATTGCTGCAGGACAACTTATAGTGGATGACATCAGCAGGCCATGTGGGAGACCAGAGGTTGGAAGAGTTGCATTACTGCATAAAATGAATGTGTAGGCTTGTGCAAGTATCAAAAGACTAGCAAACCATGCTACTGGAGAAGTAACTGTAGGATGGCACATCTACTCTGCTGAGTAGAGATGCACACACCCAGCTTACAGCAGTAAGAACAGAACCCTACCTATCTAGGTGCACAGACTATAGAACACAGTACTCTATGCAAACACCATGGCACAAGTCTGACTTTCACATTGCTGCAGGTCAACTTATAGTGAATGACATCAGCTGTGCATGTTGGTTGAGAAGAAAGAGACAGGCTTGCCAGAAATGGATGTGTAGGCAGGTCCAGGTATCAAAATACTGTCAATTTATGGTATTGGGGCAGTAACTGCAGGATACACACTTGCTCTTCTGGCTGCACACACACACACACACACACACACACACACACACTTGCTCACAGTGAGAATAGGACTCATAACTAAGTACACAGACTACAGAACTCAGTACTTTCCACAAACACCACAGCAGAAGTCTGACTTTTACATGACAGCAGGTCAAGTTTTATTAGATGACATCAGCAGGCCATGTGGGGGACAAGAAGTTGAGAGGCTTGCATTGGCATATAGATTCATAGGTTCATGCTGCCAGTAGCCTAACAGAACTAGGGTGTGTAGAAGCCTAGTTATGTAAAAACAAGAGTACCCTTATTAAGAATAGTTGCATGTTTGAGTTTATCAAAGAAAGGTTATCAGCACCATTCATTGGCCCTGTCCATGATGGAGCATACAACATTATATATGACACTTTGTAGTATTGTTAATATATGCATGTAAAACAATACTGAGCCCCCGGAGTTGTATTGCTTGGGAGTTGGGAACAACATATGTATGTATTGTGAATATATACTTAACCATGTGCCCTGAATTTGCATTGTTTCTACATGCAGTTTTATGTCATACAAAGGAAATGGAAAATAAACAATAATAAGAAAGCATCATATATACAGCTCCATAGCACAGTGAGTGGTGGTTTTACACAATGGTTAACAAAGTGTACATGCATGCAATTTACACTTGTTTGCACATAAGCAAACAGTGCACAAACGCAAGTCACATTGCTAACATCTGCCAAGCAGAGTGCAACAGTGGCAAGCAATTTAATGTATAGGCAATTGTGTGTGTGTGTGTGTGTTTTCCCAAAAGTTAAAGCCATGCTGGTCAAGATAGCAGGGATACATTTAAAGGACTGTACTACACAGTATATCTGCAATCATATATTATAAGTATAATAATACATAGATTACTCTATCAGTAAAAGTAATACTGTATGGAATAAAGTGTATTTGAACCCAGCACTTTGGGTATGGCATTTCTACACTTACACCTGTTGCCATAAGAATACTGAATAAACAGTTTTCTATATTGCAATTCATTGCTGTAAACTGCAATGTCAGAGCAACAAAAGAAAGGTTGCACACTCTGTACTAGAACCCAGTGCCATCTGTACTCCAGGCCAGGTTTTCACAATAGTCAACAGCATTAATTGAATGTATCTGGTTACTATTTTTGGCCATCTGCTTCCTAGGTGGTCCATTGCACTTTGTGCAAATCAGATAAACACAGCTATTACCCACTTCTGCTGTTGCGCTATGCGGTGCATCACACAAAAAGTGCAACTAAAAACAAGAAGAATAACAAAGAAAAACTTAGTAATGGACACATTTGAATACAATAAGTGTCTGCTGTCACATGTTAAGGTACTTTCTGTATAAATCTACCACTATTTACTTATACAATGATATGCCATAATATTATTAATGAATATATTCTAGGTTCAAGACTTAACTTAAAAACGCAGCAGCTGGCACAATTTTATTTCAGGCCTAGAATTTCCTTGTCTGTATTCCATGGTATTGAAGTATGGAGGAAAAAACAGAATGTAGGCTACATGAATGCTTTAAAGCTTGTTCAATAATTCCAGCATACTGAAAATCACCTGCTTATGTTGTAATTAGGCAAAAAAAGTAGCGTCACCAAAGGTAGAGCACATCAAAATATAAAACTCCAAAAACAAATGGTTCTGCCACCAATTCCACTTAAAAACACTTGAAACTTGAAAACTTTAATAAAAATATATGATGATAAGATAAAATAAAATAAACACACTGGCTCATAAACTGGATAAGCGCTTTCGGTATGATACCTTGAAGAGCTCTTCAGCACTCACAATGACGTAATTAAAAGCGCGTGTATGCTGCTATGATTACTAAATGCATCTAAGTGAGTGAACACTAGGAAATGAAGGTATTTAGGAGGAAAGTTTCACTGGCAAACATTTAAGATTTGAAAAAGGTATTATACCGAAAGCTCTTATCCGGTTTATGAGCCAGTGTGTTTATTTTATTTTATCTAATCATCGTATATTTTTATTAAAATTTTCAAGTTTCAAGCATTTTTAAGTGGAATTGGTGGCAGAACCATTTGTTTTTGGAGTTTTATATGTTGTAATTAGCACCTATGAAAAACATCTGCTGCTTTACTGAATGTATCAGCTCCATTGGTGGTCATTAGTGTATGATGCCTACACAATGTTGTGTGCACTGATGCTGTAATAAGATAACCACAGCTGATCTTGTAATTACTTTTCTTCATGCCTGTGATATCATGCAAACATGCAGCTCAAAAATTGAAGGAAAGGTTGCAGACCCTGTACTAGAACCCAGAACCATCTATACTCTATTCCTAAACATACACAAGCTGCCATAGGAATAGTTATGTTACATGCATCAAGAAACCTGACATTCATTCCTCTGTTTCCCATAGTTGTGCTAAGCACCACATCGCATAACCGAGGACAAAAATTAAAAAAGAAATTTTAACTTAAAGTGGACAGAGATGATACATTTTAACAGCAATAAAGAGGATCAGTACTGCGGTGGTGGTGCTGCGGTAGCATTGTCACCTCACAGTTAGACGTTGCCCGTTTGATTCTCAGAGCATCTTCTGTGTGACAACATGCATGAACGGGCATTCCTTCGTTGAAGGTTGTGCATTAGGTGCGGCAAGCCAGCATGTAAACCTCTACTGCCAATCATTAGCAGACCGGAGTTCCGCTGTGGTGACCCCTAACCGGGAAAAGCTGAAAGACACAAACAAACAGCAATAAAGAGGATTAGTCAGAATTTGTGAACTGTGCACTGCTTACATGCACTTTTATATTTCACAGACCTACAAGTATACCTGTATAAGTGTAACCTGATACACCTCCCTGATGTCATCATTCACTGTTGCCATGCATTCAGCACAAACACTGTGGAAGTGCCTACACAAAGTGAACTTTATTTATTTATTGCATTGTTTACCGGGAAAGTTCACTGGGCCAGAAATGAGCCCATTTTCAGTGGAGGCCTGGGGAGAAAAGCTACGCATGTAATTACATAAAAAAGAACATGTAATACAGCATATATCAGGTAGCGGTAATGCATTAGATAAGTAAATTACAGCATCCAGTAATATGGCAAGAATTACATACAGTAGTGTGGTGATAACATTATATAACTTGGTGATCTAAGTAAAGAATTGTTAAACTCATGGTAGAAGTATAGAAATATAAGGTGTAGATGGTAGGTAAGGTTGTTAGCTGAGAGAGGAGATTGTATAAAGGAAAAAGGAGGAGGCAGAAGGCTTAGAGTAGGGATGGCACTAGCTAAGTGTCACCAGAAGGAATTGATGTAAAAGAGGGAAGGGAAAAGCCTAGGTGTAGAGATAAGATGAGTCGGGTTTAGGGTGGGGGTCAGGTAATGGAATTGTGATTAAGGGTGCAGGTGCATATCCAGTGTGATGAGAGGTGAAGTTTAAGGGAATTTTTAAAAGCAGTGGAGCTACTGATAGTTCTTATTGAAGGAGGGAGATTATTCCAAAGCTTGGAGACAGTGAAAGAATAACGTATTTGACCGGCTGAGAGCTTAGGTTTATCAGTGCTTAATAACATTTTCTTTTCTGACCTTAGGTGTCAATTAGGATGCTAGATGGTCAAGATGTCAGTGAGGGCTGGACAAATTGCTGGGAAGTAAATGAGTTTATAGGCAGTATTTAGTTGTAGGTATGTGAGGTAATGAGGGAATTCCAGCCAATTAAGTTGTAGTGAGGAACAGTGGTGAGAGGAGAATTTAGCATTTGTAGCAAATTTGGCAACTTTGTTGTAGCATGAATTGAGTTTAGTTTTTAGGGAGGATTGAATATTGCTTAGGATGGGAGTGCCGTATAGGAGAGTAGGAAGCAGGAATGAGGAGACAAGAGCTTTTTTTGCAGAGAAGCTGAGAAAGTAGTTGTGCCTATAGAGGGCACCTAGATTTTGATGTTTTTTTTTTTTTTATGTTGTTATGGATATGAAGGTCAAAAGTTAAGTTGTCGTCAATGATGACACCGAGCAGTTTGGTACTGGGAACAACATTAATAACAGTATTGTTTTGGGAATGAACTGAAAAGTCAGACTTGTCAACTGGGCTAGATTTTTGGGGTAAATATTACAAGTTTAGTTTTGTTGGGGTTAAGGGCAAGATGGTTCTGTGACATCCATTGTTCCAGATATCAGGTACAGAGGATTCCTGAATGGACCTGTTAAGGAGAATGCTGATGGGGTATGCAATAGAGGAGGCAGATAGTTGTAAGAATTCTGCAGGTAGGTCATCTGGGGCATTGGTGCATGGTTTTAGTGTGTGAAGGAGCTTTTGTATGGTGGAGGTAGGTATGGGGGACAGGGAGAGTGTAGGTGATGTGGCATGTGGTGTGGTGGGGTTTGCTTGGTTAGTGTTGATGGGTGGGAAGGTGGTAGTAAGCTTAGCAATACTATCGGTGAAATAAGAATTAGAGAGACAGGCTAATTCATTGGGTGTTTTTTCTGGATCAGGGCATGGATTATGGATCGTTCCAGGATGGAGTAAGGTGTTGATTGCTCCTCAAAATTTCTTGGGGTTGCGATTATGTTGGTTTTGGAGGCTTTGGAAATAATCTTTTTTGTTTCTGTGAACTAATCATTTGGCCTGATTGCAAAGTTGTTTGTATTGGATGCGAGAAGCAGGAGTTTTGTTTTTTAGCCAGGCTTTATCCCTAGAGGACATAATTTGCTTTGTTGATTTAGTGAACCAATTGGCTCACTACATGGTTACAAGATTTTGGTATTCAGCAATTCTAATGAGTTTTGACTTCATTTGTATCTTCACCATGCTGACAGCCCTCAATCTACATTGTTGGTAACAGTGTAGACAGGGAAACTGAAGGGTATCCCAATGTTGTACACTGAAGGGAGGGTATTACTGAGGTATATATCTGCACAGAGGAACGCAACTTTTGAATACTATGTTTCATGGGGTTTACACTTTTAGCTGTCTACATTAGCTATGAGTACATTCTTCATTTGGTGGTGGGGGTGTAAAGCTGCATTTATGTCATGTTACTTAAAAGGAATTGTTGCTATTGTTATTCTAATTTTCTAGCATTGTGTGTGGGATTACATGTTACAGCCTGTTCTGTACAACTCTATGGACTTTTAGTTGCTCCTGTTTCCATGTAGACACCTTTCCATGGCTCTATTCAGAACATTTTTGAATACATGGCCAACATGAGCATGGAGTCTATACAGTTGCATTACAGCTTGTTGAATTGCTTCACTGTGTTGATTTGCTTCATTAGCATACAATTCAGCTACTTATGCTGTAATTTGCATGCCACAGAGGTTTCCATGTTTGCACATGAGTGCACGCCGCTAAGCATAATTTACTGAATCTAAAACTCTTTGCAGCCATGTGTGCATCTCTCTGTGATGTGCACACGGTCTAAAATGATTGTGTTGGCTTTATTGATTCCCCCAATTTCTCTAACTTGCCTTTTATTGCTAAAGTTATAGAGAATGCAGGTGTGGTATAATGTGAGTCTTGCATAACCTGTCATGGTCTTTTTCATCTGTTTCAGAAAATGACACAGCAGTGACACTGCTCTCATTAAACATGTTTAATGATATCTAGTAAGCAGGTAGGCAGGCATTAACATTGCTTTTCATTCATAGTTTTATGTGATCTCTAACCTGTGTTTGACATTATTGGTTGACAAATATTTGTGCGGTTCATGTGCACCATGTATGGTTTATCTTTCAATGTTCCTGAATGGTTTGCCTTTAAACTTTCAGACAAGATGAAGAGAATGGTCTTGAGATTACTTCCTCTTTTAGCTGAGGTGTGCAATGGTAAGATCCATAGGGCACATATGCAAATTCAAAAAATAAGTAATTTGAGAAATGGAATAGAAATAGTAATATGCAGACATTACACAGTTAGCTCCATCCCTAAGGAGTGTTTTTCCCCAGTAACACTTGAAGGTAGTCTTTGTGCCATCTTTGGTTGCAGTCCTGACACTCCCTCCTCCCTCTAGCTGCTACTTTTCTAAATCAACGTGTCGTCTATGGCAGTTCATTTGTAAGATGGAGCTTATGTCGACAGTGTGGAATGTGAGAATTATAAGAAGTGATCTGTTACACTTTGGAACTAAGCCCCAACATTTACCTGAATGCATTTGCAAGATTGCTACCTCACAGCACTCGTGGCTCCTCATCAGAGCTGCTGGTCAATTAATCCAGCCATTTGGTTAATATATGTCTCTGGACTGGCCTACATGCACACATAGTAAGTATACAGGCATCAGCATCATTAGAACTAATCTATGAACCTATGAACATCACAGTACAAGAATATGTTCAGTAATCCTTTCTTAACCTCCACAGCCTTGTGAACAATGTAGAATAAGGTAAGCAATTTTATCAGATCTATAAGACATCTTTGTATCTTTTTAATTGATTTTTCTGATTCCCAGCATATTCTAAAGAAGCTGGCTTGGCTTGTTGAAAATTCTAAGTTTTACACTTTGTAACAATATTACAGACTGAAACATGCCAACACAGAACTTAATCTGTTTCAAAATGTAAAGCAGAGTAAAACTTAAAGACTTGAGAAACCAAAGAAAACTACAAATCCTTCTTTACTTATGTCAGAAAATTAGGGAATAATGGCCATCAATATACTGATCTCATCCATAATAATAACACGATATACTAGTATACAAATGTCAAAATAACTTCACTTGCCTATCCCTGAAAATTAAGTTTTTCTTGAAATTACCTTAGAACAATTCTTAGAGTCCCTGCCAAAGGCTAAACGTAATACTCCTCTCTTGCCAGATAACAGCAGGATGTATTTTCATCAGTGGCAAGCATGCACTATTCAAACCTCTACTTAAACTGTCCAGCCTCATGCTGGTATGCACTTTGCAAACCCCTACTTAAATTGCCAGCCTCATGCTAGTATGTAGTATTCGAACCACTACTTAACCTCATGTTAGTATGCACTATTCAAGCCCTACTTAAAATGTTCAGCCTCATGCTAGTATGTAGTATTCAAACCTCTACTTAAACTGTCTAGCCTCATGCTAGTTTGCACTACTCAAACCCTACTTAAATTGCCAGCTTCATGCTAGTATGTAATATTTGAACCACTACTTAAATTGCCAGCCTCATGCTAGCATGCACTATTCAACCCCCTACTTAAATTAATAGCCTCATTCTAGTATGTAGTATTCGAACCACTACTTAAACTGTCCAGCCTCATATTAGTGTGCAGAATTCAAACCTTACTTACATTGTCCAGCCTCATGCTAGTTTGTAGTATTCAATCCTCTACTTAAACTGTCCAGCCTCGTGTTAGTATGCACTATTTAAACCCTACTTAAACTGTCCAGCCTCATGTTAGTATGCACTACTCGAACCTCTACTTAAACTGTCCAGCATCATGCTAGTATGTAGTATTTGAACCACTACTTAAACTATCCATCCTCATGCTAGTATGCACTACTCGAACCTCTACTTAAACTGTCCAGCATCATGCTAGTATGTAGTATTTGAACCACTACTTAAACTATCCAGCCTCATACTAGTATGCACTACTCGAACCTCTACTTAAACTGTCCAGCATCATGCCAGTACGTAGCATTCGAACCACTACTTAACCTATCCAGCCTCATGCTAGTATGCACTACTCAAATCTCTACTTAAACTGTCCAGCTTCATGCTAGTATGCAGTATTTGAACCACTAATTAAACTGTCCAGCCTCATGCTATTCTGTGTGACTAAGACCTCGAGAGCAGCAACTGAAACATCCCTATATAAGGTTTTCCCATCTGCAGAGGAAGGTAATTATAGGCCCATAAGTCTCACCAGCCTTATATATAAAGCCAATGAACATATTATAGCACACATCATTTAGGAAGATATAAGCAACTTAACTGATCTAAACTCCATTTGCTCTGATTTTGAAAAGGGCAGGTCCTGTCTGCTGAACCTTCTTAGAAAAGATTATAGGGGATATGGACAGTGGTCACTCCATGCATATCACTTCATGCATACTGATTTATTATGACGTGGCCAAGGCTCTTAACACTATCCCCCCTGCTGGCATACGTGAAAAATGAGGCAAATGTAATGTAACCCCTCAAACTACCCGCTGGATTACAAATTATTTACTCACCAAATCCCAAGCTGTGAACGTTTCTGATACTTATTCTCTTCATTACATTGCAACAACGGACGTATAGACATCAGTGATGGCTCCTTTCCTGTTTGACATTCATTTTGTCGACTTCCAAGCCAATATCCTAGAACTTCTGTTGACCACATTTGCTGCTGACCACAAGTTGGTCACAGTAATCCTCATATCCACTGATAGAAAACTGCTCCAACAAGGGTTGAAATATGCACATACCAAGTCTACTGAAAACAGTCAAGATTAATGTAAACAAGTGTAGCATAGTAGGATTTGACAAAAAAAAGCACAATCTTCCTCCCCATAGGCCATGAGTGGTACTCTTCAAAACAAGTACTGTTATAAGGAATCGCGCTACTTACGTTGACAACTCTCTCTCATTTGATCATGATTTTTTTTATTACGGTCAGGAAATCCTTTTTTTTTTAATTTCTCCAAATCTTTTGGGTTTCTATTGCCATGATGGGAATGGACCCCATTCCTAATAAACTTCAGACATGAAGCACAGTGCAAGAAATAAACTAATAAACCAAAAATAACACTGTGAAAGGACAAATCTGCACCGGACAGCCGAGAGAACTACAAACACCTTTATTGTAGAGTTAAACGTTTGACAATCACCACGTTTTTCGTCACATAACAGTTAGACTTCCTCAGACAAATACAAACACTAATTGACACATATATATATATATATATATATATATATATATATATATATATATATATATATATATATATATATATATATATATGCTGACAAATCATTTAAACTAACCAATAAAAACCTCGCTAAACAATACTCATAAATATAAATGAGTCCATTGTACCTAACATACGTAAAGTCTAAATAAATTCTCAATGGCATGAATATGTTTAAATATAAACCAATGCTTTAAATGGTATGATCATTGGATAACATTTAATAAAAAACCTGTTATTGTATTCTTTGAAAACCCTTATAATATATTTATTTGGAAAATAGATATGAGTGGAATTCAAACAAAGATTTCAGGAAGATATTTCTTTAATAGACAATACTCCCATCTGGTGGTCAGAATAAGGGTACACATAAATTTCATCGTAAATACTGAACCAAAGTTGTATACAAATAATAAATATCACCCCAATAGATATCCTGAATAAATAAATAAATGTGTATGTATGTCCTGAATAAATAAATAAATGTGTATGTATGTATTCCTAAGTCAAAGTGTGATTAAAGCTCATGAAATTAGTATTGTTTCACTCTTTGATGTCAGCCAAAAGTACTCTTCGCAGCACCCGCAATGTGCCTAGTAATGACTCCTTTTGCAATTTGTATGGAGTTGCATGTATTGGTAGCATATGTAAATATGATTGTAGATGATTTTTTATAAGATCCATTGCTCCTACTACTATTGGAACTATCTGGGTATCTTTCTTCCACATTGCTCTCATTTTTGCTTGCACATCCAGATATTTTATGACTTTATATCTCTCTGTACACAGGACACTGTAATCACTGGGTGTGGCAATTTCAATGTGCAGTGCTACTTTTGTCTTCTTTTCTTGGACCATTATATCCAGTTTTCTAGCATCTATCTTTTGAACTGTTGGTAATGGATGAGCCCATGTGATGTAGACTTCATCATTTTCTATGATGCTTTGTGGCTTTTGTTTCCAGAGTTTTTCAGCCAATTCAATGCCATAATGTTTGCACAGTCCCCAGTGCAGCAGTCTTACCACATTATTATGCCTTTCAGCATACAGTCCTTCTGCCATTAGTATGTCACAACCAGCAACAAGGTGTGCAATTGTTTTCAATTCTGTTTCGCAAAACCTACATTTGTCTGTTTCTCCCACATGTTCAATGGACTTTGCAAACCAACATGTACATAGCCCACTATCTGGTGCCGCCAATATTAGCCTTCATCTCTTGGTTTGAATTCACCTCTCCTTAATCATTTCTACATTCATTTCTGATGAACATGAGGTTCTTCCAGACGTTTTCTATACTTGCAACTATATTTATACATTTTTCACATTTCTTGCCTTCTCATCTGGTCCTTTACCTTATATTCTTTCTTTTGATTTTTGGCACATTCAGTTGCTGCCTGGTTTTATCTACTTCTGGTTTGATTTTCATTCCTGCTTGACATCGATATGCTTCTACTAGATTAAGCAGAGAGGTCATCTTAGATTTATTTTCCTCATGTTTCAAAACTTTCACTACATTTGGGTCTTGTGAGGCCAGCAGATATGTGTGGAGTCCCACAATTGCAGATTTATACATGTAATCAGTTTCAAGGAGGCCCATCCCTCCTTCGGAATGGGGAATATATAATCTTGGTATGCACTGATTTTTGTAAATCATTTGGTGAGCAGGAAGCACCCTTCTTGTTTTTATATCTAATCTATCCAACACATTTGGGGCCAGTCAGTCACTCCAAAAGTGTAAGTTAGGACAGGAAGAGCAAACTGGTTTATATCTTGGATTTTGTTCCTAGATGTCAGTGCTGTTTTCAGGATTAATTTAAGTCTTCCGAAATATTTATTTGCATTTGTTCATGTTTTATTGTTGATCCTTCATCATTTCCCAAATATTTATGTATTCCTTCTTGCTCAACTTCTTTTATATCACATTCTTGTCCGAAACTGATGTTTTCTTGGTGTTTCAGTTTTCCTGCTTTAAAGGTTGCTTTTGCATATTTATCAAGACCAAATGACATTCTTGTATCATCTGAAAAAGTTTTGACAGCTTACAGTTGTGCTTTCAGTTCCTCATTTGATGAGCTATACATAGGTTCATAGGTAGGTACTAGGCTTTCGGCCCTAGGGCCTATACAAGCCCAGGCAAAAAGGTACCCTGGCTTTTGCCACCATTGAAAATTATTTTCCTGTGCCACTGTCAAGTAGAGCCACAGAAGTGTTTAAGTGTATACAGTTTTAAATCATCAACAAAGACAAGATGAGACGTCTTTACACTTTGTTGTTTTCTAGGAGCCAAATTATAGCCATGGCCTAACCTAAGTAGACAGTTTAATGGATTAAGGGCACGGCAGTTAGCAGCAGTGACAGAGTCACCCTGGAATATCCCCCTTTGATTTTTTTCTCCCTGGAATAATAATTTGTCCTTTATCATGGTTTAATTGCAAAGTGGGCTGCCACTGTTTCATGGTCACTGTAATGTAGTCGATCAGTGTAGGGTGTATCTTTTATTTTAAACACTCTTTTATCCATGAATGTGGGATACTATCAAATGCTTTTTAGTCAATCCATGCCATACTTTTTAGCTTTTATATGGCCCAGTTAATTTCCAAGGAGATATATCCAAGATCCAAAGAAGACAACTTACATCTATATTCTTTCTTTATCACCGAATACAATATTCCCATTTGGTATGTTCAAATCAAAGCATATTATTCAACTGCAAAGGTCCTACCAAATTGTTATACCGAAAAAAAATTAAGTTCTTTAAATCCTTCAAGTATCCTGATAGATTAGCAAAATTCTTATTCTCTATAGTCTGACAGCTGCTCTGAGGTGGTGAGTGTCTTGCTTTTCGAGCTGTGAAGGTCCTATTTGGCCTTCCATTACTTTACAAAACCAGTGGTCCTAAAAAGACCCACACTAAGGACTTAAATCTTCTCCAACAAATAAACAAGACTCATTAGAGAGACAGGTTACTAACTCAACGTATTCCCAGCCTGTGGAATAGGTTGCAACTACAGGTCAAGCAAAATGCTACTGTGTGTGCCTATAAGGCTAGTCTTGATGAGTGGAGAGGCACAAATGTACATTACAGTCATCATGTACAGCCCTGCTCATCATGAAAGGTCAACACTACTAAGTAGATGAAATGGGTAACAAGAACTTTTTAAGCTTGTCTACTTAAAAGTGTATATTGCTAGATATCTGGTGGTTTCTCTGATCACTAAATATCTGGTGTTTTTTCTGATCACTAAATATCTGGTGGTTCCTATGATCACTAGATATCTGGTGGTTCTTTTGATCACTAGATATCTGGTGATTCCTACGATCACTAGATATCTGGTTCCTATGATCAGTAGGTATCTCTTGGTTCCTATGATCACTAGATATCTGGTGGTTCCTATGATCACTAGATATCTGGTGGTTCCTATGATCACTAGATATCTGGTGGTTCCTATGATCACTAGATATCTGGTGGTTCCTATGATCACTAAATATCTGGTAGTTCTTTTGATCACTAGATATCTGGCGATTCCTATGATCACTAGATATCTGGTTCCTATGATCAGTAGGTACCGCTTGGTTCCTATGATCACTAGATATCTGGTGGTTCATATGATTACTAGATATCTGGTGGTTTCTATGATCGTTAGTTATTTGGTGGTTTCTATGATCACTAGATATCTGGTGGTTTCTATGATTGTTAGTTATTTGGTGGTTTCTATGATCACTAGATATCAGGTGGTTTCTATGATCGTTAGGAATCTGGTGGTTCCTATAATCACTAGATATCTGGTGGTTTCTATGATCACTAGATATCTGGTGGTTTCTATGATCGTTAGTTATTTGGTGGTTTCTATGATCACTAGATATCTGGTGGTTTCTATGATCGTTATTCGGTGGTTTCTATGATCACTAGATCTCAGGTGGTTTCTATGATCGTTAGGAATCTGGTGGTTCCTATGATCACTAGATAGCTTGTGGTTCCTATAATCGCTAGATATATGGTGGTTCCTATGATTGCTAGAAATCTGGTGGTTCCTATGATCACTAGATATCTGGTGTTTCCTATGATCATTTGCCAAGTATTGTTCCTAGGCCTGTGGTCCTATTCTCACCCACTGCATTTTACATCAGATCACACAATCACTTTGGTATAAAACTTTATTGTGTAATAAATAATGGTTTTTTAGTAATAAATGTGCAACTCTTTTTGTTCTTCTTCTCCAACAGATTTGAAGCACTGTAGTGCTGCCCTGAACATTATGATTTCACAAACAGTGAAGGGGGACTCATCACATACACACACGCACACCCACACTTTGTAGACCTCAGTACATCTACTGCTTTTTGATTAGGCTATTTTCTCAAAAATGATTTATATTTATTACACCATTTTAATTATTTTCAACATGCAGAGTTAGAAGGTGTACATTTGTGAATGAATGACCACAATAGCATGCCCTCAACTCAGTTTTTGCAAAACAAAATCACTGTTTAAACTTAACATTTTTTCTTCTTATTATTTGTAACTCACTTTTCCAGATTTATTTCTTGACTTATAGAGTGGGACTCATTCCTTAATATAATATGATACATAATTTTTCTCCCAGTAAGACAGAGAGAAAAATGATTATTTTTACCCTGGGCTAAGAAATATGAAACCATCCATTATAACAAATGAATATTATTTCCTACTAATGTTTTATCTCCTGCTTGTCTGGTGGCAGGCTATGTTTCTGAGCACTGAATTTCCATGTAAGCTTCGTCTCATTAGAGTCCTGTTGTGATTTTTAATGTACTTAAGCTGCAGAAACCTAAAGCTCCTGCAGAGACATATTATGTTAAATCTGTCTGCATCTGATTGGAAAGCATGACAAAATTTTACTTTAAAATACCCATTATATTTGTAATACCCAAGGTTTATGAGACTGTTCCTTTTGCTGTAGGGTCAAACTGTCAAGGCCAGACAATAGTAGAAATAAAGTGTAACAAGAAATTAAAAAAAAAAAAAATAACACAAACACACTATGGAAAGCAATAAAAGGATATAGACAACGAGTAATGGAGTAAGTCCATATGTCTCACAACATAAAACTTAACAAATTATTAAAGGTTATCTGGAGATGAACATTTGCAGTCAGAATAAAAGACATAATAGTCACTAGAAAAAAGATGGTAAAGCTTCTAAAAACAGATGATTTAAGTTAAGTTTAGGACTTGTATTTTAGAGGTATGCAATGTTATGATGTGCAGGTAAAAACAGAATGGTAAATACAAAAACTGAAATATGGAAACAAACAGATTAAGGTACTGGATATTTTCTGGGAGGTCTAAGAAAAGGACATGATTAAAGAAGTGAATGATTTGCATGGCATATAAAAGCAATGCCAAGAAGCCAAAGGAAGTGATGGGTACTCCACGTTCAGGTTGCAAAGCACTGAAAATGCTAAGAAGTAAAGGTTAACCATGGTAAAATGGTGACTGACTTACAGGCTTATAAGATATAAAATAAAGGTTTCCAGTTCCACCTTATTTAGTTCCCGTAACACACACACACACAAACACAGAAAAGATCCTTATAGTGAGGTGCAAAGGTTTCTAGCCCTGGGGTAGCTAAAATGTCTTCCCTCCATAATGAAAAACATTAAACCCCAGGGAAAACTAATAATTCTTAAACATCAAAGCTGCTGGCTGAGACTCCTAAAACCAAGAAGAAAGAACCGCAAACTGTAGCCAGTCTTAGACAAGACTTCAAAGGTTTAAAGCACTTGTAACTTATTTAGAAACTGATATTTTTTTGTAAAAAACATATTACATAAACAAGTGCTTTTGTCCTTAACAAAGCTTCATCAGATCTCTGCTGAGACTGGCTACAGTTTGTGGTTCTTTTTTTTTTCTGGTTTTACAGAAGTTCAAGAAGTATCAGTTTTCCCTGTTGACTAATATATATATATATATATATATATATATATGTGTGTGTGTGTGTGTGTGTGTGTGTGTGTGTGTGCATACCCACACAACAGTGTATAAACTGTTTTTGGTAATTATTTAGGGGACTTTGAATATGGTGAAACATGAAGAAAATCTGATGCAAAAACTTACATTCTGATGACGAATGAAGAATGCATGACCCACGTCTTCTTTCCAAGATATTATTTTTTATGCATCCTTCTCTACTTCCTTTCTTTAACACTATATACTTAGTTCTTCTAATTACACATTACATTGCTGTTATCCAGTGTTGCACAGCACTTTTGTTGCCATCCTTTCAGCTGGTTTTGCATTGTCTCTACTTCTGTGGTAATAACTTCTATAGAGTTTCAGATCTTACTCCAAATGAAGTCGTCCTAATGGCCTTTTAATAGGGATAACAAAATAGGGATCACATAATAGTGACTCCTTATTTTGCACTACTAATACATTATCTTATGCATTGTCATATACCTGTGGCCTTTGTTACTTTCTACATTGTTTGATTTGGTACATAAGGTCCTTTTCCATTTTTGCTGCTATTGTCTGCCATCTACAATTCTGCCCTTCTGTTCTGTATTATTGCTTACCTGGTGCATCATCTTCTGTTTTGTAGACTGAATTGTCTCTCATTATTTTGATAATTTCAGCAATCATTTTAAGTACGTTTATATTATATCCATTTCTTCCAATTTATAATAGCACTGAAGGCCCTCTCCCTGTCCTTCTGTTATACTCTAAGGTGGTTAAATTGGATTACCATGAAAAAATATATGTTCACCCCTGTACCACCTCATGGATTGAACTTTGGGCAAACATTTCTTTATTGCCGAAGACTGCATATTTCAGTATGGAATGGAGACATAGATCTTTCCACAACCTCAGTAAATTGGCCTCTAAAGAGACTAACACAACACAAGGAGGATAGAGGAGCAGCTGTAGATAAGGTTGTCGAAAATGAGTAGGTTTATCACTAAAAACTAAACAGTTCTTCTGTAATTAATAGATGGAGACGGTGAAGACAATGCCAATGGCTAGCAGAGTGCATCCTCTGGAAGCACGGAAAGCACTTTCGGTGGCAATCACTTATTGAGCTCATGCATGATCAGTGGCTCATGGATTTTTTTCAAATGTGACCTCATCTGTTGCTGTGGTATTAGTGTTTGGTTTCCTTTGAACAAGTCCTTAACTGAATGGTGGTGATAACTTAAAAAAACAGGATTTTTTGCATGTTGTTAGGCTGTAGCATATAGTTCCCCAATGAGCAGCAATAATAGGTTTTACCGCAGTAATAGCAAGAAAACCTCATAATTTCATGTTTGGTATACTTGAAATTTCAAACCTATCTGTTAATGTTTTCTGAGCTGATTTGTGTTTATATCCAACAGACACAAAAAAATGGTGTGCTTACATAAAAAAAAATGCTGTGTTTCCCCATAATTCTATCATTATATAATCGTATATGTGTTGACCTATTTATCTTCTTAAAAAATGGATACATTTTTTTCAATGTCTATTATTCTCTGCAGACTATTTGTCTCCCCCTAATGCATGAATCTCTGCTGCTCCAGTCCCTTCCTACCCTAATTCCCAAGCCAGTACCCTACCATTTAATCTTTAGTCCCCTCCCACTTTCTATCTAACCATGCCTCCCCCTTAAGGAAGAATAAAACTCTTAAATTGTACAACCCCACATTGCTAATCTATCTATTTCTTCTCTAATATATACCCTCCCCATAAACCTTCCTTGACATCTTACGACTAAAATTAATACTGAAAACAGCTCTGACATCTAGAGTCCAAGCTGTAAACCAATTTGGTCTTCTGTCTTAACTTACAGTTTTGGAGTTATTGACTGGCCCCAAAAGGTATTGGATCAGTTGTGCAGGAAATCAAGAAAAATACCTCATGTTTATCAAATGATTTATAAAAATCAGTGTATACCAAGATTGTATATTTCCTATTGTGAAAGAGGTATGGGCCTCCTGGAATTTGATTACATGTACAGATCTGCAATCGTAGGACAGCATACATATCTGCTGACATCACAAGACCCAAACATAGCTAAAGTTTCAAAACATAAGGAGACAAGTCTAAGATGACTTTTCCAGCTTAGTTTAGCAGAAGCATATCTGTGTCAAGTGAGAATGCAAATCAAACCAGAAGTAGATAAAAATCAGGCAGCAAATGAATGTGTCAAAAAACAAAATAAAGAATATAAGGTGACGGATCAGATGAGAAGGCAAGAAATGCATAAATATAGTTGCAAGTACAGAAAACTGTTGGAACACACTCATTTTGATCAGGACCAAATGCAGGAATGGTTAAGGAGAGGTGAATTTAAACCAAAAGATGAAAGTTTAATATTGGGGGCCCAGGATAGTGAACTTACATACATGTTGGTTGACAAATTCCATTGAACATATCAGAGAAACAGATAAATTCAGATTTTGTAAAACAGAATTGGAAAAAGTCACACATCTTGCTGCTGGGTATGATATACTAATGACAGAAGGCCTGTATACTGAAAGGCATAATAATGCATCAAGACTGTTGCACTGGGGATTGTGCAAAAATTATAATATTAAAGTAGCTGAGAAGCATTGGAAACATGAGTCACAGAGCATTATAGAAAATGATGACATTTATATCACATGGGATCATCCATTACCAAAAGTTTAAAAAATAGATCCAAGAAAACCAGATACAGTAGTTCATGAAAAGAAGACAAAAGTAACATTGATCACCAAAATAGCTGCACCCAGTGATTACAGTGTCTTATGTACAGAGAGACACAAAGTAAAAAAATACCAGGATTTGCAGGCAAAAATAAGGGCAATGTGGCAGAAGGATATCCAGACAGCTCCAATAATAGCAGGAGCTATGGGTCTCATAAAAAAGAATTTAGTCTTATTTAGATATGTTACCGATACATGCAACTCTGCATGCAATACTGCAGGTGCTAGGAAGTGCACTTTTTGCTGACATCAAAGATTAAAACAATACTAATCTCATGAGCTTTAGTCATAATTTGACTTAAGAATAGGGCCCATTCCCATCATGGTATTAGAAACCCAAAAGACTTGGAGAAATTTTAACAGACAAAATCATAATACTACCTCATACCTACCATTCATCCACCACTGCATTCTATTATATTAGTTTTAATATCCATAGCATATGTAACAAACTCTCACAGCATCATGTCTGAATTCTTCAATATATACTTGATATGCTCAAATTAGCTAAAACCTAGGTATAACCATCCATCTCAAATGAAAAAGTACTACTCCTACTTTAAAGTATCCTCTGATTAAATTGCCCTTCCTAGTAAGCAGGTACTGTTGTCATCTTATTTTCAAACAGCCTCCAAATGAAATTTGGCCTTTGTGTTCAACAGCAGACTAAAAAAAATGAAAAACTAGGCCTGCTCTACAGAGCCAATGCTTACTTTACTGATTACACCTGGGAATGTATATCATCTGCCCTACTGCTGCCCCTTTTCACATATGCAACATCCACTTTCAGTCAAACTAACTTGCATATCCAGAATAGACCTACAATAAAATCCCCAAATTTGCTACTCCCTCCATCCCTCTCACAGACTCATCATGCAAAGCAATTGGACAATTTAACTGGTGTAAATTCCCTAACTTCCTTAAACTCAACTTTCAACTCCCAGCAATTTAAAACTTTACTGAAAAACTCACAACTACTTATTAATGGATAATTATCTGTTCAGCCTCACCTGGTTAATCATTCTCTTCAACTCTCATAGCTATTCTGTTTCCATCCTAGTTTCTGTACATCAGTTGATTCCACATTGACATAATTTTTCCCTCTGCAACACCTTAAATATGATTCGTCATCCCAGTCTACTAACATCTCCTCATCCTTCCTAATGTTTTTATTGCAGGGCACTAGAATGATCCTCTTCCTTTAATCTCCTTCTCATATCATTTCATAACAATGTGTACCTCGTGGGCCCTTCTTCTCCTGCCTTATTCTGTTAACCACTTCACTAACACACTCATGACATAACAACCCCTCCATAACTTCATTTTCCATAATGACTGCTTTACCATCTCTAACTACAGTATTCACTGCTTGTATTTCCAGGTTAAACTTGCAGAAAATAATGGTTTAAAAGTCAGTTAACTCTGTTAACTTTGTTTGTTTCATTCATCATTCCTCTCTAACATATCTACATTCTTAACAGAAAATTCATAATAAAATGATCTATAAATTCCTAACAATATTGTCTAAATATACTGGAGAAACTGTGTAGTACAAGATACTTCACATGTAAAGTCACTATATGTGTTTTCTTTCTCTGTCATGAAATATTGTAAAATAATGGAATGTAAATCCTGCACATTTTCTCACTGTGCCTCCACTGCAAATGGGTTACTTGCCCAGTTAAGCTTTTCTGGTAAACCAATTCATGCCAATTAATTAATTTAAATAAATAAATGCATACATAAATAACAACTGGACACCAGTACTACATTTTTGTTACATTATATGACTGTGTACATTGCATTTTCAATGTATGCTTGCTAGTCATAATATATTTTATTATCGTCCTCTCCTCTGACATGAAAAAAAACAAACTGTGACACTCTTTTTAATCCTTTACTTATTGATTTTTATTTAAGCTGTACAGGGAGAATCCCTCCATCCATTCATTCATTCATCACCGCTTTTTCCCATTTTTCCACATGGAGTTGTCGTGTCAAATGAACAATGGCAGTCATTTAGAGCCAAAGTTCACACAGCTGGGTGACTAGCCTTGCCATGGATGTACCCTTCAGAACAAATAAATCTATACAGGAAGAATATAAAGTCTGTTCACCAATTAAAAGAGAGCCATAGTGGCATGTTAGCAGTGCATAACAGATTCAATATATGCCTTAATTCATTCATTCATTCATTCATTCATTCATAGAATAGCTGCTTAATCCAATTCCTTGTTATGGGGGAGCTGGATCCTGTCCTTGTACTTAGCATCATCAGCCCCCTTTTTCTCACTTTTTTCAACAAGGGGTTGTTGGATTGTTCATAAGTTCATGGGTGATTACTAGACTAATGAACTTAATGAGTCTTTTTAAGTCTAAGTTTACTATTTAGTAAATGAAAAGTGCTTAACAGCATTAGTTGTACCAGTCTTTTTCCTTGAACTGCATATTTGTGTCTTTTTAAGCCTTGCCATGCTTCCAATTGTATTGGACAGGGTTATTACTATAGCTTTTAAAGGGAGTATATATAATTTGGGTGTGTGTGTGGTCATGCATTTGCAAGCTTTCTCATTCTATTAAGAGTCATAGGTGCCAGACCAGGGGTAAATTTCTGATTCCCATCCACTGGTCCAAGTTATACATGAATTGGCTAAGTGAAGAACTCTGCTTCACATGGATGGTAATCCTGTTCTAGAGTAGAAAACGTCTCTGGAACACACATCTGTCCCTCCACCATGTCTTATTTATGTTACAGACAGGGTTTAGATTCCTGGATTGGGTATTTTTGATGTTATGTGTTTGGATGATATGCAGGAGGGCCATCAGAGCTGGATTTGAGGGTGCTGGGATCGCCGCTAATCTGTCTGCTGGAGATTGGTTATAGGGATAGGGCTTTGAGGTGATTTTTGTAAGACATGTTTTGTGAGGGACCTTTTTGGACACTCCAGCTGGTAAAGTACATGGTGAAGGGAAGTATTGTATTCAATTATTGGTCTGATAAGGCAGAGTACAGTGAAACAATAATATCTTTGGACCAAGATGCCATACCCTTGCTTGTAAGTTGTGCATCATGGAATGATTTCCTTAGTACAGTAGACAGATGATGGTCAAAGGCCAAGTCACTGTCCACATGCTTTCCCAAATCCCTGACCACAGAGTCTACTTTCAGGGTTGTATTATCAATGTAGTACTTTCTTGGGATGGCTATCTTAACAAAGGTTACTGCACAACATTTTTGGCATTGAGTTTTAGGCTGTGACTCTGGCATGAGTTATCCATTTGTGTCAGGCCTTCTTAGGGACTACTTGTGTCTTGTAGATTTTATAACTGTGCCTAGTTTACAATTATCTGTGAATTGGGTCAGCCAGAGGCCATTGCCAGCCTTTATTTCAGAGAAGATAATGCCAACAAGGAGCAGCTCCCAGCACTGAGATCTGTGGGACTCTGATAGTGATTGGCAATTTTGTTGAGGTAGGCTCCTCTTTCCTTTATTCTTGGGTCCTATATGTGAGCCAGCTGGCTATCCAATGGGTGATGTAGGGTTTATAGTTAATTTTGTGAGCTTGTCTACAATAATCAAGTGAGATGTTGTGTCAAATGCCTTTGTTAGGTCAAGGTTGGCTGTATGTACCATTTTGTCCGTGACCATTGCTTTGGTGACCCTCTCATGTTTCTGTAGCCTTTTTCTGTGTCAGCTATCACCAACTGTCTCAATTCAGTTACTCTGTCCTATCTTTTCCATCAGTCATGTTTGTCTGTCACAGGTTTTCTCTCATGCAGTCTATCCATCTCCTGGCTGGACAGCCTCATTTCCACCTGCTTTCTATCTGTCTCTCCCAATTTTCCATCATTTTCTGCTTCCTGTACATGTGCATTAACCACGGTAATCTGTTCTCTATGATGCTGTCTGCAACTCGAGCACTTTGACTTCTGCTCTGATGTCATAATTTCTTCTTGTGTCCCACAGTGTGCATTCTACTACCCATCTCAGGCATTTCATTTCCTTCACCTACAACATTATCAACTGCTGTGCCTTCACTGCTTAAGTTTCTGTACCATGCAGCATAACTGGTTGCAACACTATTTTATATTCCTTACTTTTCAGATTCATTGGCATTCTTTGTCACGTAATACCCCTGACAGTCTATGCCAGCTGACACATCACCTCTGATTATAGTGTGGAACTCCTTCTCATTCAAGCTTTCCTACTTTTCAATCACCCCTCCCAGGTACTTTATACTGCTAATCTGTTGCAAAATTTTCACTGTTATCGCAATTTTCAGATTTTTCTGATTTCCCCCAAATTTGCCGTGATAGCTGTCATGTTCATATTCAGGCATGTGCCTTCAGTTTTGCATTATATTTCCCTATCAGGTGCTGAAGTTCTTGTTCGAAGCTTGCAATTCCAAATCATCTGCATACAGCAGCTTTGTTAATCTATACCTTCTGACCTGTTTGCTAATGAAGTCAATCATCAGTAAGAAGAGCAGCGGCCTCAAAGCTGAGCTCTCATGCACATCTAATTGCACTCTTAACTGGAAACACTGCTGTGAGCCTGAGTGTTGTTTGTACTTGTGTCACTGGGTCTTTGTACATTATGATACGCTGGTAACCTGCTAAAAAAGTTATTTCTACTATAAAAACATACATAATAATGTCTCATCTTGATGACATCCAGGTGTGTCATTTAGTAATTCTACCAATATTTTTGGGACATTGACCATCAAAGGACTGCTTAAACAAGCTTTTTTGGGACCTTGTCTTGTCTCACTGCAAACAGTGAGTCAGTTGTGCTGTGTCCAGATCTGAATCCAAGCTCCTCCTCTCCCATCTTACTTTCTACCACTCTGGATATTCATTTATCATTCACATTCTCTGGTACTTTCATGCATTGTCTATGAGTTTGAAATCTCTGTACTGCCTGCAGCTGTAACTGTCCCCTTTTTGTATTCTTGTACACTGGCATTAGAATGCTTATTCTCCAGTCATCTAGGGCATGCCTTTCTCTCTTTGCTGTTATGTGTACCCTCAGGAGCTGTTTCTTCCCTAGCACACTCAATATCTTGATCTTATCTGCTGTGTCATTATCTGAGCATGCTGTTTTAGCAGACTTCATTCTCCTTAGTGATCTCTTTCCTCTTTCATCTTAGCCCATATATGGGTCAGTGCAGCTTCTCTAAAATTTCTTTCATTTAGAAGCTGCTGGAAATATTCATTCCATCTGGCTTTGATGTCTTTGGACTGGTGAACAGATAGTTGTAGCATCCCTTATGAAGTGTGACTGATGACTATCTTCTTTATTTTGCTATATTTGCCTTGCAACCTGATTGAGTTGCTTTGTGCCATTTATTGAGTCACTTTACAGAAATTGGTAGAGAGTCACTTTCCAGAAGTTGGTAGATTGCCTCTGACACCTTATTCTTTACTGTTGCAACTGCTCTGTTAGTCTCTTTGCTAGCCTGCCAGTATTGTTTTTTAACCTAATCTGTCCATCCTTGCACTTTGTTGGCACAAATCAGAGAAACTAGTCTTGGACAGATATACACACACACACGCACACGCACACGTGCACGCGCACACGCACATGCACACGCACACACAGTCAAACTCATTCAGTTTGGAGGCATGCTAATTATTATATGCTAGTTACTTAGTATGGGAGAGGAGCTAGGAGCTCCAGCAAAACCTGACTTGGATAACAAGAGGATGTATAGAGTACATGCAGAAATACCTCACAATGAGCTGATCTGTAGCATCAAGTGCTGCAAAGCAGAAATACTAGCTGTTGTGCTAATAAAGTGCCCATTGGAGAATAATATATGAGTATATTAACAGTATGTTAAAGGTAGAAGGAAATATATGCTATAATAACAGTACAAAGGGTACATAACACAGAATTATTTAAATTATGCAACTGAGTGCACTAACTCTAGTGAGGGCAACCGTAAGGTGTAAAGTTAGTTACGGCAATATCATTCCAGTATAGTGCACAGAGCATATGGCAGAGTAGGATGACTGTACAATTCTAGTTCTAACCTACTTAGGGAAATATGCTACATAGCAAAACTAAATGAACTAGTATATGAAAAAAAGAGTCCCAGTTTTGAATGGTCTTCCACTAATCATATAATAATAAACATGTTCAGAAACTTTCAATATCCAACCTGACTTTTTTAGCTCCACAGAAACAGTCTGATGGCTTATCTATCCTTGCCCAGTCAGCTCATTCATTCCATGGAGGGCAAGAGTCAAGCATCTCTGGGGTATATGAGAACCTTACAATCCATCCATTTTAATGGCCGTTTGCTATGGATCACTTCCTCTCCTGTGTCTGCTTCTCTGTGCTCTGCTACTACTGACTTGCAGTAGGGAGCATGCCTTCACCGACTCACTCCACTAAGTGTGAATGCACAATGGTCAAACATGCAGGCTTGTTCTGCAAGCTCACTCCACTAAGTGTGAATGCACAATGGCCGAACATGCAGGCTTGTGCTGCATGAGCGCAATACATAGTGCTGCCACTAGTCACCCAAGTCATGAACCAGGGCTACCTCCTTCCCCAAGGATGGACAAGCCAGCAGGGGGAAGCTCACTTGCATCCCCTGCACCCAACTCCATTTGGCAGCTAAGCTGGTAACTTAACTCAGATCATCCAACTTGACTTCTTTTATGCCGACTGAGAAGAGGCATGGGCAAGTAAAAGCACTACCACTGCCCCAGTAGTAGTGCGTATATGTCACTGTTCACAGAGTATAGCATAACTTTATACAATGGGATGATAGTGCATTGTTAGTATATTTTACAGAGAAGAGCACACAGGTTTAGAGACACCAGTGCATTACATTACATGATGTAGGGGTTTCAGCCTGTACCACAGAGACCAATAATGGCATAATTTTATACAATGAGGTGATAGTGTATTGTTATTATATTTTAAGGAGAAGAGCACACAGATTTAGAGACAGCAGTGCATTACATTACATGATGTAGGGATTTCAGCCTGTACCACAGAGCACCAATCATCAGTGCATTATATTACATGATGTAGGGATTTCAGCCTATAACACAGAGGACACCAGTGCATTACATTACATGATGTTGGGATTTCCGCCTATACCACAGAGGAAACCAGTGCATTACATTACATGATGTCGGGATTTCAGCCTATAGCACAGAGGACACCAGTGCATTACACTACATGATGTAGGGATTACGGCCTGTACTCCAGAGCACCAGTAATTATTTTCCAGTTCTGCAACAAACCATTCTGCCCTTCTATATGATGTATCCTTTTCCAACTGTTCATAAATCTGAAATGCTATTGCTATAGCTGGTTGAGTGTTGGTACACATTAGAATCTACCACACTTCATTGTTATATTCAGAAGTAGAATCTGGCCTACTTGCATTCCTGTTACATCATTAAGTCTCACGAATGTATTAGAGCCATTGCTCTCAATGAGATGCATTTTGCCAGTAGAGCTGAAAAGAATGCTGAAATCATGCATGGCAAGGACAGCATTTGTTTCAACACTCCATACCTTTAAAGTGATATGAACATACATTTACTGTTTCATTCCTTCATTCATTCTCTAATGTCTGTTTATGGTATCCGGTGTGGGGGAATAGAGCCAGACCTTGCCTAGAAGGCAATCACTAAAAGGAAGAGAATTATTTATGAATGAGAAACAGATCCCCTGAAGGATGAATAGACACACACTACACTTACCCCCTGGGCAGTTTACAGAGTTGCCAGTTCATCTAATGGGATAACTTTGGGTTGTGGGAGGATATCAGAGTACCCTGAAAAATGCACACAGAGATAGGATGGACAGGCAGACTGCACACAGAAGGAACTCCAGCAGGGAACCAAATGAGAGAAGCAAGGCTCGTGTCAGCAGTCCTAACTGCAACACCAATATACCACCCAGAGATGAGAGTAGGTAAAGAAACCAGGAGCATAAAGCTTCTAATGTCACAGATATAGTTAACAAAAACAGACCCAAAGTCATGAATGCAGTCTTTTATTCTACATTATGAAAACTGAAATTCTTCTGTAGGAAAAAGAGGGCATAATGGAATGTTGCAATGGCATTTAAGGTGTTATTTTGCCCTTCATTCTAACCCTCTCTAGCTCTGCTTTACTTCAGGGATGAACATAAAATAAAAACAAGCTTAGCCATGTGGGAAATTGTTGGCTTTAAACATGATTGCAGCTGAATTAGAATTTTTTTTTAGTGAAGGGTTAAAAACTGATGAGTCAGCTCATTCTGTTCATGTTAATCTACTGAATCAGACAAATGACAGATTGAGTAAACAAAGTCATACAAAAGACCATTTTATCATTGGAGTTACAGTAAACAATGTTGTTAGTATATGTATTGCTTTTATGCCCCATTTATATCATGCTACGTGTTTCATATGTAAATGTGCAGGTATAGATTGAAGACTGGCATGGTTGCAGTTTGTTGTAGAATCTATGCCTTTCTCGGCCTACTAATTCATACTGTTGTTATTTTGCCATAGTACTAACATTTGCATTATATTTGTTAACCATTTGTAGCATAGCTTATTTTTCCAAGTAGTTCTAATTAAATACTGTATCTCCAAACTGGATATTGTTGTGAAAACTCAGTTTTACTTTTACTTGGGTTCTCCTCACCTTGAGTTTTGTCCAACGGGGAAGGTTAAAACAAAGTAACAATATCCATACATCTATTTATTCAAATGTGTTTACTATAGTCTGTTTAATTTAGTTTATGATTATCATTTTATTATTTGCATTAATACTGCTTTTTAATTTATATCTATGCTTTTTATGTTATATATTTGTAAATCATTATGGTTTAGGAAATTTTATAAACCTGAATTTGAAGTTAAACTAGCCCAGCTTTGCACAATGCAGTATTGGTATATCTATCCCAAACTGCAGAAAATGTGAGATAAAGCCCAACATATTGTTGTAACAGTTTTGTGTAGATTGAGCAAGTGTATAAAGTAATACTGTTTTGTGTAGACTGAGCAAGTTGTATAAAGTAACAAATTGTAATTCTGCTACTTTATAATATGGACCTTTGTACTGTATGGTCATTTGCATAGTCAAGGTTGCCATTGATTAGACATTAAAATGACAGCATGTTGCTTTTGGCAGTCAGTCACAAATATTAGCCATCCATAGTATAGGATATCAGACAAATTAATTAATTATGCATCAGTTTTGTATCTGGTGCCATTTATTTGTATCATTTATTGTAGTTCAGGATCCCTAGTTAGTTTGGTGCAACACAATACTGATTTACTAGAGAACATTTTCAGAACCCCTGCTGTCAAAAATTGATAAATATATCTGCGAATGAAATTAACCATCATTTCTATTGAAATCAAAATCTTTCAAAAGGCTGTACGTAATGTATGGGGAGATATTAATAACTGGCTCCAGTGATATTGTTGTGCTTTTAGTAATTATTTCTGAGACATGGTGCAATGTTCTTCCACTACCTTTAACAACTCTGTGATAGCGAGATATGCTGTTTTTAACTTCTTTCCCACTGTGCCTTTTGGGGTGTTCTGCAAATTTCCAGTATTATCTAAATTAAGTTCTAAAGGAAAAGCAATTATTTCATCCTGTTACAATGTGTGATTTGTTAATGCAGATCCATGCATTTTTAATTCTATAATAAAGCAAGAAAAGAATATCTGCAGATTATAATGCATCCCTCATTGTTTTTTTGTTCTTTGAATTGTCATACAAGGTGCACATATGATGCCTTAAGAATGTGGCATACAGCTCATTCTGAGAAAAGTCTATATAACTTCATGCTCAGGTTCATGCCCCTTTTAGATGAAAATGTCACTGCAGATTCAATGTACTCTACATGGTCCTCTAAAATTCTGTGTGCATCATGGCACGATCTCACATGATAGCGGACAGTTTTGTGTTCAATAATTGGTTTTACACACTGTATAGAGCCATGCAAAAAGGGTAAACATCATGGCGTGCTAATTACAGCATAACCAACTGAATTGTATGCTAATCAACCAATCCAGGATGGAGGAGCTATTCAACAAGCTATAAAGCAAATGTGCAGACTCAGTGCTGGTTTTCCCTGTGAATTCTAAAACCTATTCGAATACAGCCACAGAAACTAGGTTACACAGAATGAATGTTTGAGGTTGCTGTTGCTGTTATTCATGTGTATGTGCAGCAGGCCCATGTCTATGCTGCTGCTGCTGATAGACCATGGCCAAGAAGGAGAAGGGCTTTTAGACCCTTTTTAACTTTATGTAATCTGGATGAGGTTGAAATTATAGAGCTCTATAGGGTGGATAGAAACATACTACAGGAACTCTGCAAACTCTGTCCCCCTCAACAGAGAGCAAGGGCAAACCAAGGGAACCAATTACAATGGAGACTAAGTATCCAAATGGCCACTGAGACAGAATGATCTTTAAGCTTCAAAACTGACCCATTTAACTGTTATGTGAGTGCATCAGTAAGAGCACTCCAGGTGAAACTGGTGTGTGTGTATCTGCAAGAACACAGCCCTGTGCTAGTTCTACATCCTAGTATGCTGGACAGGTGTGAGCTGTGAATGGTAGAGGTAACAGTTCACCGTCATCATCCCTGACCCTGAGACCTGGCTCTGCCAGGGGTTGCAATGCCACCCATGGTCAGATGTACTGCTGCTACCTGAACATGATTGATGTCTGTAGATTAGCTATCCTCATGAGTACACCCAGGATCATGACCCCATGGCATGTCATGTCTGATGGAGCTGTGAAAGTTGTGTCACTTTAGGAGCTTGATCAGGCATGGCCACGTGGCTAACAGTAGATAATGTGGCTGATCTATGCCAAGTAAATGCCTTCTCCTCCCAGCAGACATCCCATCACAGACACTGCCCATTGCAACATGTCATTCATCCAATCCATTGAATCGGCAACATGCTAGAGACAGTCACTCATATCAGCCTGTGCTAAAACTCTAAGCATTCCTCAGAGGCTCTATTGGAACATGCCTGTGCCTCCATGATGGCCCTACACATACATCGAGTGGCACGGAAAAATGCACCTAGATCAGGTGGAAGATGGATAGCAATCCTCCTCCGAGCAACCTGAACAATTCTCCTTCATGGCACCTCACCCACACTTTGGCTACAGCTAGAGCCAACAGGCACTGAAGCTGCAGTAACCACACTATCCTGAGCAAGTGTTTCACCCTCTCCCTGTCCAATATCAGGGGGCTCACTGGAATAGGTTTGCGTATGCCTACTGGCTGTGTATGATGGAATTACAAGGGAAGGCTGAATGTCAACCTCAGTGATAGATTCAACCTCTACATCCCCAACTGAGCCTGTCTTTGGCCACCATCATCATCACAGTCTGCTGATACTCTGACATCAGGTGGTAAAAGTCAAACAGTTCATGGATGACACATCTAACCCAAGCCCATGTGTAATGAACCAGAATGTGTTGTTAACTGTGTCAATCTTATAACTCCCTCCAAATAAAAATCTTAAACCAGTTGAAGTATTACTTTCAATATTTTATTATACAAGAAATATTTAAAAATTTACATAACTAAGCCTACCTGGAAGTACCTGCTGGGACATACATATCTTCCCTGAAACTGCATAACCAACATCAATCACATGTTGTTGTGCACTTCCCACTGAGCTCTCTGCATCTCTGACAATGGACAGGAACTCCTCATTTGGTGTCAGTGTTGGCCCTGTAGCAGGCCCCCTGGTGGCCAGCTGTCCAAGAGCCACTGCAGCTGCTCTCCTCCAGAATGGTGAAATCATGTCAGTGGCCTTATGACAAACCTGATCATATGTCTTGCTGTGTTCCTCAACAACATTCACATCATTTACAATCTGATTCTGAATTTACATTATTTCAGACATATCCCAAGTCCTGTTTCAAGCAGAAAGGCACCATTTTGCCAAAAGCTTAGACAATGATTTAATTTTTGGGCTCACTGAAAATGAGTTTGCAGGGAATGGAGCAGCTGGGTGCCATAGTCCCAAGTGTCATAAAACACAAAAGGATACTAGACAGAAATATCACATAAATAAAAGTCTTGCTTAGATATAGCACATTGCTCACTGAATAAACAAAAAAAATTCAAGTTATTCAAATACAAAAAAGGTCATGTGGTTGTAACATATCACAGTCACACACAAACAAAGGCTTGATGCAAAACAATGAGTAACAATAGCAAAGCAAACCTCTGTCAAAACATTTTGGTTGTGGCAGCACAGAGATGGAACTTGGCTCCCCCACCCTCAAGCAACAAGGAAATGACATTTCTGTACCAAAGAAATAAAACATCAGTGATTTGTTATAAGTGCGATGAAACAAACTGTCCCAAAAAACATGTGTACACATTTAACACATAGCAGTCAATTTTTTTTTTTTTTTTTGCAATTGCTAGTCACCTATACTGTGGCCAGCTCCCCACTAGAAGTATCTGTGAGTCATCCTAGAAGGCTAACACCCCTGTGTTATTGACAGTATAGGACAGTTGCATTTCAAAAACTAAAATGAAAATAGGGAAGCAGCTTTCAACACTTAAACCAGAACAAAATCTAAGCAGTTAAGAAGGCCTTGAAGAACCACACACCAAAGATGCCCGAAAATATATAAATATAACTTTTATTTTCGACTCCAGCACCAATGCCCAGCACATCTGTGACCCAACCTGGCAATATTGCTTCTGCTGCCCCTGCACTACTTTCACCCTCAAGTAGCAATACTCTGGCAGCTGGTGCTGTGGTACCCTCCAGGAGTTCTGAAGGAGGTGGGGATTTTATCACCTATAATGAGATGCCAGGATCTGTGCATAGGGTCATGTACAGCACCATTGGTGCACATCTACACTGGGTGGAGAGGCTGCTCTCCCCTATGGTCCATAGAAGAAGATGTCAAGCACTCCAACAGCCAGCAGAGTAAAGAAACAGTGATGACAGTCCTTTGGCTGAGGACTAGATTCTCACTGTCTGCATGTTTGATGGGCATGGGCATCGGTTGTCCCCTCCCTAGCCCAATCATGGTGTCTACAACCTGTCATGTCCCTCAGCATCCCTGTGTCTTGTCTTGTTTGTCCTGTTTGTTTGCATCTGCTTCCTCAATACCCAACTTACCTGACCCAGAAATACCTATGTCCCTTACTCAATATTCCTTTCTTACTGATGTAAAATTTAAAAAACTGGCACATGTCCCACAAAAAAATTGTCCCATACGTAGCTCTCCACCTCACACACATGTGTTCTTGATACCCTCCATTTGGTCCAATTGGCAATACAACATGATTTTGTTGTTGTCACCCCTCTTTGTTGAGACGACAGTCCAAATTCAGCCAATGATTTGTGCATATGTTCATGTTACACCATTGAGGAAGTGGATAGCTATGGTTTTTTCATATCTACCTCCTGTACACTCTTATACTGCTCTCCATTTTGTTCTTCCTCCTACTTGCCCATCCCATTTGTCCACTTTCCTATCTCCCCCATTTTAACACCTTTAATCTGGTCAACACATAGACTCACACACAACACACACAAGTGCAAAAAAGCATTGGAGCCCTTCACTTTTTTGGCTGTATATTTGTGTGAAGTTTGGCATCATGCACCAATGCCAAGTGGTGGTGAACGGTTCTTCAGTGGTGTGGTTACCTCAGTGCAATGCTGCTTAGATACACTACATAAAATAAATAATTCTGTCATTGCATTATAAATACTTATTTAAAATTATTACATACACCTGGATTCGAACTCTATATCATCAGGGCTTCAAAACAAATTTATCAGTGCATTTACACCTGCTGCCACAGAGTCAGCTAAGCAGCAGATGTGTTTCGTGTTCTCAGTACTCAGAACTCTTATAATTTTAACACTGATGCTCCCATTTGCTCATTGCTTAACTATGTGCAAACAGGGAAAGCAGTAGTAAAGTGTATCTCACATGAGCAAAGATTTTGCCAACCATCGCTCAATCACTCTGCTCAGTGGTGGTCTATGCAAAGTAAATATTAGCATGTATTATTTTTGCTCATTGTCCATTTAGTGTTCACACCATGAAACTGCATATGCAAACACAAACAAAATGAAGGTGCTATCTAAGAAAATAACACATATTTACAACACAGTCATCTTTTACCTCCCCATGCACTGCAATCCTGTTCTCTCAGTACTTGTTCAGAAAGATAACAACTGCATTATAGAAATAAATAAAAAATGTTTCTTATATACCATGTACATCTTTATATTGACAATACACATTCATATTTCCCAGTAATTGCAGTAATCTAGACAGTTGTTTGCATATAGTTTGCAAAGATGTATATTTAAGGTATACATGCACATTTGAAACACAACAGCAAACGCTACACTTTGCACATTCATCACTCTGGTAACATGCAGATCTTTAATATCTTGGCAGTTGCACATGCCTAGCTATCCATTTCATTCAGGCCTCCCAACATCTTATCACAAACATTCAGTGATGATGTCATCCAGTATAAATTGTCCTACAGCCTTGTAAAATTCAGATAGAGATTCCAATCTGACTGAAATTAACTGGTGTTTGTGTGTGAGTGTCTGTCTGTCTGGTTAGAAGAGCATAATTGTATCTTGCAGTCATAACTAAAAGTCCAATGCAGTACCAATATTTTGACAATTGGACATGCCTACATATCCATTTCATTCAGGCCTCCCAACATCTTCTCTCAAACATACAGTGACAATGTCATCCACTATAAATTGTCCTGCAACCTTATAGAAGTCAGAATTGTGCTGTGGAACTTGCAGTACATTTGGAGGACTGTAGTCAGTGTACTTAGATAGGGATTCTGATCTCACTGCAGTCAACTGATGTTTGTGTTTGTGTACTTCCTTGACATTAGATAGATCATTTTACACCAGCATGTGAGATACTGCTATTACCATCTTCCTCTCACCACACACTGCTGATGTTATCACTTATAAAATGTTGTCTGACACTCTCCAAGTCAGACTTGTGTTGTTGAGCTTGTGTTAAATGCAGAATTCTGTAATAGTTGATGTACTTAGATAGGTATGGCTTCTGTTCTCACTGCAGTTAACTGGTGTGCATATGTTTGTGCACTTGCGTGATATCAAAGACAGCTTTTTACAATAGCATGTTGGATACGGCTATTACCATCATCCTCTCACTAGAGTCTGCTGATGTCATCATCTATAAAGTATTCGCTGACAGTACAAAAGCTAAAATTGTGCTCTGGTGCTTGTGTTAAGTACTGCGCTCTGTAAATAGTTTTAGAATGATATGTGAGTCCACAACTATGTCCAACCCTTCTTCAAACATCTTGTTGTAACATAGAATAATTATGTAATTCTGTGTAACATGCACTCTGACAATATTCAAAACAAACCTGTGCTATGCCAGTAATATTAACTACTGTGTTTGCAGTCTACTTTAACTACACATGTAGGTGTTCTAATCTGACAGCAAGCTACTTGTGCGTCTATACATGCAACTATCAATTATGAAACAATTTTACTTAGGGATATGACTCCACATTTATTCCCTACAGTGCTCACAACATGTTCTCAGCATACAGTGATGCTGTCATACTTCATAAACTGCAACGTGACAGTGTTCCATCAGCCATATATGGTGTTGTAACTGTGACATTGCATGGCATTCATATTCTATGCCTACACAGGTGTAATGTGCATAACAGACCCAGTGTACTTCTGTGCGTTTAGTTGTTGGTAAATTTTGGTCGTTGTGTGATCTTAGGGATAGCTCTTCATTCCACTTGGGGTATCACTCATATAGCCCCACACATCCTCCTTTGTCCTCTGTCCACATAACATCCTTCCTGCAGAGGAGTGAAGCATGTCTCCATGTCAAATATTCATACACAAGTCCTTCCATGAGCCTATGCAAGCCATTCCCAGACCACTGCATGTGTGATTGCTAATGCTGTCGTGGTGTGGTGCACATGTTCCCTATGGACAGTGGCAGAATGTAATGTAACCTAAAAATATACACATACACACAATAGTCTTCCTATCTTCTGTAATATACATATAGACATTTTTACTTTTGTTTTATAATAATGGCTAGAATTTCATGTAATCAGCCTAATAGTGTCCTATGACCCTATGATCACTTGACATGTCAATGTTGCTGTCAGTGATATAATGCTGTATTAAGGTGTGGATGTACAGCATGGCTACAAGAGGGCATTACAATCTAGGATGTGAGCTAATGTATTGATTTCCATTGCTACCATTACAATACATGCTTCTTCTATAACAACTGTAGTAATATGTCCCCGAGAAATGTTGACATAGGTTCATAGGTTTTAAAGGAGTTCACTAGGCTAGTGGTCCTACAGCCCTTAAAAGCCTAGCCATGTTTATCCCAAGTAGCCTCAATTGTCCTTATTAGTTGGATGTAATTTGCAGAGCGAGTCTATTGTCAACACTTACTACCCCTGTCCAGGAGGGAAATGGGTGCCATCCCCAGGGTGAATTTATAGTCTCTTATCCATTTGTCTAGGTTGTGCTTGAATAGGGTCTGTGAGGAGCTCTGCTTCACATGCTTTTGAAGTTTATTCCATAAGAGTGGCAGTCTCTGGGAGATATCTGTTTCTCAAGCATGTTCTGTTAATGTCATAGGCTAGGATAAGAATCCCTAGAGCAACTGACTCATGTGCCATTAGATTAGCGAATATGCCTTATTTATATCAGGACAGGGTTAAATACTGCTCTGTAGAACAGTCACAAGTCACCTCTCAGAAGCCAGTATGATAGTACAGTGCCAGGGCTTTCAGTCTATTAAGGGATGTCATGGCATGATTTGGAGGCCCTGTATTTTCTTGTTGAGAAACTTCTATGTTCTATCCAGCTGATGCAGGTTTCTGGTTTTCTACATGCAATAGGGAGCATTGCACTTTATTAATTTTCTGCCGAAGGTTGAGTACAGTGGTTTTATAGCATCCTCAGGCCTGGATGCAATGCCTTTACTTATGAGGTGCATGATGTAGAAGGCTTTCCTTACCACTGTGGAAACTTGGTGTTCAAAGTTCAGATTATCTACCTGTGTTCCCAGGCCATGCACCACTGGGTTGAAGCTTGGGGTGGGGTGTTGTCAAAACTGTAATTAGCAGGGAATTCCACTTTGCCAAAGGCAATAATAATGACATTTTTTGTGTTTAGTTGTAAACTGTGGTTATGGCAACAATCTTTTGTCCGTTTTAGCCCCTTCTGTAATATATAAATACCATTGGTGGACTCAGTGATTGCACCCAATCTGCAAGCATCAGCTAAATTGTTAAGCTAAAGGCCATCTATTGTAGCTTGGACTTATATAAAATAGATTCTGAACAGTAAAGGCCTCAGCACAGATCCTTGTGGTACGCCACTTGTAATGCCTCTTCTGGTAGAGGTTGAGTCACCAACTTTGACAGTATGTGTTCTGTTGGTAAGCCAGTTGGATAGCCATCTACTGATGTAAGAGTTAATCCCCAGCTGTTAGAGTTTCTCAATGATATCTGAGTGGGGATTTGTATCAGTAGCCCTGATTAGGTCAAGGCAGGCGGTATGCACTGTCTTACCTTCATCCAAGTCTTTAGTGACTTTCTCAAAGAAGTCTACTAAGTTTATTAAGCATGAGTCACCCTTATCAAAGCCAAATTAGCTTGGCTTTAGAGTTTGAAGGTCATCTACGTCCTTGCTAATAATGTCCATGATAATTCTTTTCATGGCCTTGCAGATGAGACTTGTTAGACTTTTGGTTCTATAGTTTCCAGGGTTGGTTGATGGCCCTCCAGTCCACGTTGCTTTACACAGTTTTTGCTGCTAGCCACAAAACCACATTTGTTTTCATTTAAACATGGTGCCCGGCATGCATATGCAATTTGCAGTGCTGCTCACTGCACAAACATGTAAACTCTGTGTAGGCTTCACGCTAAGCCAGCCTACATGGAGTTTATTGGATCCCCAGGGTAGTCTTTCACAAACTTCTCAGTTTTGTCTACCTAGATAAGACTCACTCTGACTTTTCCACAGAAGTATGATGTAATGAACAACAGGTGTTCCTGAGGAAAAAGTATACTTCTAGAATTTACAGCATTGCCTCCACTGGCAAATGAGTGCCCTTATTGTGGTATTTGAATTTTGATTACTTTGATTCACCTTTTTTAATGTGGTAAGTATTTCCAGAAAGGTTGGGCAGGTGGAATACAATACCAAATGTTTAAGATCTAACTTAAGTGTTTGTCATTTCCTTTTACTCTCTTCATGACTATACCTTGCAAAAGCCCAAGGAAGGTAGACATCAGCTCTGAATCTGCAAATAATACTTCCAAATTATTATTTAGGATGAGTTTATTCACAGAGTGATAGGATGCAGCTATTTGCTAAAGTCTTTTCCTGAATATCTGCAGAATACTGTCTCCCAATAACAAGATGCATAAATAAACAAAATAAATAAATACGTAATCACTGTAGATGCAGAAATTCACCCCCCCCCTTAACCAAAGAAAAAGAAAAGAAAGAAAATTACTCACACTTACATTCCTAGTCAGCCATCTGCAAACTGTGCACTTCATGATGTGACCTTGGAAGCTCTGTTAGTGACCATGATGTGACCTTGGAAGCTCTGTTAGTGGCCATGATGTGACCTTGGAAGCTGTGTTGTGGCCCTTAGTAGACAAAAACTGGATAACCTGTTACATCTTTCATTATAAGAAATACACTGATGGAAAAATACAAACAAACAAAAAAACAGATAGTACAATTGTGGTATAATTGTGGAGGATTAAACACAGGGAGGACCCTGTGTTCATGTGTGTTCTCTCTGGGTACTCTGATTTCCTCCCACATTCCAGAGAGATGCAGAAGGTGGGTTGGATACTTTAATTTGGCTAATGAGCATGCATGTGTGTATGGTATGGAAGAATATCCATGGCAGGGCTTGCCACTCGGCTGTATAAACCTTGCCTCTAGATGATTGTCACTGTTAAAGGGATACTCCAACCCAGTGTGCAAAAATGAAAAAAAGGGGTTGTGGATGGATGGATGGATGGATGGATGGATTTGTTATGAGTTGACATTTCAGTATGCTGCAGAAGGAAACCAAACATTTTCAATGTCAGATGTAGTTGCTTCTAACTTGATGTGAGTTTTTTTTTTTTTTTTCCCACCGGTCAGTGACCCCTATAGTAAAACAAAACTTTGATAAGATAGCAGAATCTTAGATTTTAACAGAAAGAGGATGTTTCTTACAGGAAGGAATCCAAGGTGACTCTATTCCTCTCTAAGTAAACAAAGCATAAATACTAAATTTGCCTGAAGGCTCAGTTTTTATAAGCAAGATATTTCTTTTATAGCATTGGTAGACAGAAGGGTTAGGACACTAAATTAAAATAAAGCAAACAGCAAATCTTGGTAAACAGAAGTCAGTTGTTGTTGTTGTGTCTTTCGGCTTTTCCCGGTTAGGGGTCGCCACAGCGGAACTCCGGTCCGCTAATGATTGGCAGTAGATTTTTACATGCCGAGTTGCCAGCCCTGATGCACAACCTTTAACGAAGGTATGCCCATTTACGCATGTCTCCAGACAGAAGACGCTCTAGCTGAGAATTGAATGCGACAACATCTTACTGTGAGGTGACAGCGCTACCACAGCACCACCACCGTGGTAAACAGAAGTCAGTAAACAAGCAAAACAGGAGTTAGGAAGATGTGATGGGAAAGATAAAATGAGGTCTTTTTCTGTACTGTAATTTTTCCTGGGACATTCTATAGGATACATTTTTACTCCTTATGTATGAATATTATTTGGCTAAGAGATAAAGTTTCTTAGCTTTTGGAAGATTAAGCCAAGATTAAAAAAAAAACACTTTCAGATTGGTGTCATAAAAGTCATTACTACAGTACCAGTTATTGCCAAAAAAATAATGTATAATTGCATTGCAAGAGAGCCCTGAAAAGGGAAAGGTGATAAAAGACATGTGTATTCTACCAGCTCTATAGCTCTACTTATGTTATGCAGTTATATAAATGAGAGGTACCTCACTGTAGGAACAAACAGTAGATAATCAGGAGGATGCCTGGTAACTTCTTGAGAGATTATTAACAGGGCCCCTAAGGTGAAAGAAACCACTTCTGATGGTTATTCCATTGATATAACTAGGGCAGGTAGGTATATGAATGACACAACAGATACAAGGCTCAATTAGCAAATCATTAGATTGATGAGAGCATCTGCAGTGATAAAGGAGGTGTATGTCATTGTCCAGATAGTTATAAATGAAGTGGAAAGGAAAGAGAGAAATTGGAAGGGTCTTTTAAAATTGGTGAAAGAACTAAACTAAGCAAAATACAAACTAACTTTATCACGGAGCTGTTGTTCATCCATGACATTGGTGAGGGAAGGGAACACTGCAAGACCGATTTCGAATATGACCGAAATGCTGGTGCAGGTATCAGGACTTTGTTTTAACTGAGGACAGGAGAGCCACCTGGATGGTACAGAACCGAGATAGAGAAATAGTCTGTCGCTGTCTGGCACAAGAAAAGAGATCATAAGGAACAGCTTTAAACATTCCATTAGATAGCATTAGAAATATGCATTACAATAGCACAGAAAAGAAATAAATGTGACCACAGTGGCAAGTCCATTCTTACACATAGGCCAACTTAACCACTGCCAAGAGCATTGTGCATCTAGGGGGCACTCTTTACATATTAGAGTAGTGAAATACAGCATTTTTTTTGCTCTAAAATGAATAAATAAATAGTGCCTGTCTGTTAAAACAAAACATGATCATTGTCAGCTGGGTGACCCAGGGAGGAAGTGCTGCATTTGGCTTTTTTTTGTTTCTTTTTGTTACTTTTTCAATACATCTACATACAGCATAAGGCAATCATCACAGCAGCAATTATCTTAAGACACAGAGAAAAGAAGTTAAAAAAATTAATATTCTATGCAAAAAGACATCACCTACACGCTCAACTTATCTAAGCATCCCCTATCACCTACCTCAGCTTCATTATGACAAGTGCTCTGAGAAAGAAGTTAAGTCCAGACATGGCATGGCATGGTTTTTCATAAAGTCAGTTATCCTAACCCCCTTCCCCATTCCCATCACCTAAACTGAATAATTGACTAACTTTACTCTTTAACTGTCATTTTTTACTTATCGACTCCTTGGTACAAATCATTCTCAGATAGGTTTTAATGTTATTCTTCCCTATACTATTTTGTTTCCAATGCACATCCCCTTTCAAATCCTTGGGTGCTCTAGTTCACCTGGCTATTTAAGTTACATCACATTATACTAGCATTGCGAGACCTCAGAGCCATGACCTCATAGAAATTCACAATGGTTTGAATAAGCATGCGTTTTTTTTAAACAATAAGAGCTATGAATCTTTAATATTTGACATTACTCGCTGACTGTATTTTTCAACAATGTACCAGAAATTCAAAAAATTTATGTGAGACAGGGCACAAATATGAGACAAACTCAGGAACGGTCTGCAGAATTCTGGACAGCTGAGGGGAATTGCATGATATGAAGAGAAAAGCAGTGAGGTAAGTATTACCATTCCATTCTTTTTTTATAAAGATGCTAGCAGTGACCAGCAAAATATATCCAGCAATATGTTTTATTTGCTTGGTGAAGATTTAAAACAAAGCCAAAAATATTAGGCCTGAGGTGGGGTGAGCAAATGCCCAAAACCCAATAAAATGTTAAATACTGCTCTTATTTACCAAAGATATTGAATATAACAGGCTTTGTTTATAAACATGTATTTTCTGAACAGTATGAAGTATGAAGCTTTAATGTCTAATAGAATAACCTCTGGTGTAGTGTCATTTCAGCAACAAAATAAAAACAGAAAAAAACAAATAGCAATGCCAGCAGCCTCAGTGTATAGACCATTAAAACCACTTAGTGACTTTATTCCACATATAAAAACTTACTAAGAACCACAATGTCCCATAGCTAGATTAAGCACTTTTGTAAGAATATATTGTAATGAGCATGTTAACCCTTAAAAGAGATGGTCAGAGATTTATGAAATTGCTGAAGATTAAAATGAATATATGAAGATAATTATATAAAATTAATTACATAAAATTGCATAAGCACATATGTACTTTCATAATAAAATTGTTTAAAAGTGAAAGATGCATTCAAATGTCTTAGTTTCTCTAAAAGTGCATCACCATTGATCTAATGAGAATACCTATAAAAATCCAATGATTTTCATCTAAAAATAGTGGTTAACCTTTAACATCTAGCATTATTGACTGATTGTAATCATCATTGATTTACCAGAAAGTGATGAAACCTACGATGATCACAGCAGAAACATCAGTCGAAATCACAGGGGGAGTTGAGAGGTATACTGTGAGATTTTGTAGAGCAAGGATAGAATAACATCTGCTTTTACCTTATCATCTGGGGTATGTACATGCAAAGTAGTGACAATTACTGGGACTGATTATAGTGGAAAATGACTAGCTGCTGATGTTTGATCATTAGCCTCAATTTGTGATTTGTGTAGAGTGAATCAGAATGTATAGCAACATATTTGTGTGGAGCAAAGACAAAATATGTTATATAGCCATCAGAAGTCTGAATTGCACACAGACACAGGTATAACTGCTGGGTAGGGTTGGGGATGGGCTGGAGTTAGCTAGATGAAAGTAACTGATCCTCAGAATGTATAGCAACATATTTGTGTGGAGCAAAGTTGAAATATGTTATATAGCCATCAGGAGTCTGAATTGCACAGAGACACATGTATAACTGCTGGGTAGGGTTGGGGACGGGCTGCAGTTAGCTAGATGAAAGTAACTGACCCTCTTGTTACTTGCTCAGTTTAAACAGTCACTATCAGGCTTTGCAGAGTTAGTGTGCTTTTGTGAGAAGTAAGTTGTACTACTCAGCTGGATACCTGATATGCACAGCCAGTGTAATTATATTTACAGGGGCTGTAAAGGAAAATGACTAACTACCTGCTGTGTTTGCTTACTATTCTGGCACTGCAGGACCAACATGATTTGTGTGAAGCAATTTGGAATATTTCAATGTGTGGCAACTGTTTGTTTGAATCAAATTTCAAATGCATTACACAGCCATCCTCTTTTATCACAGTCAGACATCTGAATTTATCATAGAATCAACTATGCTAAATGGGAGGTTGTCTGGGTGAAAGCAACTTACCCTCTTGCCACTTGCTCAGTTTAAACAGCAATCTGACAAAAACAAGGGATAAAATGCATTACAGAGTACTCATAATTTCTCAGCTTCTGGGGATCTGATGACACACAAACACCAAGGTGGGCTTAGTAGTCACCTCTGCCCTGAACCCCACCAAGTCAAAAAACAGCCCTGCTATGACTTATACACTGATGATGTCATTATTTCTTTAACTTTCCTCCCAATCCTCAGAAGTCACTATATCTTGTGCTGGGCTGGAAACACAAACTTTCATCTGAAATGTCAGAAGGATGCAAAGAGGGTCACCATAGCTTGAATAGGAGAGGTGTACTCTCTAATAGTAACAATTTGGAAACATTACCATAATCATTATATATTTTTTTTCACTTTCCTCTCAGTCAGACATTGGATGCATAAACAAATGGCTATCACTGAGGACAATAAACATCATGCTATATTTAGACATTTGACAGCAAATATGTTCTGTTTTTTTTGTTTGTTTTTGTCACACTCTGACATCAGACAGTGCATAGAAGGTGGCTGCCTTTTGGGAATAGGGGTGAGGAGGTGTATAACATACATTTATGACAGCAGCAACTTGAAATATATGACTGCAACCATCCGTGCCTTAATTCTCTTCCCCATTTAACATCAGCGGGGGAGGCACAGAAAATGACTACCTTTTTTGGTGTGGATAGGAAGTCAAGTACTGTTCCCAGATATGATGTATGTGTCTTCACAAGTGTTTGTCTTCTCAGTTTATTGTAAACTGCTATTTTGTCAGCTTTGAGCATTGATCCTTGGATACAATTTATTATTTTTTTCATTAAAATAAAAAAGTAAGACTGTATTTCTTTCCTTCCATGTGACATTTGCTTTAGCCATCATTGGATAAAAAGAATGGAAAAAATCTCTAAAATGCACCTTAGAGCATCTGTAAGTCTATGGCTTCTAGGTGCCCTAGTGTCTCTCAGGCCCACAGGTTAACTTAGTTATTATAGGGTAATCTTGGGTAGTTAGGGTGCATTGAAGGATGCAGAAAAAAGTAAAGTTGAAGAGTAAGGCAGAACTTATTTCCTTAATCTTGACTTTCATTCAGGCAATCACTGGATGAAAAGATTGTTTAAAAACTCTAAAATGCACCTCAGAGCATCTAAAATTTTCATAGCTTTTAGGGGCCTAGTGGCCCCGATCCCCTGTGTTAAAGCAGTTTATTCCTTTACAGTTATAAGAGATCAGTCCTGGTTAGTTAGAACATGCTGAATGAATGAATAAATGCAGGACTAAATTTTGCAGTAAGACAAACTATGAGAAAAAGAAAGACAAACGTAATTTGCATAGTTTGAGTAAGCCAGGATGTGGCGGGACCAGGTACACTGGGAGAAGTGTATTCGGGTCCATGTAGCACTCCCCCAGGGCACCAGTTTACCTAAGGTTGGTCCTGTGCCGCATGATATAATGGTTTGATTTCTTGACTTATGCAATGGACTGCACCTTTTCTTTTTATCTTATCCTCCTTGTCCCTTTTGCAAATGTTATATCACATTATGGATGCACTCACATAATCCTCTTCGGGCATCATGTTTTTATGACTACATCAAGGGAACATGAATATTAAAGCCATACAGTTTTTACTTAACTGTGGAAATTGGTATTTGATGTCTTCCATTTTCCTACTTCTTTCTGCTTGGTTGTTTATTAATGTCTATCTTTTAGGTATGTTTACCAGGAAATTCAGATTGAGTAAGACCCATTCTCATTGGAGGCTCAGGCAGAAAAGCTCAATGTAATAGCTAAAACATATAAAAACTGTAGTGATACTATCTCTTCATTCAATTAACTGAGAATGAAGATAATATAAGCATAGAAGTACAAATTACAAATTATATTTATTCTTAGCCCGTCCCTTTATTTTATTCAGTGGGAAACTATAGCAGAATGGCAAATGCATGGCAATAATAGAAAAAAAAACCTGTAAATAAATAAATAAAAACATTCATTGTGACACACCAAACTCAACAGCTGCCAGATAATCCAGTGATATAGTTATCTACTTACAAATTATTTCTGGTCAAGTAAATTACAAATAAATCATTATTAGGATGGGGACTTTAGTGTTTTAGTACAGATCAACAATATTTACATGAGAGAGGGATCTCCATATAGTGTTCTCACTAGCAGTACATCAGGTGAGTTGGAATGGGGAGGGGCCTTTGTGGCAAACTGGAGATCACAAATAGTAGTGTGATGTAAGCAGAGGTATCATACAGTACCCATACTCACCTCCTCTAGATGAGGAAGGAGAAAAAGAACAACAGAAGTCCATCTTTCTGTGACAGACTAAAAGAAATAGTCATCATACATGACTTTACTATGCTACTTGTTAACTAGTAAGCTCTGGTTGTAGCCATATGTATAATTAACATCATTCCTGAGATGCAACATGAAGGAAGATACATGCACCTGGAACCAAATTAAGAAAAGGTAGTGGTGAACATGGACATCTCAGATGGGGGAGGGGGTCAGCATCTAGGCCTGAAGTGTGCAACATTCCAGAAGCAGAGGATCATCAAGTAATGCTGTCATCACTCAGATAAACTAGAGCTCTCAGCTCAGGACAGCATCTTAGCCTGAAGTGTACAGCATGCTGGAAGCAGAGGATCATCAAGTAATGCTGTCATCACTCAGATAAACTAGAGCTCTCAGCTCAGGACAACATCTTAGCCTGAAGTGTGCAGCATTCTGGAAGCAGAGGATCATCAATTAATGTGGTTATTCCTCAGATAAACTAGAACTCTCAGCTTCAGGAAAGCATATTAGCCTGAAGTGTGCAGCATTTTGGAAGCAGAGGATCATCAAGTAATGCTGTCATCACTCAGATAAACTAGAGCTCTCAGCTCAGGACAGCATCTTAGCCTGAAGTGTGCAGCATTTTGGAAGCAGAGGATCATCAAGTAATGCTGTCATCACTCAGATAAACTAGAGCTCTCAGCTCAGGACAGCATCTTAGCCTGAAGTGTGCAGCATGCTGGAAGCAGAGGATCATCAAGTAATGCTGTCATCACTCAGATAAACTTAGAGCTCTCAGCTCAGGACAGCATGTTAGCCTGAAGTGTGCAGCATTCTGGAAGCAGAGGATCATCAATTAATGCTGTCATCACTCAGATAAACTAGAGCTCTCAGCTCAGGACAGCATCTTAGCCTGAAGTTTGCAGCATTCTGGAAGCAGAGGATCATCAAGTAATGCTGTCATCACTCAGATAAACTAGATCTCCCAGCTTCAGAACAGCAGATTTTGATGAAAAGGAGTAGTAAAGGTCTCGGAGGCAGCATGCGCTGATGTGGAAGAACACATTCAATATGCCACTACAGGAGCAATTTGCAGTCATGTAAGCCATGTGTAAACTAGGTAGAAAAACAGTACTTTACAAATAAATGGCATCAGATACCCAGGAAAACCTTAGAACATTTGGGAAGCAAAATGAAACACAGAAAGTGGAAGACAGGAAGCAACTACAACAACAACTAAATGAGAAGAAAACAAGAGCCATATCACAAATGCAAAAGACCAAACTGAAGGAAAAGTAAAGCAATTCACTCATTAAGAGACAGAAAATATTTTGTAGATACAATAGAAGTTCTGAGCAGCAGAAAAACTAGAGTTTTTGTAACAATAATTATTCCATTCAGGCAAACACAAAATTAACCTAACTTTGTCAAAATATTAACAGAAAGGTAATAAGAGATGTATGATAAAACAGTAGGTCAGTCTGCAGCAAACACTCACTAACACAAACTACTGGGCTCACAGTCTAAAATGCACCTTTAAAATCAGTGATTTTCAGGTGACAGTCTTTAGTACAACTGCATACTTCAAGTTTGTCCTTGCCAGGGCTCCTACTGGTGAAATGCAATGTTTTTTTAAACAGGTCTTATCAGATAAGCAAACCAAAAGTCTCTGGCATACAATTAAAGTCTCTGAAACAGCACTTTTTAGGATGACTAAGCCAAATGCATCTGGTATAGTAATTCTTCAAAAAAGGTTCCCAGTAAATGACTCATGATCTCTACTACCAATACTTCCCCTTGCAGTACGTACTAAACTCCAAACCACAATTTCTGCAGCAGTACTAAACTCCAAGCCATGATTTCTGTAGCAGTACTAAACTCCAGGTCACGATTTCTGTAGCAGTACTAAACTCCAAGCCACGATTTCTGCAGCAGTACTAAACTCCAAGCCATGATTTCTGTAGCAGTACTAAACTCCAAGTCATGATTTCTGTAGCAGTACTAAACTCCAAGCCACGATTTCTGTAGCAGTACTAAACTCCAAGCCACGATTTCTGTAGCAGTACTAAACTCCAAGCCACAATTTCTGTAGCAGTACCAAACTGCAAGTCACGATTTCTGTACCAGTATTAAACTGCAAGTCACGATTTCTGTAGCAGTATTAAATGCCAAGTCACGATTTCTGTAGCAGTATTAAACGCCAAGCCATGATTTCTGTAGGAGTAGTAAACACCAAGTCATGATTTCTGTAGCAGTATTAAACGCCAAGCCACGATTTCTGTCTTGGGACCATCTGCTACAGCCTCAGGACATTTTGCCTCTACAAAGTGCTCCAGACTCCTTTAGAGGGATTCCCTTATATTATTCTTACTAGCAGTACATCAGGTGAGTAGGTGATGAGGAGGAGGAGCCCTGGAAGTCAGCTGGAGATCACAAATAGTAACGTGATGTAAGCAGAGGTATATAGTACCCACACACCTCCTCAAGATGAGGAAGGAGATAACTATAGAAGGCAATCTGTTTTTGACAGCCTTAAAGAAATAGTCTCTCTAAAAGTACTGCCATAATATGCATTTACAGGACTTATAAAATGCCCCTCTAAAGGTACATCTAATTATCTGGCTTCAGGTTTATCAGATCTTTATTGATTACACTGCTGTTATGTTATCTGAGTGTTTCTGTGTGTGTGTGTGTGTGTGTGTGTGTGCGTGTGTGTGTGTGTGTGTGTGTGTGTGTGTCTGTCTGCATGTGCAAGTATGTATCTATGCACTTCTGTGAAAGAAGCTGCATTGATGTCATGGTGATGCAGTTTCTAAGTGAACCAAAGAACAGGTCTAAGAGAAAAAAGAAATGTATTTGCTTAAACAAAAAGGCAACAAGGTATCCAACTGTAATTTACAGCAATGCATGAATCTGAAACTCCCCAGAATCTTCAGAACAAATGTCAAGTTTTTTTTTTTTTTTTTGTTAATGAAATAGCAAAATAACTAGCTGTTATGAGAACAGAACATGTTTCATTAGGATATCAAAGAATCAAATGCTTCTCTGGTGCCTTTACATGTCTCTGATACTGCAGCACATAAGTTATCTGGCTTTTTATTTTATCAGAAATAATCATGTAAGGATAAGTAAGTATGAGAAGCAATACTCTTTTTTTTTTCCTGATTTAAATCATATGGCATCTTTTCACCACATTACGCACCTTGAGTCAGCCCTTTACAGCATTCAGCTAGATAATCTTAAATTTATAACTGGTGTATGTAGACCCGAAATGCTATTGGAAGGGAATACACCTAGACTTACAAACTTTCTCTCAGGCATTATTTAGGTGCATGAATACTGATCCAGGATTTATTGGTGAGCAAGAAGCTAGCTATAAATCAAAAGCATTTGTTTTCACATTCAGTCTGTCTATCATCTGTCTATCTATCTATCTATCTATCTATCTATCTATCTATCTATCTATCTATCTATCTATCTATCTATCTACATAATCTGTCTGTCTATCTATCTCTCTAGCTACATAATCTATTACATAATCTATCTGTCTTTCTATCTATATCTATCTATCTATCTAGCTATCTGTCTGTGTATCTATCCATATATCTGTCTATATAATCTATCTCTGTTTTGTTGCTATACCTGTTTCTGTATGTCTGTATTGCTACAGCTGTCTTCTGCCCCCCTCCCCTCCTAGTTAGGCTATCTACAGGCACCATGAAATACCATATGACTTAATGTCTGTTATAGTGCCTGACTATTTAACACAACATTCTGGGAGTGTTATCAGACACTTTATATTCTCACTCACTACCAATTAAAGTACTTATAATAAACTAATGAAGAGTTATTATTCTTTAATAAAAAATAAAGTATTCCACTCCAAATTGGAAGGCAACAAATAAATGGAATTTAGCTATTCTGTGGTGTTCCTTTATGCCATTTTAAAGCATCAGGAAAAGAGCTATCCCAATCAACATCAACAGGAGTTCTTGTTTTCTAATAGTAGAATTGTGTTTTGTTATTCAGAGCACAGGGGAAAGCTCGTTCGCATTTATTACTCGGAACTATCAAAATTTTGTATACTGTTTTTGTCATGCATCTAGACACTCTGCAAAATAAACTTTCAGCTATGGACACACGCCATTCATCTATTTTAATATGCCAGGTATTTCCAGTAATATACCCCTATGCCTGAAATTAAATTTGCATAAGCTTGATTCTATGCTCAGGCTATGTGAAAGGAAAGCTGCTTCTGACAGTTTTAAAAAACCTTTATGAATGATCTCTTTATAATCTTTTGATTAGATACCTATAGCTGCCTAAGGCAATCTGATCCCAAGTATGCATCGAGTTTAGTAAAAAAAGAACTATTATATGGTAAGAGATGTGAAACATAAAGCACCATAGTAAATGGCCAAACATGTTTTTTTTTCCTCAAAACTTTATGATATTAGTTAATTCTTGAACAGCAATTCAAACGAAAGAATATAACAATATTTATAGAACTTTTTTCAGTTTATAGAACATATTGGGTCTGTGGACTTCTATATTCCAGACCAAAGGTGGTATTTTTTCAAACTAGGCAAGATCAGCAGGGACAAAGAGGAAGCTCAATTGGTTTTCATCAGAAAATGTCCTTAGATTTGCAGTAACCATGAGAAGATAGATCAACTTGTATAGATAGGACCTCGCTTATCTGGAGTGCATCATACCCTTCCCCCACACCTACCTGCATTTTTTATACTGGAAAATAAATCCAAGAATCATAAGAGACTACAGAAGCTACAACCTTTCTGGCTTTTTAGCATCAGAGGGAACTTTGCAGTTAGCTGAAACACAAATGCTGCTTAATGTGTTTTGCTTTAGCAGGAAAATAATTTTGTGACACCATCATTATTCTAAAAGTCATATCTCTGTAGTGATACTGAGTACGTTTTAAAATGTTATGCCTGGCAGTTTAGTGTATGTATATATATATATATATATATATATATATATATATATATATATATATTTATTTTTTTTTTATTTTTTACATAGTACAGAAACACCAACTATGTCTAGTCTTCTAACACAATCAGCTGAGAAGGACTATAGCTAGGCTTGCTTACTCCCAAAGCGCTTTGCATCTCCACATAGATTCAGCTTTTCTGTATTGTTAAAGCTTTTGTCTCTTAATCTGACACTCAGATTTTATTTGTTGAGTTATTTTATTCTTCAGTCTGTAATTTCCCCCAAATTCATATAATTTATCAGGATAATTCAATAGTCAGTTACAAGAGTGATCATTTCCTTTCCATAGTTTTACATTGAAGTTATCCCACATGCAACTTTCAAACTACGGCCACGAAAACAAGGTTTTGTGTATATCAAACAAAAAGCTGAGCACACTGCCACTGTACCTGACATGACCAGTGAAGAAAATCCATGTGGTTTGGATATTAGATCCCAGCATCTAGAGCAGCCATGACTAGACTAGTCTATACAATCTCAGATCCTTGGCTATTACCTCACTACATCTTCAGCGTCATGCAGTAGATTATGGTTTCTACTGTAATAAACAGAGTGGCTTCTGCCATATTCCACAACACAAGCACAGCCCTACTATATCTAAACAAATCCATTTAATGGAACATGAATATACTTTGGACTGGCCAGTGATTTGGCCAATGCTGTCAGTTCTATATCTGTTGCTTAGCAGATGACTATCTGCCTAAAACAGTCACTATCAAAGTCTAGCTGAGTTTCTGCATACCTTCAAAATTACTCATGCAGGCTACTCATAAAAACTTCCTAAGCCAACTGTTCCAATCTCCAGGGGGCTATCCCAAAGGGCCATGTCATTCGGCCATTCCTATTCTCAAAGTTTATTAATAAACTTACTCTCAGAATCCCTAAAATGTAGGCCATGTGATTTGTTATTTGGCCCTTTTGTGATCCGGTCACTCAGCAGGGTATTCTCTACCCTGCTGACTGGTCTCTGCTGTTATGCTGTATTATACTTCACTATTATACTGGCCAAGTAAATAAAAAGAAAGTTTTCAACTCCCTAATAACAACAAGCAGTGCAGCACAGAAAGCTATAGTAACAGATCATGAATTCACCCTGTTGCCACCAGCTAAATATGCCCTTCCCATAAACAAGGAACTTTATTTAACAACTGATGCAGATGGTTCTTGTTCCTGAATTGAAAATGCAGACTCAGTTTGTGAATTCTCAGCATGAAGATCACTTCCTCACTATCTAAAGAAAGAGTTTGTTTCTCATTACAGGCGAGTGTGCTTACTTCACTGCATCTGTTATATACCAATGTCTGCAGTTAAGACTCTGCCAGACTGTAGCCTGTAACCTCTTTCATGTCACCATCCTAGAACAGTTTGCTTTTTTATGTCTATATTTTCTGTCTGTTCCACTCCACAGACTGTCCAGCACCAGCAGATCATTTTCTGGTTAAAGTTAAAAATGGCAAATTGTACTCCAGATGATACTGCCCCCTCCTGTCCTTCGTAGCAGCACCCCCCTTGGACTCGCATATTTGCTCTTCACTGAATAGGTAGCTCAGGAGTGCAGCTGTTATTACTGGTACCCTGCAATGTTTGTGTCTCTAATTTTGTTTTTAGCAGGGGTAAGTTCTGTTCTATGTGCATGCCCTCCCTGAGTCTTCCTGGGATTTTTTTACCAAGCAATACAGTTTCTTCCCTATCACCAAAGACATTCTGTACTTCAAATGGCAGTCCACCATAGCTACAATTTCAGCATTGTTAAAGAGAGTTATATTGTATATGTAGGGTGTGATGTCTAGCATACTAGAGTATGGTAAGGCAACTTATCTTCTCCATTTGGTTATGTGGTTATCTCTGATAATATTGTATCCAGAGGCAGGATTGCAGTACCTTTAATAGTGGGTTTAAGAATTTTGTAAATTCAATGATATCAGAAGAGCAGGTGGTGATATAAGCTGTGAGGTCCCCATGCTGGGCCAGTAATTAAGGAGTCTGAATCCCACCACTGACACTGGACAGGGACATTCACTTGGAATTCAAATAGATACACTCAGTATTTCCAGATGCGGACCTCTCTGCATCAAGTACAATTTGTCTTAAGAGCACACAGGGAACGCACTCAGCCTGGGGACTGGGTATCTCTATCTGCCTCCCTCCAGGTCCCCTGTAAGACTCCCCACTGGTACAGCTGCAGAGTTAAATCCTCAGACAATTGCCCAAGCTAAGTTCTCTACCACTCTCTGTGAAACCAGTGCTTTGTGTCCTTGCGCCAAGTAGTTGACACACACACACACACACACACACACACACACACACACACACACACACACACACACACACCTGGGAAAGGTTGGCACAGGTTTACTAGCTATGCCTCCTTCTGCCCAGTCTATAAGGTAGTTATCACTGTTACCAGACACTACAAAGCCACCTACCTAAGGGTCTTGCAAGGGTACCCAATTATACTGAGTGAAATTTAATATTAATACAAATGGTAATGTTGACCAAACAGCCAGGCTTTCAGGAGTGGCCAGAGTTATCAGCAAATAATATATGCAAATACTCTCAAAACTTAAATATTTTCTAAAAAGGATCAGCCACAATGAAAATTTGAATATATTTAATACTAAAAGGACATGAAAATACTAAATATCTATTTCCAGTAAACACCAGACTTTTAGTCATGGGGAATATTAAAACTAATGTAGATGGAAAGTTTCGCACAGTTACAGAAAAACACTATTTAGCTAATCTCATTATCTATTCCTGAGTGACTAAAGGAATTACTGTTCCTACATACTGAACAGAGAATGGCAAGATGGGTGAATGGTCCTTGTTGTCAGATCCAAAACAGAATACAGAATGCTGCTGAGACTTCAGTTTGCTCTAATATTAAAACATTATTTCTGTATAGAATGGCATTGCTTATATGTGGTCATCTAAGTCTGTTTCCCACACTACCCCCATCATTAGAAACTAACAGGGTTTAGCACCTATCTGCTACAATGCAGACAGATAGAGCATTGCTCAAATATGGTACAGCTGCTGGAAGTCATAAAACCATAAAACAATTTCCCTCTTCCTACAGGAGCTACAACCTATTCTTCAGTACAGAAGTTACATGTCTGGCTACATTCAACACTATAGGATAACATCTTTATAGCTTAACCCATAAAGTAATTTAATTTAAAGAATATATTGCAAAGTCAGTTGGATTAAGACTAACTTCTTTACTTTCAGTATATGCTGTTACAATGTATACATTTAAACAGTTACAATAATGAATGTTCATCTCTTTTCCGTCCAACAGGGCACACTGTTGATACAATTTAATACAAGCAAACCTCACAAATACATTTTCAGCACAAGCATCTGTATAAATCAGTTTGATATACATATACCATAAAATTATTTTAAAAACTCCAGCTAGCTGTGTCGGCATATGTTAAAAATCCAGTTCCCTGTTTCTCTTGGCATGACTGGCTTTACCTCCTATCATCACATGAACATTTAATTCTGAAAGCTTGTTAGAAAAGCTGCAGATAATAATATAAAAAAAAATAATAATAATCATGAAGGTGGAAGTGTAAGGTGATAGAAAGGTATTATTAGAAGTGCATGGGGAAGGTCTTGATATTTGGAAGTTATGACATATCTATGTCATTACAGATTTCTTATGAAGTAGTTTATTTATTTATTTATTTATTTATTGCAGTTGGTTTACCAGGATAGTCCATTGGGCCATAAAGAACCCGTTTTCAATGGAGTCCTGGGGAGAAAAGCTCCACAAAGAAAATGTACATTCAACATTTGACAGAAAAAATGTAGGTACAGAGAGTTAATACAATGTAGACAGGATACAAGTGAAAACTTATCAAATATACAGTAGCAGTCATAACAGTTAATACATTGAGAAGAAAAATACTAGTAATCGAACAAATGTTAAACATTATACAGATTAGAGAACAAACATAGTAGCTATATAAAGTAGGATGAGATATTGGAGGACTATGAGTAGAGTTAGTTATGTAGGGTGGGAGCATGAGCATTCCCACTGTGATGCTAGATGTGAAAAAAGAGACTTTTTGAAGGTCGAGTGGTTGGAGGTGGTGCGGATGAGTGGGGGTAGGGAGTTCCAGAGGCGAGCGAGGCTGAAGGACAGAAGGCTTTTGCCTGGGGGATGAGTAGGTTTGTGCACTTCTAGTAGATTTTGATTATTTGACCTTAGAACTCTGTTAGGTAGGTGCATTTTAAAGGCAGAGGAAAGGGAGGGACAGAGGAAGGGGTTTTGAATAAGTTTATGGGCTAGGGTTAGTTGAGTATAAGATAGTTGGTTGGGAAGTTCTAGCCATTTTAGTTTATGGAGGGATAAACAGTGGTGTGTGGAGGAGTTATGGCTGGTGGCGAATTTTGCAATTTTATTATAGCAGGAGGTAAGCTGTTTTTTTAACAAGGACTGAAGATTAGTTAGTAGTGGGGCACCATAGAGTAGGGAGGGATAAGAAAGAAAGAAGAGAGAGTGATTTTAGTGGCAGATGTGAGGTAGGCATTCTGTCTATAAAGCATGCCAAGTTTTTGATGTGTTTTTGATGTTTATTTGCAGGTGAGAATTAAATTTGAGTTGGTTGTCGATTTGGACCCCAAGTAGTTTGGTCTCTGACACTATTTCAAGAGGTGAGTTGTTTTGACTAGTAATTAAGAATGTATTCAGGTCGGGAGGAGTGACTCTAGAAGGAGTAAATAACATTAGTTTGGTCTTGCTAGCATTGAGGGCTAGATGATTACTTAGCATCCATTGCTCTGTGGAAGAGAAGGCATCTTGAGTAAGTTTTGTAGTGTAGTGATAGAAGAGGCAGAACAGATGATAGTTGAATCATCTGCATATTGGATGATGCTAGAGTATGGGATTGATTTGTGGAAGTCGTTAATAAAAATATTGAAGAGAAGAGGACCGAGTATGGAGCCTTGTGGCACTCCTGTAGGGTACTAAGGAAAGTGGAGGTGGCTTTTTCCATTTTACAGCTTGGTTTCTGTTAGATAGATAACTAGAGAACCAGTTCAAAGAGGTGGAAGTTAGGTAAAGATTGGAAAGTTTAGTTAAGAGCAGGCTGTGTGAGATAGTATCAAGGCTTTGGAGAGGTCAAGAAGTAAGGTGGAAACAATTTGTCCAGAGTCACGGGCTTTATTTACAATTTCAAGGAAGGAGAGGAGGGCAGTCATAGTGCTGTGGTTAGGTCTGAAACCGTGCTGTGTGGGAGTTATAAGATGGTTGTCTAGGAGGTGAGGAAGGAGTTGAAGATGGACACATTTTTCTAGGAGTTTTGAAATGGGGACAGGATGGCTATGGGACGGAAATTAGTAATGTTGTTATTGTTGCCACCTTTGTGTAGAGGTATAATAAAGGCTTGTTTCCAGATTTGGGGCACTGTACATTCTTGTAGGGAGCGGTTAATTAAGATGCTAATAGGGTAGGCAAGAGTTTCAGCTGCTATACTGAGAAAGTAAGAAGGGATATTGTCAGGAGCATTGGTACATGGTTTCAATTTCTGAAGTAGTTTCTTTATAGTAGATGTAGGTATGGGATTTAGTGAGAAGAGGGTGCAGCCAGGAGGGGAAATTATGGGGTGGTGTAGATGAGGATAGAGTTTATGAGAAGAGGGGAGAGAGGAGTTAGTGGGTGGGGAGTAGGGTATAGAAGTAGAGAGAGTGGGGGTGGGTGAGGGAGTATTGGATAGCAGGGAGGTGTTGGAGAATGAGGAGGTCAATTTGGAAATAGAGTCAATAAAGAAAGAATTAAATTGGGTCGCTAAATCAAGTAGTGGAGCATTTGGATCTGGAGAAGGAGTATCTGGTTTGCTAGGGTGGAGGAGAGTAGAGATCCCTTTCCAGAATTTTTGAGGGTTGTTTTTATTATGGTTTTGGAGTATAGAGAAGTAGTTTTGCGATCAGAAGTAATGAGTTTTTTTACTTTATTTCGAGCATTTTATATTAAGGAGTGGTGCTGTCTTGTGTTTTTGGTAGCGTGCCCAGACTTTGTCTCTCTGTCTCATGGTAGCAAGAGTACTTTTGGAGAGCCATGGGGCTGATTTAGTTTTTATTCTTTTTGTCCGTAAGGGAGCTTGGGAGTCTAGTAATTTTAAAAATGTTGAGTTAAAGTGTGAGACAGCATTGTCTAGGGTAGTGTTTTTAAACAATTCCAGTTAATTGCTTGTAATGAGCTTGAAAAGGTTATTGGGTTGAAGTTTTTGGTCACGGATAGTAATGTAGTTGTGGGTTCGTTGGAGGATAGTGGGAAGTCGGTGGGTAAAGGTGGGTATGTGGTCACCAAGTGGGTCGGGAAGAGTGCCACTGTTGGTGAAATAGTGAGGATGGGAGACTAGAATCCAATCCAATATACTCCCATTGGAGGAGTTTTGGCAGGGTGAGTTATTGAAGTGATCAGTTGTGAGAAATTGTAGAGGTTGATGTTAATAGGATTTGTAGGAGTCTGGATAAGGGACCAGTTAATATTTACATCTCCTAGGATTATGGTTTCATTACTAATGTTAGTGGATAGCCAGGAAAGGATAAGTTCGAGTGTTGAGATATTATCACCTGGGGATATAAAGGAAGCTATACATATGTGTTTATGCTTATTGATTTGTAGTAGGGTGATGAGAAGTTCGTTGTTAAAGTGTGGAATAGGTTTGTTGTAGGGAGTAACTACTAGGGAGGAAGTAAATAGGAGGGCTACTCCTCCACCTCTTTATGAGGTCTGTCTTTTCTTATGATGGAGTAGTTTGGAGGAACAATTTCAGAGTCTTTAATGTGTGGTTTTAGCCAGGTTTCTGAAATAGTCAGGATGTCAGGTTTATTGTGTGAGCCACGCATGAAGGTTTGGGACTTTGTTTACTATGCTTTGGGAGTTAAAGGAAGTGAGTAATAGGGATTTATTTGTAGCGGTTATAGTGGTGGGGCCTGGATTTGGATGGATGTCTCCAGATGTGAGAGTGCTAATCAGGTGTAATATGGAGTTGTTTAGGTGAGTAACTAGCAAGGAGATGAGATTGGGTTCTTTTGTGAAATGAAGGGCTTTGCTAGTAATTGTGGAGATAGGGTAAGTATGGCAGGAGATAACTTTGTGTCGAAAAAGAAGGAGGTTTTCTGAGGGGTATAAATTGGGGGAAATAAGAGAGTATGAGTGTGAGAAAGGTGAGTTGTGGGGATTAGTTATGTGAAAGGGTTGGAAGTGGATGGAAATTGTGGGCTGAGAAAGATGGTAGAAAGAAGATAAGGTGAAGAGTAGTAATAGTGAAAGGAAGAGGAAGGAGTGTTTAGAGAGCATGATGGGAAAGAGTTAATAGTGTGGTAGTATTAAAATAGGGAAGTATGGTATATAGGTGATAGCATGTATATAGGAACTTGATGTTATCTAGGTAGTAGTTAGTGTATGGAGAATGCAAAAGATTGGAGAGGGTGTGGTTTGGGAGTGGAATATAATGCAGTTGGTTATGCAGGATAATGATGGGAAGTTGAATAGAAATTGGTTTTGGCGGGAAAAAAGAGGGTGTGGCTTTGGAAGTGGGATACTGATTGGAGTAGTGTGGCAGTGGGTGTGGTGTATGGAGGGATAAATGTAGATGTACTGGGGTGGGTGGGATTTGGGGTAGGGTAGGGGAGCGGAGTGAGCCCGTAGGGCTAACGGAGCGGGTAGAGCCAAAGGAGAAGAATGTGAGGAAGACAATCAGTAGAAGTGGTAGTCAAAGGTAAGCTTGCAGTGAATTGTGAGAGGAAGGAAACTGAGGGAGAAAGGAGTGGAGGGTGGATATATGGATGAAGGCAAGTAGGAGAAGGTGAGAGGTTTTATAAGGGGTAGAGGGGGTGTTTAAGGAGGAGTGAGGACAGATGGATGGACCTGGGAGAGAAGCACCACTCTGGTGGTAAGGACCCAGAAAGAGAGATATCAGGTAGAAGGAAAAAGGCAGATATCATGGGCCAAGATAGATGGAGAAATATAAAAAAGGTAGAAAGGGGTATAGTTACCCAGTGTGGGAGAGAGGGGTTGTGGCTGCTGGCTAGCCTGGCAGGTAAGCGTACTGCGACCTGGTGTAAAATGTTTATTATTACTACAAGGTATTAAGCAGTACACATACTTTACTAAAGTCTTGTTAGGAGTTGTGCTCAGGGAGCAGTATGACCTCTTAGTTGGTTTTGCAAGAGTCCTCTGGGAGGGCACTGTTGGTGGGTTAGAATAGGATAGGCAGGAGCCTAAGCTAGAAGAAGCAATGGAGAGAGAAGACAAAAAAAAAAATTTATGACAACAGTTAATGTAGAATCCTCAAGCAAGCGAGTACACCATACTTAAAAACAATTATCAATTGAGGGCATTAGCGACATTTACAAACATGCCAAATAAATGACACAGTAGAGCCCCAAACAGCTATTGCAAACCATGTGCTAATAACGCTAAAACAGTTGTGCATATAATGAAACTGAAAGTAGTGATAACAAGGTACCACTTACCAAGCAACTAGCACAGTTTAATATAGCATAGTGTATATTTACAAGATTGCATCCATACAAGCTACATGTGCCTATTTAGTAATCCACTATAGAATAGTTAAAATTAAATACTTAATGAAGTGTAAGAAGGAAATTTTTAGAAAGTTTTTTACTGATTTTTATGGGTATTAGATTTAAGGATGTATAATTATGTTTTTGGAAAACACTAATTGAACATATTTTTGATAATAAAGAGGTATATCTCCTGAAGTCAATATTTTTGCAGCTGAATAACTATGGATTGATTTGGGTGAAATGACTTGAAGAATCTTTGTAACCACAATAAATGTAAAGGTTTTTGAGAGGGAAATATGGAAGAGGAAGATTAGCGAAAGAGAAGACAGTAGGCAGGCGAACATTTATATTTATTTATTTATTGCATTCAATTATTGGCAATAAACCCCATTTTCAGTAAAGGCCTGGAAAGAAATTATCCAGTTGGGGTAAAATTTAGTCATTTTGCAAAGTATGTCTTGTATGTTTGTATGCATTTACTTTTTAAGATAATCAGTTTACATTTTGTAGATGCAGTTATACATGAAGTGTTTCTAGTATTTTATTCTGAACAGGACGTAGTATTGTGTTCATTACCAGAACAACTCTGTAATGCTTTTGTTATATTTTAAAGTATTTAATGTGATATACTACAAGTTTGCATTTTTCTATGGAATGTTTATTCAACTTTGTACAAATATTTTTACAATGTTTTGTTAGGTCATAGAAGCTCTTGCAGTGAATTTCTTCATGGATGAAAAGTGATACAATGTTAAGTTTGTTTTTGTTTCTGTTGTCACATGTATTTAAAAGTGTAAATTGAATTGCTTGATATTTTTTTTAGGCTGGCAGTTGCATTGGTATTTCACATTAAAATTTTGGCTGTCCATTTAGATTACAAAAGTTTTGAAGTCCATTTTCTAAGTATCTACAAAACACATTTCATGAGTTGATATAAACTAGGCTCAGATTAGTTTGTTGTGCAGTGTGACTGTTGAATGGTGATCATGTGACCATGGTACGATTCTAAACAAATGAGTATATGTCAGTTGCCTTAACAAGGTTTTGGATCCAGTACTAGACTGCAGGTAAAACAAGTGATCGATGAAATATCAATAAACTTTTACATGTTCAATTTAAAATAAAGAAGCTATAGTGCATAATATTTCCTTACTGCTTCAGCAGAAATAATCAGCCCTGTTTTTATTTTTGTAAGTACATCTGTTATATCAAAGCAGACAAACACAGTTATTTGGGCTGGCAAACACTGACTGTGACAGGCAAGAACTCAAAGAACAGCATTTAAGCCTGGAAACCAAATTATTATTATCTTCATACATCATTCTTATTTATTTTGGTATCAGAAACCCTGCTGTAACAGCTGAAGTGTTATTGCTCTTTTTTTTTTGCATGTCATATTGCAAAACTGGTTGGTGTCTGACTCACTTATAAATATAGAAACTGGGGAGATCTCATAGACAATACCCTATCGATACATAAGAAGAGACTGGTATTATGTCTGCAGCTTCACAGTGTCATATTAAGTTGACATGAAGCATGACTTGAAAAAGAAATGGCTGCCAACTTGTCATTCTTAGTAAATGCAGCAAATTAGTGAGTATAAAATAAAACAAAGAAATAAAAAGAACATTATTATTTCCCTTCACTACCTGTGGCTTAAAAAAGTGACATTTAGTGAGTGTGGAAAAAGAGGGAAAAAAAATAATACAGGTGTGTGTGTGTGGGTGTGTGCACAGACGGCTTTAGGTACCAGCAAACTTTGTATCACTGGAAGCCCCCAACCACAGCAGTTACCTTGATATTTTGTAACATGTCTGTCAAACAAACAAAATCTAATACAGCAATATTGTATACTTAACAAACAAGTGGGCAATAACTCTTAGGCATATCTCCTTTAAAAATGAAATATATCTCTGATTATAGTAACCGTGTTTTATCAAGTTACAGGGTTCACAATTCAATTAAGTGTTTTACCACTGACATGATGCCTCAAGCTTAATTAAACCCTGCTGGTGAACATTATCTCCACTAAAAAAAAAACATAGCCCACTTTAGGTACCAGCAATACTTGTGACTGTGTGGGAGCCAAACAAAAACTGTTGATGTTTGGGAAAAAATGAGGAGAAAAAAATGTATTCATTTCCAGATTATGCTCTTTAATCTGAACAAGTCTGTTATATGACCTGTTATAATAAAGCCGATAATAAAAATGAGGAAGGTAAGCACTACAGAGATCATCAGCCTAGAGTGACTGACCTTAATGCAAACCCTGAATTTTAAGAAGACCCGCAGCTTCCAATCTTGGGTGGCGTTCTCTTTCTGGGAGTTTTATAAATATGGTTAAACACCAGATACTATTACTCTCAACTTCTTTGCTGAAGAATTCATCACAATGCCAAAATAATAGCAGAATAAAGGCTCAACATCAGGAACATGTTTTAAATATTACTCTAATTCATTTAAAAAATTAATAGAATAACACCATTTGCATCGATATACATAAATATAAAATTTTGATGCCCAGATTTATTGACTGTCTGTAATCCTGAATGATTTTCTGGCAAATCAAACTTTTTAAGAGGGACAGAGCAAAATTATGAGCAAAATCAGGGAAAGTCTGTGAAGTCAGGGACAATGACAGGTATACATCAACAGTAAGGTAAATTACAGTGACTTACCCCTGTTCCTGTTTGATGACTACTAAACAATCATTGATCTGGTGTGGCAGTACCAATGGTGTACAGTGTATTGCTATTTGGTGAAATAAGTACAAAATTATTATTGCTGTGGCTTATGCTTTTGTGTGTGTATGGGTACAAAATATCACTGATTTTTATCTGTGAGCACACCCACTAATGCCAAGACACATACATTAATGTCCTTCTATTCTAATGTTGCAGTATTCTTACTGTGGGATCCTCCACCTCAGGCAACCCGAACGTCGGCTCCTATGCAAAAGCTCAAGCCCGGTTGTTGCTAGTGTGTGGGACATCACATGCATGGCCATTAACCTGGGACCTTAAATGTGATGTCTGCATGCACACATCTCAGAACTTTTCTGCCACAGTCAAATGTCAGAATGATCGCTTCCCTCCTCTTCTTGAAGACGTCTAAAGTTAAGTACCCCATTGGGAATTCTTATAATTTTTTTTGCTTGAACTTAGGTTGTGGCCTGTTCTTAGCCAATATCTGCTAGGAAGGGGAAATGCAGATGTGGACATCAAATTCCACACATAGACTCCCATGAACTTTGCTTGTTCTGTTTAGGCCGGGAACATGACCATACCTCCTGTACCACTTGCCAGTCATTTGTTCCCAAAACTCTCAGAAGCCATATGTCTGCCCTCAGTTTATACCTTGAGAACCAGAGGTTAAAGAAGCTAGCATTAAGAATGGATCTGGAGTCAGCCACCCTTGTAGAACTGCCAAGAAAAAAGGCCAAAGTTTCAAGGCCTACCACTTCTGCCTCTCTGTCATGGGATGCCCTGCCAACTGCCAATTTAGGGGTTGAGGGACATCCACTTGAACCAGACACTTCAGCAACTACCCTTGAGGAAGCCACTTCTGAAGTACTGGTAGGCACGTCCATGGAGGTTATTCCAATGTTGGCTATTGCCAAAGTTGAGGGGAAAACAGGCTCTGCTGGATGACCATCCATGATCCAGGAATCTGATACCTCTTCCATAGGCCAGATCCCTGAAGCTAGGCCCTCAGCTTCTACTAAACCAACTCCTGTAAAAAGAAAACAAAAGACTAAGCATTTGTCTGCTCCTTCTCAGGAAAAAACAGACTGACAGTCCTTTTCACAGTCTTTGCTGCAGGCCTTCATGGCCCTCAGGCCTTCAGCCTCCACAATACACACATTGCCTGTACTAAGCCTCAGGCCTGCCTCCGCTACTTCTATCCTTCCTTCTCTCTCACAGGAGGAAGTAGCCTTCTCCTCCTCCTCAGATGAGTCACTTACTCATCCCAAATAGCTTTCACCTTGGACTACTATTCCCCAGATGAGGTTTCCATTGAGGGAGACTCCCCTCCTGAGGACATTACATTTGGAGACGCTATTAGAAAAAATGAGAGAATATTTTGAATGGGATACAACCCAGATAACAGAAATTCAAAAAAGGTATTTTGAGCTGCTCCAGGTTGAATCACCCTCCCCATCAGCCATTCAACACCTGCCCCCAAGAGACCTGATCATTTCTATAAGGTCCCTGATGACCACAAATTTCTGGTAAAGCCCCCTTTGGCAGACCTTGCTGTGATAGCAGTGGCCCCGGACAAGCAGTCAAGATTTATTCCTTCCTCATCACTCCTGCCTTCAGACAAGGACAGCAAGGTAATGGACAGGATAGGTAAGAAGATATATATACCTCTTCCACTCTAGGATTTAGATAAATTAACTACCAGACCCATATGGTGAAATATGCCCTAGATTTGGTATCACAGGCTTCATCCCTACTGTCCTGCTTACCTGACTCCCCTAGCAAGACACAAATAGTATCTAAGCTGTCTCTAGCACCTCACGTTGCCAGCCATTCTATAAAATGCAGCTATGATGCAGCATAGACCTCTGCTAGATCTGCAACATCTGCATCTCTGGTATGCAGATACTTATGGCTTAGGCTTCAGTCACTGCCTGAAGACTTTGAATCTAAAATTTTGGATGCACCCCTGGATAATAAACTCCTGTTTGGAAAACAGTCTGCAGACCTGTTTAAAAACTTACAGGAGAAGAGTAATGAATGCCAAGTTTCTCTAGTACCAACACTTTACAGAAATTGTTTTGCAAAGACCTCCTTTGTCAGAAAAACACCTGCTCCAGCCACCTCTTCTTCCTACAGACATACAAAAGGGGCTAGGAAGCCAACCTCCTCTAGGACAGCTTCTTCTCAGCCCACCAACATGCAGCCCTTTCAGGGCAGAAACAATAATAATGCATGACTGCCTCAACCACCTTCCTCTCTCATCCTGCCTCTCTCACTGTCTGCCCCTCTGGAAAGAAGTCACCTCAGAATGCTGGATCCTGGCAATAGTGGAAAATGGATACTTCCTGTCTCAGCAGGAAAAACCCACTCCACAGGGCATCCCCTTTCCCCAAAAAGAACTCCACCTAATCCCTCACATTATCCAGAACCATCTTGCTCAGGGAATTATAGAACCTGTTTCACCAGGCCAAGAAAGAAAAATATTCTACTCAAGGTTATTCCTGGTACCAAAAAAGGATGGCCCTTGGAGGCCAATCCTGAATTTATCCTTCCTAAACCTCTTTCTGAAAGTCCCTTCCTTCAGAATGCTATCCCTTCAAAGCCTGCTTCCACTATTTCCATGCAATGCTTTCATGGCCACTTTGGACCTGAAGACGGATTACCTCCACATCCCCATACACCAAAACCACAGAAAGTACCTACACTTTGCTGGACCCTGTTCGCACTTTCAATTTACTGCCTTGCTATTTAGTTTATCCACTGCACCAAGGGTCTTCACAAAGTGCCTAGCTCCAGCCATAGCCTATTGCAGGACCAAGGGCATTCAAATCTACCCCTACCTAGATGACATTCTCATCCTTGCAATAGGAGAAGACACCCTCAAACATCATCTGCTCTTTGCAATGTCACTGCTCCAGAGGTTGGGATTCACACTCAACCTTACAAAATCACCCCTCTCCCCAGCTCAGGAAAAAACCTTCCTGGGATGCAGGTTACAGACCAACCTGATAAAGGCTTTCCTCCCTCAGGGCATGGCAACCATCCTGATCAACCACTTCCAGGACCTCCGCCGAGTTGACTGCTTGTCAGCCAGGCAATTCATGTGCCTACTAGGCTTTATGGCAGCCACCATAGCTATGCTGTCACTAAGCAGGATTCACATGAGGAAGTTACAGTGGTACCTAAAGAATGTGTAGTCACAACACAGCCACCCACTAGACTACCAAATACCCTTCCTTACATGCTTAAAAACAGAATTGAAGTGGTGGATTCAACAGGTAGAACTAAACCCAAGCCTACCCCTCCAAACCACCACGCCAACACAATTTATGCATACAGATGCATCATATTTGGGATGGGGAGTAACCACGAATGACTTCAAGGTGTAAGCCCTATGGCAGCCATTCCTCCTGAGAAAGCACATCAGCGTAAGGGAGATGACTGCAGTCTTCCTAGCCCTACAGACTTTTCTCCCTCTCATGCAAGCAGGCCCCCTACAAATCTTCACAGACAACACCAATGTAATGTGGTACATCAACAAACAAGGGGGGACCAGGTCTTACCTGGTACGCAGGTTAGCAATGCAAGTTTGGGAATAAGCCTGTCAGAACAACATATCACTGCAGGCAGTCTATATCCCATCCCAGGACAACCACCAGGCGGATGCTCTCAGCAGATCCTTCTCGCTGAATCATGAGTGGATGTTGCACAGAGAAGTATTCCTAGACTTTGTCCATCAGTAGGGCACACCCCAAATCAATTTATTTCCCTCCTCCCAGAACAGACAATTGAAAACCTTTTGTGCTAAGAATCCCACCACACTAGCTTGGAGAGTGGATGCCTTCATCATCTCATGGAAGGGACTGCTTCCTAATGCCTTCCCTTCCTTTCCTCTCATTCAGAAAATCCTCCTAAAGATCAGGAGAAACATGCCAAAAATCTTGCAGGTAACTCCCTATTGGCCAAGGCAGCATTGGTTCCCCCTTCGTCAGTCTCTCACCATGGGAAATCACCACAAGTTGCCTCACAAGGTAGAACTGCTCACACAACAGAAGGGATCTCTCATTCATCCACACCTGGAGATGCTCAGCTTAACCCTGTTGGTGATAAACTTTTAGTTCCCTTCAGACACTGCTACACTGAGGATGTGATATCTATTCTGCAGGAAGCCAGGAAACCCAACAAAAGGAGATCCTATTTTTCCAAATGGAAAAGGTTCTTCAAATGGTGTCTTCAAAGACATAGGGACCCCTTTCAAGCAGATGTTCCTCTAGTCTTAACGTATGTGTGTGAGCTTATAAAATCAGACCATTCATATTCTTCACTGAAGGTTCACTTATCTGCTATTTCTGCCTGCTTACCCTTGGACCTTCCAGTACTCTCCAGATTGGATGTAGAGCTATTCTTAAAATGGGTCCTGCACATTAGTCCACCAAGGAAGCCTACCCTTCCTCCTTGGGACATAAAGTATGTCATGGAAAAAACTTACACTTGCCCCTTTTGAGCCAGCCAGCTCTGGCTCCCTGCAGATGTGCACATGGAAAACAGTTCTACTGGTAGCCCTTACATCATTCAGAAGGGTCTCAGAATTACAGGCACTTATGGCATCCCCACCCTACACTGTCTTCCACAAAGATAGGGTGACCCTTCGCACCAACCCCTCTTTCATGCCCAAAGTGGACAGTGAACTGTCACTAAATCAGTCTCTTCACTTACACACCTTCTTCACCTCCCCAGAAAATGACAGTGAGAGAATACTACACTGCCTTGATGTCCACAGACAGCTAAGATTCTATTTGGATAAAACTAAGACCATTAGAAAGTCTAATCAGCTATTTGTGTCCTACAATCCCAGGGCCCTGGGCAAGTCAGTATCCAAACAAACTATCTCCTGGTGGATAAGGAAGATTATCTGCTTCTGCTATTCCTGCCATGGGAAAAACTTGCCTCATGTGGTAAGGGCACACTCTACAAGAGCAGAAGCTTCCTCTGGGGCCTTCTTCAAAGGCCTGAACACAACCACCATCCTTGTGACAGCCACCTGAACCTCAGTACATACCTTTTTCAAACATTACAAACTGGGCAGTATCTCCAGAGCCAAAGCAGGATTTGCAAGGGCAATCCTGCAGGGATTTCTGGAATCTGCTACTTCTTCCTCCACCCTTCCTCCTTCTTAAGGTGCGACACTCTCCCACAGTAAGAATATTGCAGCATGAGAATCAAAGGACATGGAATAGTTGTGTAAAATCTTACTATAACCATAGATGTCCTTCTCTTCCATGTTGCAGTATTCTATCCCTCCCACCTATCCCTCTTCATTACATTGCAACTGCCCATAGGTCATCATGTGGCACTAGCTACACTATGGCCACACTGGGCAGTCAGTTGCATTTCACCTGTCTAGAGGACATCATTTGGCACTACCTGGACTATTGTCTGACTGGGCAGTTAGTTCTGAGGTCTGTGCAAGCAGACATCACATTTAAGGCCCCATTATGGCCCTGCAAGTGATGTCCCACACGCTAGCAGCAAACAGGCTTGAGCTTTTGCATAGGAGCTGATGTTCGGGTCGCCTGAGGCAGAGGATCCCACAATAAGAATACTGCAACATGGAAGAGAAGGACATCTATGGTTATGTTGGTTATGGTAAGATTTTAAACAACTATTCTTTTTTCTGGGTATCAGTAAAAAATGCAGCTAGCAAGTGATTATATTTCAAAAGCAAGGCATGAAATACATCATAGATCATTCAGACACTTAGATCTTCTAGGAGTCTTGTGCCCCCCACTCCCCAGGCTGTATAATTGGAAACAGGGGCTCCCTTAATCATACTTGACTGTGTGGGGGGCCCACAAAAGCTATTGCTGGTTGGGAAAGAGTGAGAAAAAAAATGTATTAATTTCTGAACAGGGCTGTAATATGACCCTGTTAGGATAAAACTGATAATGGCCTCTGCAGTCAAACATACCCATTCTAAAACAATCCCTGCTCAGGTGTGAGTACTATAGGTTATATGTGTGGGTGGTGGGGATAATGTAGTTATTACTTCCATCATTTTCTTCGGAGTCAAACCTTAGAGGTGTGCACAGGAGGTCGTTATAGCTTGTGTTTGGGTTGAGGACACTGTTATCATTGTTTCTTTTACTTACCTCATAGACCTCAGAGGTGTACAGAGAAAGTTACTATAGCTTGTGTAGGGGCAGTGCACTATCTTGGAGCAATACACATTACTGTCATCATTATTGTTTCACTTTCCTCACAATCACACATCAGGCACGTATACAAGTGGTTGCCTTTGGGGGTGAGGAGGCATGCTGTGTATATGCATGTCAGCAGTCACTTCAAATACATGACTGTGGTAATTCGAACCTTGTCTTTCATCCCAGTCTAGCACCAGACAGATATATAGGCAGTGACTGCCTTTTTTGGGGGGGTTGGGGGGTTGGGAAGCAGGAAGTATTGGCATATAGGACCTGTGTATCCTCACAATTGTCTTGTCAGTCTATTGTGAGCTACTATTTTGTCATCTTTGAAGATTAAGCCTCGGGTATGTCTTATGTCTTCCTTGAAAGAAAGAAAACAATAAGACTGAAATTCTTTTCTTTCTCATGAGTTTTGTTTACTCTATCTTTGGATTAAAAGGTTGAGAAAATGCTGTAAAATGCATTCCAGACCATCTGTAAACCTATGCCTTCTTGGGCCCTGACTTATTTGAGTTGTTTCCTCAATGGTTATTACTGTGCTGTCTTAGACAGGAAAGGATGCAAGGAAAACTGAAGCAGAACAGCAACAGTGAATTGTGTGTGTGTTTGGGGGGGGGGGGGATGTCATTTCACTAAAGTCCACAGCTGTACATAGAGTTGCTGCAATGTATCATTGTTGCAGCTAAATGCCATTAATTGTAAATGTTTGTTTATGTGAAGTACGCTGAATTGTTTTGTGCCAGGAGCTTCTGACACTCTAAACTCAAACTTTTGCCATCACTGATTATTCTCTTCCTTATGCCTAGGTGCTGCAGTAGACTGTGTGTGTGTGTGTGTGTGTGTGTGTGTGTGTGTGTGTGTGTGTGTGTGTGTGTGTTTGCATGCACCATGTGTCCATGTTATAGACTGATATCTCATTAAGAACGTATTCTCTTCCTTATGCTTAGATGCTTAGGTGCTGCAGTAGACTTTGTATGCGTGTGTGTGTGCATGCACCATGTGTCCATGTTATAGACTGGTATGTCGTTAAGAACTTATTCTCTTCCTTATGCTTAGGTGCTGCAGTAGACTTTGCGTATGTGTGTGTGTGTGTGTGTGTGTGTGTGTGTGTGTGTGTGTGTGTGTGTGTGTGTGTGTGTGTGTGTGTGTGTGAGTGTGTGTGCATGGTCAGTGTGTATATGTGTGTATGTGCATGCACCAACATGTGTCCATGTTATAGACTGGTATCTCGTTAAAAACATATTCTCTTCCTTATGCTTAGGTGCTGCAGTAGACTTTGTCTCCCCTGCAAATCTGAACAGTATAAAGCAGATTTCAGACAATGGGCTGACTGAATGAAGGAATATATGGCTATTTTAGATTCTGCTATTCAAACTCTACTGCTCTGCCATTATACGTAGTAATTGCCATGACATATACTCCACTAGACTACAAACGTTTACTTAGCAGAACACATTGATACCACATCAGTTTATGTCATGAGGCAAAAAATCTCTGAAAGGACATTGTGGGGAAGTTATTGCAGTTACAGCTCTGTCATAGATTATCAGTGATTAGGGATTATGATAGACTTTTAAACAAAAATATTAACTGGGTGTTATAAAATGAAATCTTAAATGGTGTTAAACTTAATATGAGCAGGAGATAAGGTTGGAACTATAAGTAGTGATTTTAAAAATTATGCTTCTAATCTTTAAATGATTTGCCGTGAATTCAGTTTATGATAATATATCTGATCAAGATTCAGAAAATGAAAAACTTTCAGGTCTTGTCAGATAATAACATGTTATCACCTTAGTGAGTTGGTCAATGTACTGAGAAATTGCCATGACAACAACATGTATCCTGTAATTGGTATGATAACACTGTGATATGGAAAGTAATGTTTCCTGTTGTTCTTTCAATTAATTAATTACAAAACACATTCTTAAACTGGATATCGTGTGTGTGTGTGTGTGTGTGTGTGTGTGTGTGTGTGTGTGTGTGTGCATGCACACTGCACACAGAACTGAGAAGTTACAAATTTCCTCAGGAACTGCATAATTAATTATTATTTGAGCACAGCTGCAGAAAGTCAAAAAGTATACATACCTAGTCAGCAAACATTAACACTAACAAAAGTAAATAGCTGGCTTTTTGATACAACAAATGAACAGTTAACTAATGATGTAAACATTTTATATGCTAAATGCTATTGGTTATAACAATTTTCCCAGGTAGTACTGATGTTCAGTTTTCTTTCATGGGTGTTCATTATCAAACTCTTACATAAACTTATTGGCTATGAAGAGTTCAAGTGTAAGTCGTGGGCATGAAAAATTAATAAGTAATTATGCCAGTGCACATACTTGTTAAGTAACTGAAAAGTATACAGAAGACAAGAAACCCTGAAAAAAGAGATAGCATGACACATACAGATACCTCAGAAACTGTAAGACAAAAATCTTGACCTTTTTCTTCAGTGGCTGAAGAAAGAGATTCTTATTAAAAG
>NC_056749.1:764028196-764052754 GCF_019279795.1 Protopterus annectens
CTCAGCTACTTAAGTACTGTAATTCATTGTATTAGCAGATCTTCCTGCATAATAACAAAGAAACTGATCATTTGGAGAACAATATTTTTAACAGAAAATATTAATTTAATGAAAAGTGACCATTTTCTTACAATAAAAGTTAAACGTTTAAATTTCTGCAAGTCAAAAGTAAAACTAAAAATAACACAGTTCATGTTAATCAATCAATGGATTAAGGAAAAAAAAAATTAAAAAAAATAGGAATGACTCTGATAAATCAGGAGAAACAAAGGGAAATAGTAAGTGTAATGTGAAGGCACAAAAAAATAAAAATGTCTGTGGATATATTCCTGTGCCTGTCAATGTCTGGCACAGACGGAGACATTTTCAGTGATAAGTCTATAGTGGAAAATAGTGAAGGGTAGATTTAATAATCACGCAACTACTGGGAGACTAAAAGTGTTATAGCTCTACAAGAGGGATAAAGTGACTATAGAAAGAAAATAAGACACTTTTATTTTAATACAATTTCAGAAACAACAACCTACAAAATATTTTAACACCTATTAACAAATTCACTAAAGATGGCTTTTTTATAGGTACAAATTTCATACCTTTCAAAAATATGGATTTAACTTTTAAACTTAATTCAACATCAGATTGGTTAATAGTGTCCAAATTGTTCGCACTGTCTTTGCACATGCTCTACATTTCTGTCCTCATCCTCAGCCATTTGAATGCCTAAATTCACTGCTGTTTACACCATGAAGTTGTTTCTGTGGATCCAGATTATTGATTGTTGATTATCAAAAGATACACTCTCACTTTTCCTGCTAGAATTAGTTTTGTCTGAAGACGTTGAATAACAGTTTAACAACTTTTTTAAACTGCAATACTTACATCTTAGCAGGAACTCTGTTCAACTGTTCTTCCAAAACAACAATTTCTTGATTGACTTTATCACACAACCTTGAACTTCTCTTGCTAGCCACTCATATTTCATTTTGATCTGATATTTTTTTTGTGGTTTTGCTTCATTTTCTGGTTTTGTAGATTTGTCATGGTTGATGATCTCCACTTTGCTATTCCTGGGATACTTCAAACCTCAGTTACTCAGGAACAGTTACATGCTTTATGAGAGAGAACATAAATTGGCAGCCCATGCTGCATGCTTAGCTGCAGATAATGACTCACTGAGTAAATGGGAGTGGTTGGAGAGAGTGATGAATAAAGATGTATTACTGTATTATGATACCAAGCTGTTAGAGAAGAATTTAAGTTTAAATATTGCACCTAGAAGTCTAAGGTAAGAACAGTTACATGCCGCTGACTTTAGTGAGGATTAATTGGATTTATTCGAAAAATAGAAGCAAATGTCGCAGCAGTGTACACAAGGTTGGTTACAAGTATTGGTCAATATAAATTTAAAGTTGTGTGATAAAGTTAAGCAAGAAATTGTTGATTTGTAGGAACAGTTGTCAACTGAGTTGCATGCTCTATTTTATAAGGAGAAGATGTTGAGTATTAAAATCAAGTTGGATAAAGCTACAATGATGTGAAGGTATGAGATGTAAAAAAGAATAATAATAGTTTCTTTAGATGCATATACCTTTCAAACAGAATAAGATGATTATTCCATAAGACCTACAGATGACAGAAATGTTTAGTAAAAATTATTGCAACATAAAGGAAGTGAGCACATTCATGTGGCACAGCAAGCTATGAAAGCATGGACACAACAGCCTTTTTTTTTTGTCCATGTCCTGCCAACAGGCTTAGTAAATGACATATGGTCTGTATTGGAAATGGTTTCTCTGTTCTGTGTACTACATGACATGCTAATCACTGTAGCTAACTGATTTGCCTTAAAGGTATATACTGCATAGCATGCTGCGTGATATACTTTCTATTATTCGAGTATTCAAGATTCATTTAGAAGCTGTCTCATATAGATGCTCAAAATTCTCTGTTAGAACATCTCTTACTTCCATATTAGTTTGTGTTATAATATCAGTCCCATAAAGAATTGTTGCTCAGGAAACCTAAAAGTCTGGCACTGGCTTTCCATTTAGCAGTTCCCATCTCTGACAATTTTCTGATGCACAATGTTTGACACAGAAAGATCAGACACTTTAACACCAATCTAATTGGATGGTATAAATATTTATTTTCATCATAAGCAAAGCTATTGAAATATCTGGAATTAAAGGTACTCCATATAGATGGCAAATAATTCTTATGATGAGTAGATATACTTAATAATACATATCATACAACAGCAGGCCATACCTGTTATGCTGAGTGGGTATATTTAATATTATATATCATACAACAGAAGGCCATACCTGCTGCAGGTCTTTAGTGGGGCTACATATGCCACCTCAGTGTATAAACAAAAATGTAGATATGTTTAGTTTATAAACCCAGGATTTGGCTACTTAAAATTTGGAAAAAAAAGTTAAGGAGACATTTCAACAGGCAAGCCACAGAAAATTATTGCCAGTTGGTGAACTTACACTGGCAATGAATGCATGCCTTTTGTGGCACCACGGCCTCTACTCAGAGCAAATCACCATCTCTACTCCTCTTCTGCTGACCCTGACTAAACCATTCCCACCAACACATTACACAGGCTGCATAGAAACTATCACTGTCCAGCAACTATCCCCCAAGCCTGAAGGCCATCCTTGAAAGAACAGAGAGTGTGCAGTCAAAGTAGATCTCTATCTCTACTTCTCCTCTGCCGACCCTGACTAAACCAGTCCCAGCTAATACACTGCACAGGCTGCATGAGAACTATTACTGTACAGCAACTAGTACCCATGCCTGAAGTCCATCCTTGCAAGGACTGTGTGTGTGCAACCAAAGCAAATATGTATGTGTAATCCATTAAAATTAACATAACCTAATATTTGCAGCTTGTAGTCTCAGACTATAGGGAGGGCTGAGTGTCCATCTACACTCACCTGCAGTAGGTAGTTGTATTGGTGCACACTCTGTCCTAGATAATGTGGCTCCATAGAACCCTCAACAACACCTACACCACTGGGTATATATTGCAGTTCATAATAATGTGCAATCAGTTTAACAGTGTTTTTGTAGTGCAAAATAACTGCCAATACATAACTTGTCATCACCTCCACCCCCACTAAAACAAGACAAACTATTTGCTTTGCTTTCTTTTTCAGACCCTTCCCTCCACCTGTTCTTCCTTTACAACATTATCATGCTGCTATTTCTCTAAATGCTTAACGACAAATGTAAGTCTCTGTTTACTCTTCCTGGACTTGTCTACTGCTCCCTGTAATTTGCCATTTCCATCTCTTGGCTTCTAGTTTACACTGCTCAACTTGTGCAGTTATATCGGGAAACCTTCTTACCTTTTGTCATAGCCAAAGCTTACTAATTGTTTTATTCAACACTGTTACACTGTTACCTTGCTGAATGAGTGGTTAGGCCTAGCTCCATTCACCCTCGCTACACTCTGGCTCACTCTACTACCCTACTGTAACCCCAATCTCCACCCACCCCTTCCTACGCTACATTGAAAATATCCCATCTCCATCCTTACACTTCCAACCTATCTCTGCCTCAAACAATCAGAACATAGACCAATTACAGTTGCCCTACAATTAGCATCTCTAACTCATTTAATTGAAGTGCTGTGCCTAGCTTGTCCTTTTAGAATTTATACTGCTGTAACTAGAACTATTGCTGCCCAGTAACATTTTACAATGCAAACTAATATCTTCAGCAAAATCAGCTTACATATTGCAAAAATGGTTCTGACTCAAACTCTATTAGTGTGCCTCTCCAGCATATTAGCACTCTCTACCAACTACCATTCCTCCCGAATAAATGCAATTAAAAGTCCTACAAACCCATTCTCACTACACCAATATTTACCAAGTCTGTCATTCACCATAGCTCCCACACTGCAGCACACCTTCATAGATTTTTTCAACTATAGGCATTTTAAAGGTGAACCACACCCAGAGACTCAGAAAACATGTTTATTTCATCATGGTTTGGGGTTTCCTACATTTTAATAACACACTGGGACTATTTACTGTTTTGTTTTTCATTTTTATGCATAACTTTTGAGTCTGACCACATGGGGTCTAGCATCTTGAAGTGACACAGATTCTTTAGTCCGCCTCTAAGTATCCCACAATGCAGTGCTTTTCTGTAAAAAAATTACATCGCACAGGCCTCTTTCTTCTTAAAGCTCCTGCCACTGCATTTATTTTATATGCATACACTGCTGTCTTTCAGTCAGTTTTAAGTAACATTTCATGCTGTTCAATGACTACTTAAAAAACAAACAATGCAAATGCAACAGAACAGACTTTCAAAGTGCTTTTTACTGCTCCTTCTTTTTAGAATGATAAATTGCAGTCTTTTGTGATGCCTGAATTGTACTACTTCAACACATCTCCCACCCCTCCTTCACACCTAACTTCCCTAGCTGTCAAAGTGCTAAAGATAATTTGAGCTGTTACTTGCAGTTCACAGCAGGAAACTTCACTCATGTACAGTTTCCGTGTTCTAGCCTTTACTTTCTGTATGGGTAGGGGAAGGACTGTGACATCATAGCATGGGTGGATTTTTAGGATGGCCATGCTCATGTCAGTTTGGAGAGGGAATTGGCCAGAAAACTACCTGTATTCATTGTTGATGACATCAGTGAATTGGAGATAACAGCAAGCTTTTCCAGGGTGCGAAAATTTTTTTGAAAGTGAAACCACCACAATACAGTAAGGTACTGTTCTAGTGGAGGGAAGCCATCAATTTAAAATGTTTCAAATCCTGTATGGTTGTTTAGAGAAGTTGAACATTTAATAATGGAATCCCATTGTTGTCCTTTAAATCTAAGGATGTTACCATATAAAATCCAGTAAAACTAAATCACAAATGCATTTGGCTACATACTTTCCTTCATAAAATTCCTACCCAAAAAATCAGTGGAGACATTCACCCAAACTCTGGCCCTACACAACAGCACAGACCCACAGTAACTGCAAAGTATTAAATGAACCTTTCTCTGTTTTCCTCCTCTATCCACAATTACAACCTTCTCTTCCAAAATGTTGACCTCAGAAGTATATGCTATAAAATCCATGACATACATGCATGTATTGCCACATATTCCCCAAACGTAATCATAGCTTCTGAAACATGGCTGAAAAAGGCATAAATGACAATGAAATTACCCCACCTGGTTTCAGTATGAATAGGCTTGACAGGTGGCATAGCCATCATCTGCAAGAATTCCCTAAATATAACCGCATATTCACAGTTTATACCACAGATTTATAATATGGAACTCCTCATATCATGTCTCAAAATCAGTAATAGGAAAATACTTTGTTTAGCATCCCTATATATCCCATCAGGAAAAAGCATTACCACTGTGGAAAATATCCTAAACTGGATATCCCACCATATACAACATGATACAATAATACTAGGAGACTTAAATATAGACTGGAAGATTATTAATAGCAGCACCCCATCTGATCTCATTAGCCTGTATGGCTTTACACAATTAATTATAATAGTTACTAGAGTCCACAAAAGTACTGGTGTGTAATCAACCTTAGAATGGATTCTTACTAACAGACCTACCAAAATTAGGGTAGCCAGTAGCCTTCCAGACAACATAAGTGACCATCAACCAACTTACACTCTTAGAAGTTACAATATCCAAGATAAACGTATAATTTACAACTAAGTTCGTAACTCAAAAAAACTTTGACAAACATACTTTTATCAAATCCTTAGGAGAATATAACTGATAAATACTAAAGTCTGTGTCCTTAGACTCTGCTGTCTCACACTTCAATGAGATACTCCTAAAAATCCTCAGTAAACTAGTCCCAGTATGTCCTAAAAGAGTCAGATTCCATCCTGCACCACGGCTAACTAAAGAAACTATGAAATTAATGCTGCAGCATGACAAAGACTGGAAAGAGTGATTCGAAGATAGAACAGAACATACATTTTAATTTTTCAGGTGACTAAGGAAAAGGACATGCTAAGCAAACATATAGTATCATCCTCCAAAATAAACATCAAAACAACCCAAAACTCTTCTGGCCATCCATAAACAAACTTCTACATCCAGGCCAAATTACCACTCCAATGCCTACATCTAGCAATAATACTGATTCAATTCCCACAAAGTTTAGCAACTATTGTATACAGACCATATTCTCCCTCACAAACATTAATACTTCCACTACCCTCTCAGTACCTACAGCCTCTGCCAAATATACTCACCTATTTGATTTCAGCCCAGTGCCTATCTCCACCATTAAAAAAAACCTCATACATAAGCTAAAACCATCCACTCTAGCTGCTGACCAACTCCTCTCAGACTACTTAAAAATGGCTGCAGATGCAATTGCTTTTACAGTCTCTATATTAAATTTTATATTAAAAAGAAATATCTAAGGTGTATGTTTGAAAATTTTGCCACTCTGTTGTTTGTACACTTGTATTTGCTCGAGGGTGCACACTACTGGTACCTCCCCATCTTGCTGGGGCTTCCCTATTAGTCCTTTATTATTCTGTTGGACTCTTTGCTTTCCTTAGCCCATTCCCCCCTTAGAGATTGCCCTTATGTTTTAGACTCTTTTCTTAATTGTTGGTACAGGGGTATGATGTTTTTGATAGAAACTTATCTGTTTTGCTGGAATACCCATCTTATCTTCTCTGTACCTGGACAAAACAAAGTGATTGATTGCTCCTGGCAGTACAGGCATAAGAAAATCACCAAATCAATCTAGAAAAAATAAATTTTTACCATAACTTACAACAGAAGCACCAACAATCCCCCCCAAAAATATTTTCGTGCACTATCAATACTATTCTTCACACAGGGCAAACAGCAACTCCTTCCCCTAATATACCACATTGCTCTAGGATGATAGCTGAGGAATTTAATAAATACTTCAAAAAGTATATTATCTCTAATTAAACATGACAATATTGATCCACCATTTAGTCCCAAATTTTTTAATCTTAATAATACATCCTTCATTTTCCAGCCCATCCCTGCAGTTGCCATAAAGAAACTACTCAAGAAACTCAAACTCAGACTCACTTGTATTGCAGCTGATAAGCTTCCAACTGAATACTTAAAACTGGCAGCTGAAGCCATATCCTACCCTGTGTTTATTCTTAACAATAGGTCTATAGCAGAACAACATGTCCCAGCAATTTGGAAAGATGCTCACATAATCCCCCTACACAAAGGTGGAAATTCAGCAGAGCTCACTAATTATAGTACCATTGCCATTCTCTCCCCACTATCAAAACTGCTTGAAAGATGCATGCACTCACAACTGCTCCAGTATCTTACCACCAAGAGCTTGCTTGCAAGCTCCCAACACAGTTTCAGGCCCTATCATAGTACTACAACAACGCTTCTCAACTTTACTAATGCCATCAACCAACTCAAAAATAATTGTAAGTTTGTCTCTGCTGTCTTTCTGGACATGTCCAAAGCCTTTGATGCAATCTCCCACCCTAAATTATTATCTGCTCTTTCTAAACTGAATCTAAACCTGTCTGTGGTGCATTGGTTCCAAAGCTATCTAGATGGCCGCCAACAATCTGTAAAGTGGCAACATGTCCTCTCCCCCCATCTCATTAGGTGTTCCACAGGGTTAAATTCTTGAGAAACTACTCTTTAGAATTTTTAAAAATGACCTCAATACTGTTTCCCCATCATCCTCACTTATTCAGTATGCAGATGATTCAACACTTATTTGTGCTGCATGTACAGTAAAACATTATCAAGATATAATCCAAACGTCCTTCTCAGACACTGAACTATGGCTAACAAACCTTCAACTCATACTAAATCCCAATAAAACTAAACTTATGATCTTCCAACCCATGAGATCCTCTTTCCATTCGACCTCTTGTTTAATCATTGCATGTAACAATACAATAATCACTCCTACATCACAAAAAAAAACCTACTAGGTGTCACAATTGATAATAACCTAAGATCTGACCTACATATAGCACAAACAATTAAGAACGTTCATAAAAAAAATGGGTACTTTATATAGAAACAAAAAGTATCTAACTAATACTTCTATGGTAGCCATTGCTAGAACACACCTCCTATCAGCTCTCCTATACCACCTCCCCAGTTCTCATCATCCATAAAAAACAGACGTAAAGTAGCTAGAAACTTGCTAAAATAAAATAGCTAAGTTCGCCAGTGACTGTCCACATTACACCCACCATTGTCATCGCCTAAAAAACTGTCTTGGTTAGAACTACCACAGCTATTATCCTACAATCAACTAACCATGGCACACAAACTATTATACCTGCCTGGCAAAACTGCTAAACATTCTACTACGCATACTACCAACTCCTAAAATTTCTTCTACCCATACTAGCAACTCCTAAAATTTCTTCTACCCATACTAGCAACTCCTAAGCATTCTTGTACCCATACTACCAACTCCTAAACATTTTTGTACCCATACTACCAACTCCTAAACATTCTTCTACCCCATACTACCAACTGAAACCTACAATCATCAAATGTTTCACTACTGCAGGTGTCCAAATCCTACAATAAGGCAGGTGACTCCCTATTTTCCCACCAAGTAGCCAAAAAAACGGAACTCACTTCCTCATATTATTAGGGCCACTATCAATACCAGCCAATTTAAAACTGCTCTCAAAAGCTTTCTTAATGCTTCTTGGCTTTGCACCTGTTCTAGTCCAGGCTAAGTTGATATAGGATAGCTGCTTATGCTGGTCCTTCTCTCCTGACTAGTTTTAATTCTCAGTTCTTTTTGTTCATGTATACTTTTCCTGCTTGCTATTATTCACTTTACATACACTTTTCAGTTGTTATGACAGCCTGATACACTGCCTACATTGTATATTTTCTACTATCTCTATTCTTACATTATAAAACAGAACTATTCATTAATCATATTGTATATGTCAGCTGTAACTGCAAAATATTATTTTATGTATTGCCATAGCTGAGATTATACTTTATGTAATGTATATATTGTTTTTGTTAAATATGGAGCTTTTCTTCACAGGCCTCCTCTAAAAATGGGTATTCATCCCAGTCAGACTTTCTCGGTAAAGAAATATAGAATAAATAAATAAATACATATGTTGATAAATAGGTCTATGTTTAAAAGACATGTCCATCTATCTGGAAAAAATCCATTATTATACCTTTATACCAAAGGTGGCATATGTACAGAGTTTAACAACTACAGGCCCATAGCTTCTACATCACCTAAGGCCAAATAATCTGCTTTAGGAAATACAGCATGATTTCAGACACCACCACATCACACCCACAACCTTCCTTCACTTTACCAACACTATAAACCAGCGTAAAAACAATGGCAACCTAGAGTCAATGTGTTCCTTGTATTTTCCAAAGCTTTTTATACTGTATCACACCAACATTTACTTTCTGAACTCACCTCTATAAGTCTCTCTCAATACTCCCTTAAATGGATCTTTAGTCATCAATCTGGAAAGTGACAAGCAGTCATATGGTAACAGGACCTCTCTTTCTCTCTTCCAGTTACCATAGGTGTCCCTCGGGGCTCTATACTAGGACCCCACCTCTTTAATATTTTTATAAACAAGTTTCACATTGCCATATATCAAGCAAATATACAGATGATTAAATTTTAATATGTGCTGCCCCCATAATATCCAGATTACAAGAAATCACCCAAATTTCTCTCTCTTCAATTGAAACCTAAAATTCAAACCTAGTCCTTAATTCCAATAAAACAAAACTGATGCTCTTCACCCCAAAACATTATCTTCATCAAAACAATCTTTCTTGGTTACATCAGCAAATAATACTAAAACTGAGGTCGTACTGCATACTAAATTACTGGGCATTTATAGACGACAATGTTAAATTTGATCAACATATTCTGCAAACAATTAAAAAGACCTACCAAAAACTTAGTTCCCTTTACAGGGAAAACAGTACCTTACAGACCCAGTAAGAAAATCCCTAGCCTCATCCTATTTGCTTCCAACTCTCTTATATGCCTCAACTATCCTTACAAACCTAAGCTCTACACTAAAATCCAAACTAGCCTCCTGTTATAACAAAGTAGTTAAATGTGCTACCAATACTGCACACCGAGCTCACCACTGCCAAGCCTTAAAGTACCTACCATGGTTAGAGCTTAACAACTACATAACACACACTCAGCTTGTTATGGCATACAAACTGATATATTTTCCTGAACAATGTCCTGCTTTAAAAAATATATATTATTGCCCTATACCCCCAAAAGGGACTTCCATTCTAGTGATACATTTTTTACCAAGAACTACTAAGGCAAATAACTAATCAGGAAACTTGCTATACTCCAGTTACATCTCCAACCTGTGGAACACTATGGCTACCTAAGTAAAAATAATTAACAAACCTCCAAACTATAAAATCCAGATCAAACAATATCTTACCCAGTTTTGGTCATGTTCATGTTCATGTTCATCACCTTGTTGAGACCTCTAGTGAAAACACAAACTTCTTTTTGCTTATCAGAAACTTCTTGCTCTTCTCTACTTGAATCACTACACCCCTAACAGCTTTCCCTCCTGCATTTGATTTAATATATTCAATTTCATCCCCCCTTAAAGAACACTTCTCATTTGTTCTTTTTCTAACTGCCCCCATCCACTACTCTACCTCTCTTGCATCCCTGTATACCTAACTAATAAACCTTCTAGATAATACCAATTTGGAACAGGCAGCCTAAATAAAAACAATTCTATACTATGGTCTCTGCCTTATGCCATTACCACTATCCTTCTATATAGTACTAATATCTTTCATTGTCTCTAACATTCTTTTATAACTTACTTCAATATAGCTCTCAAAGTCTTTACACACCTATATGATACTAAAATCTCCCTTCCTACATAATTTTATAACTTACTTCATTATGTATCTTGAACTCCTCGCAAACTTTTCTTTGCTAAAATGAAAGAACACAACTTCTTTACAATAATGTTTCCCTTCTCCAGTAACAATCCATTTACTTCTGTAAGATTTTATGGCTGGAATAACTGTATAGATTTATAATTGTTGAGGTAAATACTTTATAAATACTTTACTGTATATACCAAGACCAAAACATGCCAAAAACAAAAAAAAAACAACAAAGGAAATATGTTAAGGTGCTCAAGGCAGTTGAAAACAGGCATAAAGCTGATCTTTTTTATTAAACGTTGAGTGCTTTTGTTTCTTCAAATACTTAAGGAACTTCTTCAGAACAAATTCCACCAAAAAACACAAAACTTTAAATACATAAATTATAAACGTGACCCACCAATTAAAAAATTAATATAATTAGCTAAAAATTTCAGTTTCAATACAGATGAAATAGAAACAGAATCATTAAGTCCAGGAAAGCAAGTTGCATTTAACCTAATTTGCCAAATTAATTCCCTTTTTGTTAGGTGTTCATCCACAACATATCCCTGATGATCTGTCCTAACTTGATTTAAAACTACAAAATGGAAGAAATGCCTATGGTTAAACATAATATGCTTAAAAAGAGCAAAGAATTACTATTAACAGAAAATTGTCCACCTACCCAAATAGAATTACACATGCAGCACCTGCTGCATTTAAACATGCCTTTTTTATTAACATTTGTTATATCCTTATCCCATTCAAGCAAATTCTTGAAAGATTTGTCCTTGCGATAAACAAGAACAGGTTTTTTACCAAATTTGTACAGCATACTAATATCAGAATTGAACACAGTACAATTTTGAACCAAACAGTCTATCACAAAATACCTATCTAATGTAAAGGTAGTAATAAACAATTTTGAACTACCAAAAGATGAATTATCCTTTGAATGACCCATTTGTGCAATATCAGTGTTATTCTGACACAAAAATGGCTTGAAGTGGCTGTTAACAATTTTGTGTTAATAGTAATTCCTTCCAGGTCACCAGACAGTTTTCTGAAATCTGAAGAACCGTCTATGTAAGAAGCAAAAGCGCTTACTACATTGTACTTTTATCTGTTTTTTATTTTTATTTAAAACGAGTTTGTAGTACCAGGACCATGTTTGTACCTCATTGTTGCTACATTATTTGTTTTTTGTTCTTTTAAGGTACTTTGTTCCCCAGTCATTGTTTCAACGATATAACAAAATGATAGTATAAACGGCATGTTTAAATCCAGCAGGTACTGCATGTATAATTCTATTTGCATAGGTGAACAATTTTCTGTTAATAGTAATTCTTTCCAGGTCACTGGACGTTTTTCTTGTGATTCTAGTCAGGTCATTTATTTATCGATTTGTGATTCCTGCCCAGCTTTTTTATGGTATGACTAGCACAAAGTTAAAGACTAGGATTTGTAAACATTTCTTGGATATTAAGAATACCAAACAGCTAATGCTCTTTTTAAGCATATTATGTTTAACCATAGTCATTTTTTCCATTTTGTAGTTTTAAATCAAGTTAGAACAGGCCATCAGGGATATGTTGTGGATGAACACCTAGCAAAAAGGGAATTGATATGGCAAATTAGGCTAAATTAAACTTGTTTCCTTGGACTTAATGATTCTCCTTCTATTTCATCTGTATTGAAACTCAAATTTTTAGCTTATTAATTATGTTAATTTTTTTAATTGGTGGGTCACATGTTTATAATTCATGTATTTGCGAGATCAGATTTATGCCTATTTTCACTTGCCTTGAGCACCTTAACTTATTTCTTTAGTCAACTTTACTGTATATACCTGTGTTTTAATTATATTTGTTGTTTCATGAGCAATGTAACTGCTGTTTTTCTGAGGACTGTTTGAAATTCACTTATTAATATAAATGTACAGTGATGGAGCTTTTCTCATCGAGCCATCGCTGAAAATGAGCTCTGACCTCAGACTTTCCTGGTCAACAAAAGACAAATAACTAAATAAGTAAATAAATACATTACATTTAGATCACTCATCCTTCTTCAACTTTTGAGTAAAGTGTTGTTGGTCTGTATATGTTAATGGGGAGTGGGGCTACTCATTTGGTGTAAGGCAATGTTGAGGGTAAGGCCCCCACATTAGAAAAGGTGGTTGGATATAGCTGCTGCTCAAATCCAGTTTCAATGAGTTGTTGTTTTTGAGAACCTAAGGTCTGAAAACATGAACCGTATGTGAGTAGGTAACTACCATGATGTCATCAGCGAACACTGTTTTCAGAAGGATCAGACTGTTTTGTGACTAGAAGAATGCAAACTAAACATGCAAATTCCAAATTTATTCCAAATTCTTACTTTGTGAAGGACATCAAAGATCCCATGACAACTGTGGAGCATGCTTCCCATTCTTTAATCAGGCACCATTGCCTTATAATACTGTTCAAAGATGCTTTTTCTGACTATAATAAAGGTTCATATTGTAACAGTGATGTTGATATTATATCTAGCAATGGTCAGCCTACTTTGGCCAGTCTGAGAAATATACAGAAATATTCATGGATGGTGTCACAGCACAAACAAGGAATCAGCTTATCTTAAAGGTTGTATTTTTATAGTAACAAGTTCCCTTCTGGTTAATTCCAGTCTAGAACAATTCAAAATGTCATTTATCAGGAAAGTGAATGGATATACATCTCTATGAATGTGCATATTGTCCAGAAAGGCCTCCAACCATCACCAATGAAAAGAACACTGCTTAAAGTCCAGAAAAAAAACATAACATGCATTTAGCTAGTGTAAATTTGTAATGCTTAATTTTAGGAGACCTGTTAATAACATATCTGCATGTCATAATTAATTAAAATGCATCAAAACTTGATAATAAAATTTAAAACAAAAACCGCTAATGCACTCTGCTGAGGTTAAAATGAAAGTCAGCAGTGCATTTGCATAATATTGACCTGCATAAAAAACAATGCACTAAAAATACAAAAGGGTATGAATTCTTATTTACACCAAAAGTGATGATGTGATGTAAAAGATGATCTGCATATGTCCTGTAAAGGAACATGGCTATTAAATATTATTGAATTCGTCCCTACAACAAGATACAGAAATGTATATGCACAAGCATGTATCTGTCACTGCTCCAACGCCCAGGAAATATACAGCAAATACTTTACATGGAGAAGCCCTTCTGTGAGTGATGGAATAGATTACTAGCATAGAAATGAATGGAAATTCTCAGACTTCCTTAGGAAGTAGTCCAGAGATGCTTGTTGGTTGTATTTGCAAGATTTTTAGTGAGGGCATTTCTGAATTCTGGTATCAAAATGTCCAGTATTTCATAGCATAGCTTTAATTGGCCAGTGTCTTTTCTACTGCTGATTCCATGTGACATTTAATATGAAGTGAGGGATGAGAAGACCTAGACTTTTATGTCTGAGAATCATAGCTGATTATGGTGTTCTAAAGGAGTTTAATGTACTCGGTAGTTGTTTTGCCAAGTTTTTATACTTGCATCAGAGTTCTGACTACAAATTTGATGGAAGTTGTTGATTTATTAATTTGAGAAAACCACTGCCATAAATACTGTGAAATCTGAAAACACTGAAAGTAGTCAGGGTTAGATGATATCTGAAGTGGTATCAGAGTTAGGAAGAAGCATTTTGTCTGCATAATAAGATTAATAATTCAGTAACAGAAGGTCCTGTATAAAATCCTTTTAAAAACACAAAGATCAGATAGATCCCTGGTTATTGTTTAATGTAAAGTGTGTTATTTCAGAGAGTAAATTCCCAGTACTATGTCCTATCATAGAGATAACTTTTGTATCATATGACACCTATGCTGACATTTTAAGTTTTTGTAACATTTGTAATAGAAGGGAATAGTAAACTGTTTTGAAAGCACGATTCTTTGGGAACAATGCTTGGGAGGGAAATGCAATAGACTGGACTGAAGCTAAAAAGGAGTTTGTACTGCAAGTTAGAGATTGTTGTTAACACCTGGTGAGGAAGTCAGAGTATAAGCAGAGTGAAAGGAGCATAGGACTGCTAACTGAAAGGCCAGTTACGGAAAAGTTTTCATTTGTGTCTAAAACAGAAATTATTCTTAAAAAAGGTTACTTAGCAGGATATATAAAATACGACATGATTACTCAAATAATCCATCAGGGCAGGTTTGAAAAGACTGGCAAAAGAGAAGAGAAGCTTAAGAAACACGGGATTGTTATACCCGGCTGATGTCCATTTTCATTAGGGTGATTGCAAAATATCCCAAATAACAAATTAAAACAAAGAGTTAGAAGGTCACACTGAAAAACCAATGAGAAAAAACTAAATGAAAACTCCAGCCAAGCTAGAACTTCCAAAGTGTGACCTCCCAAACCTCCTGTAACAGAGGCCCATGGGATATATGCAAATGACCCTTATGAACATCAGTTGTTTCAGTTATATGGCAAATCTGATTGCCCATGACTTTTATGTTTGAACATCAGCCGGGTATAACAACCCCGTGTTTCTTAAGCTTAGTCAAACACTCTGCTTATGCTATGCTGAAGAGGTCATAACAAGGCCAAAATATGCATATCCATAGCTAGTGGGATTTGGCTTTATTGGCCTGAAATTGTCCATTAAAATGACTTCAAACGTAAAAGTCATGGGCAATCAGAATCGCCATATAGCTGAAACACCTGATGTTCATAAGAGTCATTTGCATATATTCCATGGGCCTCTGTTACAGGAGGTTTGGGAGGTCACTCTTTGAAATATATATATATATATATATATATATATATATATATATGTGTGTGTGTGTGTATGTGTATATATATATATATATATATATATATATATATATATATATATATATATATATATACACATACATATATGTATATGATATATATATATATATATATATATATGTGTGTGTGTGTGTGTACTTTATATAGGCCCTCTATTGAAATCAGTTTGTTCAACTTCTGAATGTCTCCCAAACTCTCCTCCAAATGTTATTCTCTTTCTTATTAAAATACCAAATTTTCAAATTTGTTGAATCTAATTCAATTACCACTCAATTTCTACCTCGCAAATCTGTTTATCTCTTTCAAATCTGCAATTTTATCAACATTATGCATGTCTGCTTTTTTAAAGCGTTATCCATTTCACCTTCTTTCTCCTGCTACTAACTTCATTCATTTCAGGTAAGATGGTTCGGGGGGGGTGGCATAATGGTTAAGGTAATTACTTCACAGACACAAGGTACAGGGTTTCATTCTCACCTTGGAATGATAATTGACAAAACTTAAAATGACCTGCAAGGGAAGCTAGCCTAGGACTTAACAATGAACCTATACTCTTTCTAAATGCAGTCTGCTACCAAAGTTCCAACCTAATTCCCTCAGATTTCTTATAAACACCTTGCTGAACACCTTTATATAAAATGCTGCTATGTTCTAACTTCGTTTTCTTTTCATCTTAGCATAAATTATTTATTTTATTTATTTTATTTTACATTTGTTAACCGGGCTAGTCCTGCTGGATACATGTCCATTTTCAGAGGAGGCCCGAGGAGAAAAGCTCCACTATCTAATACAAAGTAATAAAAGTACATTGAAATTACATAGGCAGTTTGAGAGACAGCTAAATCAGACACTTAAAATACATTGGGAGATTAAAACACATCTACAACCAGGCATTTGGCAAGTTTTACAGTAAGAGAATACAAAAAGTAATTAAAAATTTCTTTGGATAAAGCTTGTGCAATAAAGATATTAGTAATTAAGTATTTTGAAGGCTGAAACAAAGTTATTAAAAAGTAGTAGCTTGGAGTTCATAGAGTTGATTTCTTAGGTAGAAAAGAGAAGCAATGGAGAATTAGTGTTGTATGACAGTGCAGAGGATGCAGGAGATGAGATGTGCTCAGCTAGGGAAGTTACAAGAGCAAAGCCAGTGATTGGTTAGGAAGTGTTTTAGTTGGGTTTTAAATAGTGTAATAGACGTTTGGGCTATGAGGTCAGGAGGAAGTTGATTCCAGTCTTTACCAACTGAGTTGGAAAATATGGAGTCACCTGCTGTATTTTTTGCTAGAGAAGTTTGAATCAGAAATTTATTGGAGGAGCGTAGGGTTTTTAGGTTATTATAGGGTTTTATCAGAGTAGAGAGCATTGGTATGTTATCTGGGTGGTGGAGGGCTTTATGGGCGATTGTAAGTTGGTAGTATTTAATAAGGTGAGGTAACTCAAGCCATCCTAGGTTATAGAGGTTTAGGCAGTGATGTGTTCTATATGGAGATGCAGTGGCAAATTTAGCAATGTTGCTGTAGGTTGTTGTAAGCCTATTGATGTTATGTTTAGAAAGATTAGTGTAAATGGGGGCTGCATATAGTAGAGTAGAGAGAAGATATGTTCTGGCTATGGTAGTTCTTGCTTCAGGTGTTAAGAAAGGTTTGATTCTATAGAGAGAACCTAGTTTTTTATTAGTTGCTTTTATGATAGAGTTTATGTGTACATCAAATTTCAGTTGGTTATCAATAGTAACTCCTAAGAGTTTGGTTGTTTGGTCTGGAGAGATAAGGGTGCCATTGTTAGAAGTGAGTGTGAAATTAATAGGGGGAGACAGGTGTGTGGGTGGAAAGATGAGAAGTTTAGTTTTCTTAGGGTTTAAGAGAAGGCAGTGATTGGAGAACAATTGTTCAATAGTGTTAAAGGTCTTTTGAGTGAGTGAGTGGAGGTCAGCTTGCGTTGTGGCGGAGCAGATGATGGTGGTGTCATCGGCGTACTGAATGCAAGGAGTTTGTGGGCTAACAAGGTTCAGGTCGTTAATAAAAATGGAAAATAAAAGAGGACCTAAGATAGAGTCCTGAGGTACTCCTAAATTGGTGGGGAGAAGTTCGGACAGATTGTTGTTCCATAAAACAGCTTGTTTCCGATCATGAAGATAGGAAGTAAACCAGTTTAAGGCAACATCATTGAGAGACAGAGATTTTAAACAATGTAGGAGGAGTTGGTGGTTCACCATGTCAAAGGCTTTTGACAGGTCGACAAAGAATGCTGATGAAAGAAGTTTGTTATTCCGGTTTATATTAATAGAGTCAATGAAGGATATTAAGGCTGTGGTAGTGCTGTGGTAGGGACGGAAGCCATGTTGGCAATTAGCTAGGAGATTATTTGATAGCAGGTGATTTAAAAGCTGTTTATGGATGCATTTCTCCATAATCTTAGCAATAGGAGATAGCAGTGCTATGGGGCGGTAGTTAGAGTATTCAAGTGAATCGCCCCCTTTGAAGAGAGGGATGATATGGGAGATTTTCCAGAGTGAGGGTATGGTACTTTCTTTTATGGTTCTGTTGATTAGAATAGAGATAGGGAAGGCAATGGCTTTAGCACCAAGCTGGAGATATTCAGCCGGCAATTTGTCAGTTGAGGGTTTGAGTTTTTGAAGTAAATGTAGAATATAGGAGGTGGGTATGGGTTTAAGAAGGAATGGAGGTGGAGTGCAGCTAGTGTTCTGTAATAATGAGGGGTCTGGGCTTTGTTGGTTTGCAAGTTGAAGTATGGTTGATGTAAAGAAATTATTAAATGCATTAGCTGTTTGTAGGGGAGAGTCAGGGGAGGAGCCGAGAGGGCTGGGAGTTTTGACCTTGCCTGGGGATAGTAGGGAGTTAATTGATTTCCAAAATTTGTGTGGTTGGTGGTGGGATGATTGCTGTAGCTGGGTATAATAGTTCCTTTTATCTTGTATGACAGCAAGCTTAGTCATGTTCCTTTTTTGTTTGAAGGTAATGTGATTAAAAGAGTCTTTAGTGGTTCGCCATTTACACCAGGCTTTATTCCTACTAAGGATAAGTTGTTTGGTATTGTTTGAAAGCCATGGAGCTGTTATAGATTTAATTCGTATTGAGCGGGTAGGCGCATGGTGATCAAGAATAGTTAGAAAAGTATTATTAAAGTGGTTAACAGCTTCATCTATAGGGAGAGTTTTTAGAGGTGACCAGTTGATTAAGCTGAGTTCATTCTGAAACTGTTGAAGGTTAAAGTGTTTTTTGCTGCGAGATAAGTGAGTTAGGGGGGGTGTTGTTAGGTGAGTTTTGTGCCTAGTGATGTATGTGAGAGAGTGGTCACTAAGGTCGTCTGGGAGGGTACCTGTTGAGTACTTAACGTGGGGACTATTAATCAAGATCCAGTTGAGTATGGTTTCTTTGTTATTGTTTTTATTAGTTCTAGTTGTGGAGTTAATAGTTTGATGAAATCCGTGTAAGTTAATATTGGTAGTTGGATTAGCTTGTTTGCATAAGTTCCAATCAATATTAAAGTCACCTAGTATTATTGTTTCTTGAAGGAGACTTTTTGAGAACCAGTTTAGTAGGTCTTCTAATATGGGGGAATTATTGCCTGGTGGAAGATACGTACATATGATATTAATAGTCTTGTGAGTGTTTATGGAGAGTTTGGCCATAAGTAGTTCTACATTAGAGTCATAAGGTGGGGTAAGGGCTAATTTACTTATTTCAAGTCCAGTTTTGAAAAGTATAGCTACTCCTCCCCCTTTTTTCTTAAGACGGTCTTGTCTTAGGATGTTATAGCCAGGGGGGATAATTTCATTATCCTTTATTGAGGGTTTAAGCCAGGTTTCAGTAAGGCAGAGAATGTCATACTGATGAATTTCGAGTAGGGCATGAAGAGCAGGAAGTTTGTTACATATACTACGGATGTTTAGATGAGCAATTGTAAGATTTTGGAGGTTTAATATGTGGTGTAGGCAAGGGATTTGAAGTTTGGGAATTTGGGGATGGTATGTTTATGTTAGGGCCTGGGTTGGGGTGGATGTCCCCATCAATTAATGATAAACCATGAATAAGATTAGTTAGTTGTGAGGGTTTGATACAGTACCAGTGTTTTGTGAGTTCAAGAATGAGGTATTTGATGTGTGAGATGTGATGATATTTAGGGTCAAGATATAAGTTGTTGTATGTGGGACAGCTATGGTTTGTGAGTGTGGTTGTGGGGGTAGCTAGGGTATGTTTGTGTGGAGTAGAAAAGGTTGAATATAAAGGTAGCTCATAGTAGGTTATGATGTAGGTAGAGGTAAGAGTAGTTAGAAGGGTTAGTGTTAGGAGAGGAAGGTGATTGTAGGACATGTTGAGGTGAGTGGGGATAGTATAAGATAGGTATATATGCAGAGAGGGAAGGGTGGATATGGGAGGAGTTTGCTATGTAGTGGGTGGAGAGAAGAGTATGAACTGATTGGCTAGGGAGTAATGGTGGCTGTGGTTATGTGGGGATAAGTGTAGAGGTCCCAGGGGCTGGTGGGATTTGGGGGCAGGGAGGGGAGCGGAGTGAGCCCGAAGGGTGAACGGAGCGGGTTCAACCAGAGGAGTATGAAACCGCTGAGAGGAAACAATCAGTCAAGTGTAGAAACAGCAGGTAAGTTATAACTGGTAGAATAATGTTAAGAGGTTTGGTATTTTCTAGGCAGAGCTATAGTAGGCAGGTTAAGGTCAGGATAGTGTAGGCAGGGGAGGGGGATGGAGACTATATTAGAGTACAGATTCAGGTAGAAGGCTGAAAACAGTAAGCCAGGCAAAGAGTCAGAAGAGAAGGTAAAGTTATAGGAGTAGCAGTAGGAAATGTATTAGAAGTCAAAGGAGGATAGGCAGGAATACAAGTGGTAATAATAGCAGAGTAGGAATAAGGGTCTGGGCAGCAAGATATAGGGACAGTTGCTGGCTGCTGGTAGGCCTGGGCAGATAGGTAGGCTAGGTACACACGTCGAGTATTCAGGGACATATATATATTGCTTAAACATACTTAGTCAGTCTTTCTTTGTGATATCACTTGTTCCCCAAACAAAGTCTGGTAAATGGGATTAGATTGGCAGTTCAGGTCTTCAGGAGGGCCAAGCTTCTGTTATGTGTTATAGCTGGGTCCCGTTAGAAGGGTAGTTAAAATTTAGTCAGTCTTTCTTTGTGATATCACTTGTTCCCCAAACAAAGTCTGGTAAATGGGATTAGATTGGGCAGTTCAGGTCTTCAAGGAGGGCCAAGCTTCTGTTATGTGTTATACCTGGGTCCCGTTAGAAGGGTAGTTAAAATTTAGTCAGTCTTTCTTTGTGATATCACTTGTTCCCCAAACAAAGTCTGGTAAATGGGATTAGATTGGGCAGTTCAGGTCTTCAAGGAGGGCCAAGCTTCTGTTATGTGTTATAGCTGGGTCCCGTTAGAAGGGTAGTTAAAATTTAGTCAGTCTTTCTTTGTGATATCACTTGTTCCCCAAACAATCCAGCATTCCACTAGTGCTCCTGACCAAAAACTTCATGCCTTCTCCACTGAAATATTTGCAATGATTTTATACCTCACTCTCAAAATACTACCCTAATATATTTGCAATGATTTTATACCTCACTCTCAAAATACTACCCTAATATCATAAACCCCATTTACTAACCCCTTAATCCTTAGCTCTCTCTGCATCTGCATTGACTGATGGCATAAGATACAATCCCCATCTACTTCTTGACCATCTCAAAAACAAGTAATACCCAAGCCTCTGTTACATTCACATCTCTTAATAATAGAATGCACCCCTGACACTGTTACATTTCCATCTCTTAATAGTATGCACCCCTGGCACTGTTACATTGACAGCTCTTAATTATAGTATGCACCCCTGGTACTATTGCATTCACATCTATTGATAATAGTATGCACCCCTGGCACTGTTACATTCTCATCTATTACTAATAGCATGCACCCATGCCACTGTTCCATTCCCATCTCTTAATAATAGTATGCACCCCTGGCATTGTTAAATTTGCATCTCTTAATAATAGTATAAACCCCTGGCACTGTTACATTCTCATCTCTTAATAAAAGTATGCACACCTGACACTGTTAATTTTGCATCTCTTAATAATAGTATGCACCCCTGGCACTGTTACATTCCCATCTATTAATAATAATATGCACTCATGGCACTATTACATTCACATCTCTTAAAAATAGTATGCACCCCTGGCACTGTTACATTCCCATCTATTAATAATAATATGCACTCATGGCACTATTACATTCACATCTCTTAATAATAGTATGCACCCCTGGCACTGTTATATTCGCATCTCTTAATATTAGTATGCACCCATAACACTGTTACATTCTCATCTCTTAATAATAGTATGCAACCCTGGCACTGTTACATTCTCATCTCTTAATAACAGTATGCAACCCTGGCACTGTTACATTCTCATCTCTTAATAATAGTATGCACACCTGGCACTGTTACATTCCCATCTCTTAATAACAGTATGCACCCCTTTAACTGTTACATTCTCATCTCTTAATAATAGTAAACACCCCTGGCACTGTTACATTCTCATCTCTTAATAACAGTATGCAACCCTGGCACTGTTACATTCTCATCCCTTAATAATAGTATGGACACCTGGCACTGTTACATTCCCATCTCTTAATAATAGTATGCACCCCTTTAACTGTTACATTCTCATCTCTTAATAGTAGTATGCACCCTTGGCACTGATACATTCTCATCTCTTAATAATAGTTTGCACCCCTGGCACTATTACTTTCTCATCTCTTAATAAAAGCATGCACCCATGGCACTGTTACATTCTCATCTCATAATAATATTATGCACCCCTGGCACTGTTACATTCCCATCTCTTCATAATAGTAAGCACCCCTGGCACTGTTACATTCCCATCACTTAAAAATAGTATGCACCCCTGGCACTGTTACATTCACATCTATTAATAATAGCATGTACTCCTGCCACTCTTACATTCCCATCTCTTAATAAGAGAATGCACCACTGCCACTGTTACATTCCCATCTTTTAATAATAGTATGCACCCCTGGCACTGTTACATTCCCATCTCTTAAAAATAGTAAGCACCCCTTGGCACTGTTACATTCTGATCTCTTAATAATAGTATGCATGCCGGCACAGTTACATTTCCATCTCTTAATAATAGTATGCACCACTGGCAATATTACATTCACAACTCTTAATAATAGTGTGCACCCCTGGCACTGTTACATTCACATCTCTTAACAATAGTATGCACCCCTGGCACTGTTACATTCCCATCTCTTAGTAATAGTATGCACCCCTGGCACTGTTACATTCCCATCTCTTAATAATAGAATGCACCCCGGCACAGTTACATTCCCATCTCTTAATAATAGTATGCATCACTGGCAGTGTTACATTCACAACTCTTAATAATAGTATGCTCCCCTGGAACTGTTACATTCAAATCTCTTAATAATGGTAAGCTCCCCTGGCACTATTACATTCCATCTCTTAATAATAGAATGCACCCTTGGCACTGTTACATTCACATCTATTAATAATTGTATGCACCCTTGGCACTGTTACATTCTCATCTCTTAATAATAGTATGCACCTCTGGCACTGTTACATTCCCATCTCTTAATAATGGTAAGCACCCCTGGCACTATTACATTCCCATATCTTAATAATAGAATGCACCCCTGGCACTGTTAGATTCCCATCTCTTAATAATAGAATGCACCCCGGCCCAGTTACATTCCCATCTCTTAATAACAGTATGCATCACTGGCAGTGTTACATTCACAACTCTTAATAATAGTATGCACCCCTGGCACTGTTACATTCCCATCTCTTAATAATGGTAAGCACCCCTGGCACTATTACATTCTCATCTCTTAATAATAGTATGCACCCTTGGCACTGTTACATTCTCATCTCTTAATAATAGTATGCACCTCTGGCACTGTTACATTCCCATCCCTTAATAATAGTATGCATCCCTGGCACTATTACATTCCCATCTCTTAATAATAGAATGCACCCCTGGCACTGTTACATTCCCAACTCTTAATAATAGTATGCACCCCTGGCACTGTTACATTCTCATCTCTTGATAATAGAATGCACCCCTGGCACTATTACATTCACATCTCTTAATAATAATATGCACCCCTGGCACTGTTACATTCCCATCTTTTAATAATAATATGCACCACTGGCACTGTTACATTCACATCTCCTAATAATAGTATGAACCCCTGGCACTGTTACATTCCCATCTCTTAAAAATAGTATGCACCCCTGGCACTGTTACATTCACATCTCTTAATAATAGTATGCACCCCTGCCACTGTTACATTCCAATCTCTTCATAATAGTATGCACCCTGGCACTGTTACATTCACATCTCTTAATAATAGTATGCAACCCTGGCACTGTTACATTCACATCTCTTAATATTAGTATGCACCCCTAACACTGTTACATTCTCATCTCTTAATAATAGTAAGCACCCCTGGCACTGTTACATTCTCATCTCTTAATAATAGTATGCAACCCTGGCACTGTTACATTCTCGTCTCTTAATAATAGTATGCACACCTGGCACTGTTACATTCCCATCTCTTAATAATAGTATGCACCCCTTTAACTGTTACATTCTCATCTCTTAATAGTAGTATGCACCCTTGGCACTGATACATTCTCATCTCTTAATAATAGTTTGCACCCCTGGCACTATTACTTTCTCATCTCTTAATAAAAGCAAGCACCCATGGCACTGTTACATTCCCTC
>NC_056749.1:764053254-764107262 GCF_019279795.1 Protopterus annectens
TGGTTCACCTTTTTTGCTGTAAGAGTGTGGAAGGTATTTACACATTACAAAAACCTTTAAAAAGCAGTACAATTAGCAAAACAGCATCATAAACACAGATATTCAAAGCACTAAGTCAGCTATGTACCCTGAGCATCAGACACAAAGTTTATGTAGCACTAAATTCAAAAGATAGAAAGCAAGAATATGACACAGCTATTATAATTTGTGTGCAGGGGCTGGAGAGTCAGGAAAACTAGGCTGACACAAAAGGTAACTGTGTGTGTATGAGTAAGAAAGGTAAACAGGCAGACATTTGGATAAAGTAACAAATGGCCACTGAGACAGAATGAGCTTTAAGCCTCATGCCTGAATCATGTAACTGTTGTGTGTGTGTGCATGTGTGTGTGTGTGTGTGTGTGTGTGTGTGTGTGTGTGTGTGTGTGTCTGTCTGTCTGGGCCCTCCAGGTGAAATTGGTGTGTGTCTACAAGAACACATCCAAGCTTTGTGCTAGCTCTCCATCTTGGTATATCAAACAGTTGTGAGCCGTGCATGGTAGAGGTGGAGTTCATTGTCGTCATACCCAGCCATGAAATCTGGATATGCCAGGAGTTGAACTGGCATGTCCACACCCACAGTCAGATTCACTGCTGCTACCTGAGTGCCAATGATGTCTGCTGGATGAACTCTTTCACAAGGACCCCCAGGATAATGACCCAGTTAGCTGCCACATCTGGGTGTGGGCACCTCAACCAATGACAGAGCAGTGGATGTAGTGCCACTATGGGAGCATGATTGAGCACAGCCACATCAACAAACATCAGGTGATGTGGCTGACCTACACCCATGTCAATTCCATCCCCCTTCAAGCAGATGTTCCATCACAGATGCTACCTGTTCCAATGTGTCATTCATCCAAGCCATCGAATCAACAACATAGCAGGGGCAGTCATGCATGGATGCCTGTGCCACATCTACAACCCTAAGGATTTCTGTGGAGGACCTACTGGAACATGCCTGTGCCTCCATTGTGGCCCTAAAACATGTTGAGTGGCACAGAAAGACACACTTGGATCAGGTGGGGGGATGGACAGCAGGCCTCCTCTGAGCACTCCTAACAACCATCCTGTCTGGCACCTCACCCACACTTTGGCTATGGCCAGAGTCAGGAGGTACCGAAGTCAGAGTAACCACAGTACCCTGATCGAGTGTCTCACCCTCCACCTGTCCAATATCTGAGGGCTGAATGGAATGGGTTGGAGTAGACCCACTGGCTGTATCCAATGGAACTGCAGGTGATGGCTGAATGTCAATCTCAGTGTCAGATTCAACCTCTGCACCCCCTAGCTGTGCTTCTGTTTGCACACCATCATCAGAGTCTGACGATACTCTGACATCAGGTGATAGTCCTACACTTCCACTGTCAAGATTATCTGTGATAATAAGCAACAAACACAGGAAAGAAATTATAACCTACACTACCATACTCCAATATATGTTAACAAACTAACAGCGGTGTCACTATTACAGACAGTACAGCAGTACACACAGTTCTGACACCAGCATTACACATATGGATAATATAAATATTTCTGTGAATTGCTCATCAGTAGTGACATAAAAATGTTTGGCTTATCATGTACAGATGACTCCACAGTTCCTGGAACTTAGTCCTGGAAGACATTAATCAAAAGTTAAGGACACCATCATCAAAATTAACAGTAAGAGTGTTAAAACTTTTGGTCCTTTATATGTCCATTAATGAAACTTTTAACAAACACTTGGATATCACATCCACCCCAAGCCCATTAACAGTATTAATCTATAACTAGTTCCCCCCATTTTTATGTTAAACAAAACGTAAGCATTACTGTCAATATTTTAAATACAATAAATATTTAACAAGTGAGATAGGTAAGGTAACTGGAAGCTCCTTCTGGGACATACTTATTCTCCTGAAACAGCAACACCAACATTGATCACATGTTGCTGCTGTGCAGTTTCCACTGAGCTCTCTGGATCCCTAACAGTGGACAGGAACTCTTCATTTGGTATCAGTGGTGGATCTGTAATGGCTCCTGCAGTAGCCATCTGTCCACAGGCTACTGAAGCTGCTATCCTCCGGGCCAGTGAAATCATGTCAGTTGCCTTATCACGCACCTGATCATATGTCCTAATATGGCCAACCACAGCATTTACATCAGCCACTATCTGCTGCCACATTTGCATTTTTCTAGAAATATCCCTACAGCATCTCTAAAGCAGAAAGGAACCATATCACCTAAATGTTTGGACAATGACTTCATTTTCAGAGTCACTGAAGGCAGGCTTGTGGGGACTGGGATGCTTGGGTGCCATAGTCCTAGGTGACATATAACAAAAAAGATAATATACATAAGTAACACATAAATAAAAGCCCTGCTTAGACATAACGCATAAAAGTAGTTTTTCAATATTACCCACAGGGAAAACAAAAACAGGAAGACATTCAAATATAAAAAAAGAATTATGTGGTTGTAACATATTAAAATCACACACAAAGCAAGGTTGGATTCAAAACAAGGGGAGTAACAATAGCAAAGTAAACCTCTGTACAAACAATTTTATTTGTGCTAACGCAGAAATTTAACTTGTCTCTCCCACCCCCAAAACAACAGGCAAGTGGCACACTTTTCTAACTAACAAAAATTAATAAAACATCAATGCACTGCAATAAGTCCTATCAAATAAAATGTCCCACAAACATACATTTAAATCAAAATGTTCAATTTTATTCAATCGACAGTCACCTCTAACTGTGGCCAACTCTCCGTTAGAGGTGTCTATGGGCTATCCTAGAAAGTTAACATGTCTGTGTCATTGACAATATAAGATATTTACATTTCACTGAAATAACAGTAGAAGAGTGTAAAGAGAAAATAGTTGTAACATTAGCACTTGTGATGAAAGTTGATAATGCTGAGAAAGTAAAATGCCCCGACAAAATGCCAATGCCATATCAGTAAACTTCAAAGTGCATACAGATGAAAGTAGCATTTGCTAATGCAAGCATGAAAATGTTTCTAATTTACATCTGAGCATATTTAGTATGTAACCGAAAAATGCATACATAACTTATCAAGATCTAGTAGTCTTCTGTGCAGATAAATCTAAAATAATAGCAATCTTCTTCTTCTGCGTTATCCACATAAACCTGTCTCCTCACCTTCAGACTTACGACCTATACGGTTCCCTTTTTATAGTTGTGACTCAGGGCTGTGAGCATAATGAAGATGCAAATGAGGCATTAGAATTGCTGCATCCCAAATTCCTAGCTCCATGTAACAAATGTAAATATAGTGCAGGCACTCCCTCAATGTTTGTTGCTAATAGATTGCAACTGTGAATAATTACTAGCAGAGAAAAGGAAAACACAACAGCAATTCAGACTCCCCTACCTCTAGTGTGTGTGTGTCAGCCATGTTAGACTTACAATGTGTAGAAGTAATTGTATCAAGGTTTTAAATGCAAGTAAGTAGCATGAATTTCACAGTTTCTGCTCACTAACATCCAACCTTCCATGTATTTGTTGACAATTGTATATTATTGCCATTTAATATCCTCACACATTTTAAAGAGGATACAAAAATGCCTTAAGACTGCATTTCTCAGATTACTGGTCAGATAAGCGAAGAATGAGCAAAATACAAAGAGAGATAAGATAGAGCTGCATTTCTACAAGTAATAGTCATAAATGGTTGTGGGATTACTCATTGTACTATATCTGAAATTAATACATGTACAAATAACTCAGACGTGTACAACTGTCATACATTTTGTTAATACTGTGGATGATGTTGCAGTTGCTTTTATGCACAATGATTTTCATTCTCTGCTGCCAAGCTGTTTCTGTGGCAAAGAGGGATAAGACACCCTTACTGTGTTTTGAAGGTTCATTGGAGTGAGATTTCAAATCAAGACCTCTGTAAAAAATTTCATGGGTACCAACATACATTTTGCAGTGTTGTTTATTTAATACATGTATTTTCTTCCTTTTTCTAATTTTCTTTTTTATGCCAGTATTTTCCCCATGTAAAGTACTTCTTTGATGACCAATACATCAATTACACCTGTGAATACCTTGTGTGTGTAACATATCTGCTAAACACTTTGATCCACAAAACATATACTATTAGTAGAACAGGGTTCAAGTCCTACCTTTGTCTTTGAAGGATGAGACCTAATGAACACTAATCACAAGGCTAAAACAAGTTTAGCTTTGCTTGTCTTGTTTGTGCAAAGCTTAACATCTTACTAACCTGGACTAGTGGGCCACACAGGAAGCAAACAGAACACTTGCAGGCAGGAAGTAGACATTCTAAATGTCATAATGGATACATTGTTGCATTTTTAGCTCTCCATAATGCAACACTGCTTAGCAACATTGAGTGGCTGTTAGCGACCTTCCCCAACAGTTGCAGGTCTACAACACCTGCAGAGAAAAAGTAGACAGTCAATAATTTCAAAACAGATACATTCTGTTAATTCTGCCAGTTAACACACAGAAGTTAATAATGAATAATGAAATAGGCAACTGTTGTTTAATTATTCCTGTGGCAGCTGGTGTAAGTGTAGGACTGTAATGCAGCTGATTCAAATACAGGATGTTCGACATATTTTTACTGTTGTTACAGTTCAGTTTATAGTAATGAAAAGCAAATCACACACAACACACATAAGTAATAAAAAAAGCAATGAAGTCCTTCACCTTTTGGCCTCTATGTTTGCACAGAGTTTGGCGTTGTATACCAATGCCAAGTGATGGTGAACAACTCTTGAATGGAGCAGTTACCTCAGTGGTATGCTGCTTAAACATGCTGCACTACGGTAACATACACCAACACACAGTGAATGCAGTATAAATAATTATTTCATTGCATCATCACTATTTCTTTAAAATTATTACAGGCACTTGGATTCAATCCCTATATCATCTGGGCTCCAAAAGAAAGGTGTCAGTGTGCTTTCACACCTGCTGTCACAGTGTCAGCTAAGCAGCAGGGGTGTTTCATACACTCAGTATTGAGAACTCTCATACTATTATCAATGAGACTCACCTTTGCTTGCCACTGAACTATGCACAAACAGGGAAAGCAGTAAAAATGTGCATCTCACATGCTTACACACTTTGTCATTGACCACATAAGCCAGATGCTGGGCAATGTGCTATGCAAAGTGGACACTAGCATATATTACTTTTATTTCCTGTCCATTTAGTCTTTATTCCGTGAAAGTACATTTAAAAACAAAAAGAAAAGGAAGGCACTATCTAAAAAAATAACACATATTTACAATGCAGTCATCTGTTACCTCCCCCATGTACTGCAAGCTTGGTCTCAGTACTTGTTCACAAATATATCAACTACACTACAGAAATAAATAATAGATGTTGTCTTATATACCATACACATTTTTATAATGGCAATACACATTAAGATTTTTCAATACTTGTAGTAATACAGGCACCTGTTTGTATACAGTTTGTAAAGCTGTCTCAACGTATATTGGAAACACAACACCAAATACTGCACACTCATCAATCTGGTAAGATGCACAACTTTAATATCTTGACAGTTGGACATGGCAAGCTATCCATTTCATGCAGGCCTCCCAACATCTTCTCTCCGACATCCACTGTTGATGTCATTCACTATAAATTGTCCTGAAGCCTTGTAAAAGTCAGACTTGGCTTTGGCAGTTACATAAAGTACTAAGTTCTCTAGTCCATGTACATAGATATGCAGGACTTGTAATCTCACTGCAGTCAACCAGTGTATGTGTGTGTGCATGTTTGTGTACTTGCTTGGCATTAGAGGGAGCACTTTACACCAGCATATCAGACACTGCTATTACCATGTTCCTGTCAACAAACTTTGCTGATGTCATCAGTCATCAGCCATGGGCACCCCCTGTGCGAATAGTTATGCTAATTTAGTTGTCTATGCTTGGGAACGGAATCATTTATTCAAACACACACAATTCAGTAATATTAAATTATATAAACGATTCGTGGACGATGTCCTTTTTGTTTGGGAAGGCACTGAAAATGATTGTATCCAATTTGTTAAAGATATAGAAACTACCAGTCCCTTCCTAAGGTTTACTATAGAAACCTCAGTTGAATGTGTCAATTTCCTAGACCTAACTTTACATTTGAATACTAATGGAACAATAGATGTCTCTCTATATAGAAAACCGACTTGGCGAAACACATTGCTGAAATTTGAGAGCATGCATCCGAGGTTCATGTTTCCAGGTATTATCACTAGTCAATTGAGTAGAATAGCAAGGATTTGTAGTGATGATCAAGTTCTTAAAACTGAATTGGACAATTTGGTAACATTATTTAGAGATAGAGGCTATCCCAACAAAATCATTAACAAATGTAAACAACAAATGTTTGGCACTACACCATCAGACATGGTCCAGTCTAGTTGTGAGGTTAGACAAAGGGGACCAAATTTTTCATCTACTAAGAACAGTTTCACTGAGAAGTTATCCTTCACTATAAAATATACCAGTGATATTATGGCACTTAAAAAAGTAATAAATAAAAATTGGAATGTGCTCACTATGGATGTGTTTACTAAGAAAGTTGTAGGTGAACGTCCCAGATTCAGCTACAAGAATTGTAGTAATCTCAAGCAGTTACTATGTATAGACAGAAAATCTCCTCAAATAGTGTATGAACCTGTTCAACATGGAACCTATTCTTGTGGCCATTGTCATATGTGTCCTTATATTTCAAGGAAACAGTCCTTCACTCATCCAGAAGGTATTTTCAAGTTTGTACCTTCCACTTATTGTAATTGTGACAGTACAAACCTTATATACCTTGCAACGTGTGATAATTGTGATGCATTCTACGTTGGCCTGACTAAGCGTAGGTTAAGAGACAGGGTATATAACCATCTCTACGATATCAGAAAGGGCAATGAACAGAATGCGCTAGCAAAACATTTATTAGAATATACAACACACAGGTTCAGTTTCAAAGTCCTACAATTGGTCACCATTAACTTAAGGGGAGGTGACAACATTAACCAATTGGCTTGTATTGAACTAAAATGGATATTTACTTTAAAAGCCCATATTAGTCCGGGTATTAATCAGTTTGTTTCTATAAAACCCATATTAAACAATAGGAAGCTCTGAAGTTATTGTACAGGTTGCTTAGTATATATTTTTTCTGTTTTTGGTCAATGATGTCCTAACAGACCCAGAACATGTATTAGCCTGTTTCATTAGTATTCATTATTTAGATGGACTATACACTGATGACAGATACAGTCATACCTAATATTCTTTATATTGTGATAGTTATATATTAACCCTAATTCATTATTATAATAATTCATCTATCAAATATTTTTATTTTTCATTATTTCCTATTTTTCAAATTCATTGTATTAAATTGTCACAATATTTATCATTTTCTTTATATACATATATATACATTTATAATAAGTAAGTTTTTTAGTTAATAATTGTTATTTATATCATTATATTTAACAACATTTAATATGAAAAAATATACATTTTTTATCTTTATATATATTACAGAAATGTAATTATGAATTTTTGCCATGTATTTTTTAACAAATCATACTGATTATATATTTGTTAACAAATCACATTGATTATGTTTTTTCCGTTAAGGGATACGATGGCATATATTTCTTGTCTCCTTCCACTACCATTTACTGCTATGCACAGAAACACTTCGACTTCCATACTGATAAGTGACCTCTTCAATTGACCCCTCATGTTAACCTATCATATTCCTCTGACTTTTATACATCAGAACTCTTTTACTTGTTCGCACTATGGATTCCTCCATATAACCTTCTTCATTAAATTTTAGCGCATGTGTATTGTGAATCTAGTTGCACAACGCGCATTAACCAAACATCTCAATTAAATATTTAGAATATTGACAAATAGTATGTTCTATATAAACCTCTCTGTAGATACGTTTTCGTTTTTAAACTGGCTTTACTGACATTAATTTTTTACAATAAATAGTAGCGTACGATACATTGCTCTCTCAGTAGTATGCGATGCTTTGTTATAGTACATTGCTACTAACTAACCAATAATATGTCAACGAAAGTTTTTTATATACATAATTTTTAAAAAATTTTTTCATGATCCATTTTCAAGTCTATTTAAACTTGAATTAAATTGTTTTTTAAAATTTAATTGTTTAACATAATATTTTACCTTTCTATAGTTTATGCTTTACGTGATGATATAGAAATTAAGATGCATTACTAAGCAATGATGGGTTTAAATATTTTTAAACAATAATTTTCTGAATAAAATAAACAAGTGCAGCAGTTGATGATTGGATTAGCAATATAGCAAGCGGCAACATTGCTTTTTGAGTAAAGAAACTGAAACGCAATATTTATTCACTAGTAACCATTTTGCCAATACAAGATTACCAACATTCATCAAAGTAATGTGATTTTATCTGGTTATGTTTTTACTAAACTTGAAGTTTGATCTGTTTATGAAACAAGCCTAAGAATTTGTAAGATATTGGACAGGTGACATCTCTGGAGTACCTTTATAGGTTCCTATTTTTGCATTGCTATACCCTAGTCACTTTAAGAGCTTGATTTCTTAATTGTTATATTAATTGATTTATTGCCTCTGTTAATGCTGTATTTGCCCGCCAAAATTTGTTTAAATAGATGTTACATTTTCTGTTGTAAATTGCATCTGATGAAGCGTAGTCAACCTACGTGAAAGCGCTCATTCCTTGTTTCCAATAAAGAAGTTTTTTACACCTGAAGACGGAGTTTTTTCCTGTGGCGATTCCTTCTGTTCTTTTTGCAATTTCTTTAAAATTATTACAGGCACTTGGATTCAATCCCTATATCATCTGGGCTCCAAAAGAAAGGTGTCAGTGTGCTTTCACACCTGCTGTCACAGTGTCAGCTAAGCAGCAGGGGTGTTTCATACACTCAGTTTTGAGAACTCTCATACTATTATCAATGAGACTCACCTTTGCTTGCCACTGAGCTATGCACAAACAGGGAAAGCAGTAAAAATGTGTATCTCACATGCTTACACACTTTGTCATTGACCACATAAGCCAGATGCTGGGCAATGTGCTATGCAAAGTGGACACTAGCATATATTACTTTTATTTCCTGTCCATTTAGTCTTTATTCCGTGAAAGTACATTTAAAAACAAAAAAAAAAAAGGAAGGCACTATATAAAAAATAACACATATTTACAGTGCAGTCATCTGTTACCTCCCCCATGTACTGCAAGCTTGGTCTCAGTACTTGTTCACAAATATATCGACTACACTACAGAAATAAATAATAGATGTTGTCTTATATACCATACACATTTTTATAATGGCAATACACATTAAGATTTTTCAATACTTGTAGGAATACAGGCACTTGTTTGCATACAGTTTGTAAAGCTCTCTCAACGTATATTGGAAACACAACACCAAATACTGCACACTCATCAATCTGGTAAGATGCACAACTTTAATATCTTGACAGTTGGACATGGCAAGCTATCCATTTCATGCAGGCCTCCCAACATCTTCTCTCCGACATCCACTGTTGATGTCATTCACTATAAATTGTCCTGAAGCCTTGTAAAAGTCAGACTTGGCTTTGGCAGTTACATAAAGTACTAAGTTCTCTAGTCCATGTACATAGATATGCAGGACTTGTAATCTCACTGCAGTCAACCAGTGTATGTGTGTGTGCATGTTTGTGTACTTGCTTGGCATTAGAGGGAGCACTTTACACCAGCATATCAGACACTGCTATTATCATGTTCCTGTCAACAAACGTTACTGATGTCATCAGCTACAGCTGTCTCTCAAGCTTGTTCTGTTAATGTCAAAGGCTAGTTTGCTATCTCTAGAGTGAGTGACTGTTGTGCCATTATATTTGCGGATTTGAAGGATTTCCATTAGGACAGGGTCAGAGAGTGACCTGTACGCCAGGCACAAGTCACATCATCCAGGGCTTCCAGTCTAAACATGTACATCATGGCATGGTTTGTAGGCCCAGTATTTTCTTGTGCAGAAATCCCTGTGGTCTCTCCATCTGCTGCAGGTGTCTAGCGAGATACATGAAAAAGGGAGCACTCTTTTAGTGTTCTGATGAGGTTTGAGTACAGTGGTGTTATAACATCCTCACACTTGATATGATGGCCTAACTTATGAAGTGCACAATGTAGAAGGCTTTACTTACAACTGTGGAAACTTGGTTGTCGAAGTTCAGACTGCTATCTACCTGTGTTCCCAGGTCTTGCTCCACTGGGCTTGAATTGGGGGGGGGGGGGTTGTCAATGCTTTAATTAGTGGGGAATTCCACTTTGCAGAAGACAACTATAATAAAACATTTTTACATTTCTTTGTAGAACATGTGGCTTTGGCACCAATCATTTGTCTGTGTTAGCCCCTCCTGTAATATGTAAACATCATTGGTGGACTCAATGTACGCAATATGCAATCATCAGTAAACTTTGAAAACCAAAGGCTATATACTTTAGCCTGGACTTTCAAGAAATAGATTCCAAACAGTAAAGGGACCAGCATAGATCCTTGTTGTATGCCACTGGTGATGGCTATACTGGTAGAGGTTGATTCATTAACTTTTACAGTATGTGTTCTGTCAGTAAGCCATTTGGCTAACCATCTGACATTGTTAGGGTTAATCCCCAGCTGGGAGAATTTCTCAATAATATCTGCATGGAGGATAGTGTCAAAACGCTTAGCCACATCAGTATAGACATTATGCCCTGTCTTACCTTCATCCAGCCCTTTGTTAACTTTGCCAAAGAAGTCTACTATGCTTAATAGGCATGACCTACCCTTTACAAAGCCAAATTGGGTTGGGTCTAGAATTTGAAGGTCATCTTTGTCCTTGTTGATAAAGTCTATGATGATTCTTTCCATGGCCTTGCAAATGAGACTGGTTCAACCTATAGGACTATTTTTCCCAGGGTTGGTTGATGGCCCACCATTGTGCAAGGAGATTACTGCTGCTGTTTTCTACTACATTGGAACCAAGCCATTCTTAGGCTATGGTGACACAGGATGTTAATTTGATCTGCTAAGGCCTTCTGTAGGTTGCTTAGTGAGTGATACACACAGTACATACATAGCTTTTTGGAAACATTCATGGCATGAGTTACATTCGTGACAGTGTGGATTGTGTCATATATATGCCATCCACACCTGTCAATTAGCCTGGATCATTCATAATGTTGCATACAGGTATAGCAGTGTCCCTCCTAATATCTCCAGCAGATGTCAGAGTGTCAGGACAGTGCACTTGATTACCCTCATAAATTGCTGAGATCTCTTAATAACTGTACAATTGTGTTAGTAAAGAAACATCTATAATCACTGTGGAGACTTATGATATTACAGTCATATTCAGACTACTTATTTTGCACAGCTTCACAATATGCAGCTAACCCCTATTGTAGATAACATCCATGATAGATGTCCTCTCCATTGTACATGTCAGGATGCTCATATCACAAAGGTATCTTCTCCATTGTTGTCACCTAATGTGACAGTCACATAATATACATTTACGTGTTGCAATCCGTACTGCACCATGTGGATATCTGATGTGTTCCTGCTACAACATGCCCTCCTCTGCTGTGCATTAAGATGTTTCACCTGTCCTCTTTCCCTGTGTTCATTCCTACAAATCATCTGCATGTCCCTATTCAATACACATATTTCCCCTGACTGTTTATTTTAAATGGCAGTCCACTTACCATTATGGATCATTTACACAACTTTTGCACAGAATGCCTGAAATGGGATTCCACAATGCTGTGCACTGCATACACTGTCCTATAATGCATTTGGACCATATGCATTGCTATAGTATTAACCCTGGTAAGCATTGTGGCATTCCATGCAATCCCACAGACCAAGTTTGATCACAGGTAAACAGGTCTACATGTCTGCTGCTATCAATTTTGCTTTACATGGTTTTCTGGCCAGCAACACTGCTACTAGCCACAAAACCATGTCTGTTTACATTTAAATGCAGTGCACAACATGAATATATAATTAGCATTGCTGCTCACAGTGCAAATATGTAAACTCCATGCAGGCTTGGCATGAAGCCTACATGGAGTTTACTGAATTCCCAGATAAGAGTATAGGAACAGAACAGCAGTGATGTCATCAGTCACAGTTTGACATGGAGTTTACTGAATCCCCATGTAAGAGTATATGAATAGAACAGCAGTGATGTCACCAGTGACAGTTTGACATGGAGTTTACTGAATCCCCAGGTAAGAGTATAGAGGTACTTTCATAATCATGCTGAAAGACCAGTACAACACTTAAATATTAAGTCTGAAGGTTGTAGAAATTAACAGAAAAAGAAAACATAAGGATAAAGTTTAATGTAAAAGGAAAAAAAAAAACAAAGCTAACACAGAAAGAAGAAAAAGAAACATAAGGATACATTTTAGTATAAAAGGAAACAATAAAGCTAACACAAAAAGAAGAAAAAGAAGTGTAAGGCTAAAGTTTAGCATAAAATGAATGTAAGAAAGCTAATACAAAAAGAAGAAAACGTAAACATATAATTTAATTGTTGGTAGTTAACATTAATTATTAGCTTTGTTGAAAATGTTGAATATGAGTTCTTATTGTATATTCAAATCCCAGTAATGTGTTAAAAATCCAAGACATTTAGTATGGTCAGGAAGAATGGTATGGCAAGTGCCTTGGAGAACTTCCCTTTTCCTCAAGATCCTAAAATATTGTAGTTTGTGAATGTAGTGGGTTGCAGGAATGCAATGGGGGTTTACCCTCTACAAAAAAATGCTTTTAATGTGTAATAGTGTACTCTTTTTATCTAGCTCACACTTAACTTTTCAGTTTTCAGATTCTGCGTGTCATGCCACAAATTTCTGGTAGGATGCCGTTGAAAGTGACTCCACGGGACGATAAATATAGAAACATGATGAGATATCCCTATAATGCTAGTAATCATGGTAGATAAAGACAGGACTTATTTTCAGGAATGCTTTTCTGTTATTCATTTCTTAATAAATTGAAACTATTAGGACATATAACTTTTTATAGGTGTGTTAACAGTATCTGGTTATGTGATTTGCCCTGAGTTATGCATTACACAGATGGAGAGAGTGATACATACTCAAAATATCAAGATGAAGTGTTGTAATAGTGCACTGCCTTACCTCTTTTTATTAGAGTAGCACCTGTACTTTAGTATCTATCCATTTTATAAATGACTCATCTTGTGCCCACATGTTGAAATATACACCTTAGCTTTAATTCATTTTAGACTTTTTCAATTACTGTGTTGATGGGCACATGCCAATATATAAACATGTTTGTGTTTGTGATACAGACTTCTGTTACTGACTGCCATGCTCTCTGAACCAGATTACCCCATCACTTCTTCCTAATTTAGTACCCCCCCCCCTAATGTGACCACTTCATTTGGTGATTCTTATCAATCCTTGGAATGCCAGCCTTGCAGTAACTCAGCATTATCCCTTGGGTGTGCGGGATACAGTGGGAGCTGTTACTGTAGAGCTAGGAGTCACCATATATGTTGTAGGTCCATATCTATGGGAGACATTAGTGCAATGATGCCAGGATGTTATCTCTCCACTTGTTTTAACCAGAGATAACTTGAGAGGCTCTTAGTTTCCACAAGGGTTTGCACAATCAGTAGGGTTCTCCAAACCCTCCCTCCTGGAATAGGAAAGCTGGCCATCATCTGATCATCCCTATCCCTTTCAGCCATCTCTACCAGTGCCTCTACTGAATTCCTGAAGTCTCTTCACTGGTAATACATATACATGCCCTGACTCTATGCTATAGGGATGATTTACTTCTGACAAAAAAAAAAAAACTGGCCTTGTACTGTGAGTGGCCAAAACAATAGGTTGTATACTATACAGTGTCTCAAAGAACCACTGGTGTTACAAATATTTTTAGTGCTTTCATCTTTTAAGGTATCTTCTGAAAGTAAGAGTGAGATAAAGGCACAGTCAGTTCTATTAATACATCAAGCACACTTAAATTCTGGCAGCTGTTTTTTTTAAAATGTGATATTTAGTATATCATCCAGTCATGGATGCAACTTAAGTCCAACTCTTAACTAGGAGTATAACTCTTTATATCTGGAAGGTTGTTTACATCACTCTTAAAATTCCCACAGTTTATGTGGTCAAAAATGTAAATTTCTTCAAATTGCCTCCAACCAATGAGCATTTTGAAAACATTATTTAGGTTCATAGGTAAGTAGAAGGTTAACCCATTCAAGCCTAAACAACCTTTTTATTATACTTCCTGTTCACACTCATAGCTCCTTATGGTATCTAGACCTTTTTGGAACTGGCTTCTTTAAGTGACTTATTTGCTAATAATTGGTGGTATTATAAAGTGCAAGGAATTATTAATAAAATTACATGAACATTGTTCATTTAAGATGTCCTGTTGCAGAAAAATTAATTACGGTTTTCACTTATTATTCATATTTTCAGATATATGTGTTCATAGTTCCATAATTAAGAGCTCTGCGTGTTATCGAGGAGTATGGTGTCATTTCCCATAGTCAGAGACAGGAAAAATAATTGTCAATGCCCATTTATATCAAATTATACCTGAGATATTGCTAGTTGTTTGCTAGTGATTATGAATAAACAATGGTGCAGATTCAATAATGCGTACATGGTCCACTAAAACCATGTGCATGTTACAGCATGACACGCACATGATCGCGCACAGTTTTGTATTCAGTAAGCAGCTCTACACACCGTGTCGAGCTGCACAAACACAGTAAACATTGTGGCATTTTAATTACAGCTGAACTGGATGCAAATCAACCAATCAAGAGGAGCTATTCAACAAGCTATAAAGCAACCATGTAGACTCACTGCTAGTTTTCCCTGCAAATTCCTAAACCTACTGAACTACAGCCACTGAAACTGGTCTACATGGAAAGAATGCTAGAGGCTGCTGTTGCTCTTATTCATATGTATGTGCAGCAGGCCCAAGTCTATTCTGTTGCTGCTGCTGTTAATAAACCTCGATCAAGAAGGAGAATGTTGTTTAGACCCAGCTTAACTTTCACAATCTGCATGAGGTTGAAATTGTAGAGCACTACAGGGTAGATAGAGACACATTACAAGAGCTCTGCAACTTCTGTCGTCCTCAACTGAGAGCAAGGGCAGACCAAGGGGAACCAATCCCAATTGGGAATAAGGTATGTGTAGCACTTTGAATTTTAGCTACAGGAACCTTCCAGAGACCAGCATGAGACATGCTGTGGGTGTCACAGGCATTGGCTTCCAGGATACTCCATCAGTTCCTGAATACTGTACTACAATATGCCAGTGAATACATATATTTTCCCTGTATACCAGAGGACAGAGCCAGAGCTATGCAGAAGTTCTATCCTGTATCACACTACCCTGAAGTCCTTGGTGCCATCAACGGTATACATGCAGAAATCAAAGCAGTACCAGGGGAAACAGAGAAGGATGTACATAAATAGAAAGGGCAACCACTCCACTAACTGCCAGACTGTGTATAACACTAAGGGAATCATCCTGAGTGCATGTGCTGGCAACCCAGGCAATTACCAACACTCACATATCTTGCACAACTGTCAACTGTATGAGATGTTTACTAGGGCGATATCCCTCATGTTCATTTACTGCAGGGCAAGATTGCACTACAGTGGAAAAAAGGTAACTTCCTAACTTCAGTGTATAGGTTAGGAAATTAACTTTTTTCCACTGTAGTGCGATCTTGGAGTTGGTGTATTTAATTTACGGGGTGCAGGGGGCTTGCCCCCCCTGCAGAAATGTAGTAGGAAGTGTGTTTGTTAGGTGTTGTTATAAGTGGACAGGATGTAATTTACATCCTTTCACAGGAAACCAGTATAAATGTGCACTTGAAACTGGACAGCAAGGGAAGGAACAGGAAACTATGGCAACTCTGACACAGTCAATGATTAGGAGTGATAGGCCAGTGAGTTCCCGTATGACAGAGCAATGGAAGACACATAATGAAATTGAAGAGAATGTACCACAGTAAGATGCTATAGAACTTCCTATAGAATGCCTGCAGAAAATGGAGAACAAAAAATGTGCCCTCAGTTTAGAAGAAAATGAGCTAAGAGAAGAGTCGCTTAATTTAATAGAGATAGATGGACATATTAAGATTAATGAAATAAATAGACTGCAGAAGGTCAACAAAACCCAAACAGTTAGAAGTTTGATAAATCAAAAGAACACAGGACTGCCCACAGAGATCCATATGATACAACAGAAGTAAACATGATATATTATTGTGCAGCTAAATAAATAACTGATAAAAGTTCTAACACAAGAACAAAGGGTAGTGAGGGAAAGGAAGGGGTGAAATCGACTACCATAATGGAAATATCAAATAGAGAAAATTATAAAGCAGTTAAGACAAGAAGTGTCATTGTTAGAAGACTATAGAAGAGGGAACGGATCAACAAAAATACTCAGAAAAATAGATGTGATAAAAGCAAAGAGCAGTAATATAATAGATCAAGATTTATCGTGCACTATTGCAAATAAACTAAAAATATCAGCATAGGCAAAAAAACTTAGAAGATACACAGACAAATAAAAAGGAAAAATACAAAATAAGCAATTTATTGATAACCCAAAAAAAACTTTATAGAGAATTGGGAAGCAAGGTAAAAGGAATTGAAAGCTCACCAAAAAAGAAGAAATAGATTCATTTTGGAGAAGTAATTATGAAGATCCTGTGGAATATAACAAAGATGCTAAATGGATAGAAGTAGTAAAAGAAAAGAGGAATAAGATGTTCAAAGGTACGGGATATGAAATGGAATGAAGTAACAGCCAGAGAGATTGAAACAAAGTTACGAAAAGCATCTAACTGGAAAACCCCAGGCCCAGATACAGTACTTAACTTATAGTTAAAAGTGTTAACATCTATGCATGAAGACATAGCTATGAGTAAGAACTATTTATATGCACACTCCGAACAGACACCAACCTGGCTAACAACAGGAAAAACAATGCTACTAGTTAAGAGTGAACCTACAAGCTGCCCTAAAAATTATAGATAAATAACTTGCCTTCCGATGACGTATAAATTATACACTGGAATTTATGCCAACAGAGTTTACAGTCATTTAGAAGAAAACTTGATTATGGCAATAGAACAAAACAGCAATGAAAGAAAGTCATATGGAACAAAAGATAATTTGTTGTTAAATAAAGTCATAGCGGAAAACTGCAAATTGGGAAAAATCTACGTATGGCATTGATTGACTGCAAAAAAGCATTTGAAAGCATCTCAAATTCATGGATAAGATAAAAACGTGCTAAAAATTTATAAGATACACCCTGCACAGATAAACTACATAAAACTTACCATGAAACAGTGGCAAACCACTTGCAGTTAAGGCACAATAAAGGACAAATTATTATTCCGTGGATAAAAATCCAAAGGGGGATATTCCAGGGTGACTCTTTGTCACCGTTGCTCTTTTGCCTTGCCCTTTACCCAATAAGCTGTCTGCTTAACCGATTAGGTCATGGCTATAGTTTGGCTCCCAAAAAGCAACAAAGTGTAAAGACTTTTCATCTTTTCTTTGTTGATGATTTAAAACTGTATAGCCCATCAGATGAAGAACTGAAAGCACACCTGCAAGTAGTCAAAACTTTTTCAGATGTTATAAGAATGTCATTTGGTCTTGCTAAATGTGCAAAAGCAACCTTTAAAGCAGGAAAGCTGCAGCACCAAGAAAACATCAGTTTGAGACAATAATGTGATATAAAAGAACTTAAGCAAGAAGGAGTATATGAATATTTGGGAATTGATGAAGGAACAACGATAAAACATGAACAAAGGAGAATAAACTTAATAAGGAATATTTTAGAAGACTTAAATTTATCCTGAACACAGCACTGACATCTAGGAACAAAATTCAAGCTATAAACCAATTTGCTCTTCTACTCCTAACTTACATTTTTGGAGTGACTGACTGGATCAAAAAGGTGTTGGATATATTAAACACGAAAACAAGAAGGATGCTTCATGCTCACCAAATGATTTACGTAAATCGGTGCATACCACAATTATATATTCCCTGTTCTAAAGGAGGTATAAGCCTCATTGAAATTGATTACATGTAGAGATCTCCAATCGTGGGACCGCATACATATCTGCAGTTCTCACAAAACCTAAACATAGTGAAAGTTTTGAAACATGGTGGAGAATAAATCTAAGATGACTTTCCTTCCAAGCAGGAATGGAAATCAAACCAGAAGTAGATACAAATTAAGTAGCAACCGAATGTGCCAAAAAACAAAAGAAGTAATATAAGGTAAAGGAGCAATGAGAAGGCAAGAAATGTGGAAAATGTATAAATATAGTTGTAGGTATAGAACATTCCTGGAAGAACCTCATGTTGAACATGATTGAATGTAGGAATGGTTAGGGAGAGGTGAATTTAAACCAAGATGAAAGGTTAATACTGGTGGCCCAAGAGAGTGGACTACGTACATGTTAGTTTACAAAGTCCATTGAACTTGTGGGAGAAACAGACAAATGTAGGTTTCATAACACAGAACTGGAAACAGTTGCACACCTTGTTGCTGGTTGTGATACACTAATGGCAGAAGGATTGTATACTGAAAAGCATAATAATGTGGCAAGACTGTTGCACTGGGGATTGTGCAAACATTATAATAATGAATTAGTTGAAAAATGCTGAAAACATGAGTCACAAAGCATCATAGAAAATGATGAATTCTACATCACATGAGATCACCCATTACCAACAGTTCAAGAGATAGATGAGAGAAAACCAGATATAGTAGTCCATGAGAAGAAGACAAAAGTAGCATTGATCATTGAGATCACTACACCCAGTGACTACAGTGTCTTGCATACAGAGAGACATAAAGTATCAAAATTTGCAGGCAGAAATGAGAACAATGTGGAAGAAAGATACTCATACAGTTCCAATAGTAGTAGAAGCAATGTGTCTTACAAAAAATAATCTACAATCATATTTAGATATGTTACCAATACACGTGACTCCATACGAATTGCAAAAAGATTCATTACTGGCCACATTGCAGGTGCTGCAAAGAGCACTTCTGACTGACATGGAAGTTTGAAACAATACTAATTTCATGAACTTTTGTCACACTTTCTCTTAGGAATGTGGTCAATTCTTGTGTTGGTATTAGAAACCCAAAAGATTTGGAGAAGTGAAAAGGAAGAAACAATACACATTCAGATTTTCCAATAGTTCTAGTAATGTGGACAGCTGTTTTCATATAGTTTGCAAAGCTGTCTTTTTAAAGTATTCCTGCACATTGGAAATACAGCAGCAAATATTACCCTTTGCATACTCATCGATCTGGTAACATGCAGATCTTTAATATCTTGAAAGTCATACATGGCTAGCCATCCATTTCAGATAGATCTCCTAACATCTTCTCTCAAACATCCATTGGTGATGTCATCCACAATAAATTGTCTTGCAGGATTGTAAAAGTCAGATTTGTGCTGTGGCTCTAAATAGTAAGTTCTGAGTCCTCTAGTTGGTGAATTTAGTTGAGTAGGGGTTCCAATCTCACTGCAGTAAACTGGGGCAAGTGGGTGTCTCTGTCTAGTCAGAAGAGCATAATCATGTATCTTGCAGTCCTCAGAACAACAACAAGGAATATGAGTATTTCGACAGTTCTACATGGTTACACATCCATTCCATTCAAGAATCCCATCTTCTCTCAAACATCCAGTGATGATGTCATCCACTATAAATTGTCCTGAAGCATTATCAAAGTCAGAATTGTGCCATAGCATGTACATTAAGTACTGAATTCTCTAGTCAGTGTACTTAGTTAAGTAGAGATTCTAATCTCACTGTAGTCTGCTGGGGTGTGTGTGTGTGTGTGTGTGTGTGTGTGTGTGTGTGTGTGTGTGTGTGTGTGTGTGTGTCTGCCTGTCTATTCAAAGGAGCATAACTGCGTGTCCTGCAGTCATCACTACAATCACATGGAATGCTACTATTTTGACAGTCATACATGCCTACATATCCATTTCTTTCAGGCATCATAACATCTTACAAACTGAAAATCGAAAAAACAAAACTTGCTAAATGCAGAAAAATTACCAGAGCCAAAGTGAACAAAGATAGCAAACAAAGTGAAAGGAGGTAGCCTCAAACATTAAAAATAAGTATTTTAATAATCCAAAGAAATACAAATAAAGAAAAGGATTAAGTACTTTCATCTGCAAACATAAACAGACTTCTTCAGAATCTATTATACACATTCATAACAACCTTTTAAATACCCCACTCATAATGATCACATGTTCATTCCCCTCCAATGAAAGCTAAAAGGCAACTAAAATGTAATTGGAATGCAATTAAAACATGAAAACATATGAGAATCAGAAACCAGGCAATACAAAATGCAGTTTAAATATAGTACAACTTAAGCCTGAGAACACTAGCAATAGATACATATTCATTAAGATCAGGTAAAACAGTAGCATTCAACTTTAGGTGCAAGTGTAATTCACTTTTTTCAATATAATCTTCCAAAGACCCATCTCTTGGATTCCTGAAAATTTGCTCCAAACCAAAAAACAAAAAAATGATGACTGGGGTGGTTTGAAATATGCTTATACAAAGTGTTCTTAAAGTTTTGCTTACGAATGTCTAAAAGATGCTCACAAATATGGTCTTCGCCATATAAAACCTATAGCAATTTTGGTATACAGCAAGGTAAACAATATCTGTATAGTTGCAACTACAGTGAAAACAGAGTTTAATAGCATACTGATTAACCTTAACAGAATCATCCACTAGGATATATCTACATATGAGACAGAACCCACATTTTGCTGTAACATGTTTTTTTGTTATTAGGGAGACCACCAACCAGCCTCTCTACTTCCAACATATTCTTTAGGGATCTCCCCTTATACTATACCACAAAAGGTTTTGCCCCCACTTTTTCAACTACACTGTTAAAGAATGAAAACACACACCTTTTTTTCCCAGGACTTCTCTAATGTGCCTGGACTCTAAGGTGTATTCAGTAATAAAAGATAAGGTGTGGTCCTTCACCCCCTTGGGGCAATGATCAGACAGCTCTTGAACATTGTTAAAAGAAGACCTTAACAGAGGTACAAGCTTCCCCTCTTTTCTTTTAAGTGCTACACTAGGGCTAATATTCTTGACCAAATTGAAAAAATACCCCCTTGCCACAAACATACCCACTAATTTCAAATATTCTTCTTCAAATAGGGTATCTTCCAATACCATTCTGGCACATCTAATGTACTGCCCATTAATAATCACTCTTTTTTGATTATCTGGATGATTACTGGTGTAATGTAATAAGCTGTTAGAGTAAGTAGGTTTTCTATATTCAGAGTCCTGAATAGGATTTTTCTCGTCCTGCCCACTAAGACTTTCTCCCCTGAATAGACCTTTGTGAAAGCTATGTTGTGCTAATGTATTTTTTAAACTTTTAATACTCCAGGTTATTTGACTTCCCTCCCAGGTTAACCAGCAGTCTACCCCCTCCCCCTCCCATAGCAGTTAAGAGACCCTTAACTACCCTTTTTCTACCTCTTTTTGTCCTTTAGGATAACTCTCTCCTCCACCTTGCCTATATCCCACTAGTGAGTCCTTTCACTTGCTCTGTCTCCTGTTATTTCTGAATGTGGCCGCTAGGTGGCACTCTATTCACTAGAAAACTATACTCCCCGACCTCACACTAGAGTTTTTTTTTCCTGGTTATTTTTTGGTCACAATCCTTTATCTATTTTTCTACTGCACCCAATATTACTGCCTCACATAGCTTCCAAATAATTATGTTATCCCTCCCAATCAACCTATATTCCCTCTTTGTATCTTACCTCATAGTCCACTCTTACCCAGTGCTTCTTCCACTTCTCACTGATTGTTTTCCTGGCTTGGTCCCCTCTCTGGCTCTTCCCGCTCCGTTTGCCCTGCAGGCTCACTCCGCTCCCCTACCCTACCCCCAATTCCCACCCACCCCCAGTGCCCTTAACATTATACTTGCTCAGCCACACCCCCAACTTATTCAGCTCCTATCATATTTCCTGCCTCATTCACACATTCCAGCACTCCACTGCTGTCTTACTGCCACACCCCACTCCCCGCTATCCTAGTACTACTAATTATCAACCTTGCTAAAATGACCAAACCCAATATGACCCTGACTTTTAAGCTACTTTACTTATTGCTACTCCTGAATATCCTTCTTATATATATACCCTTACTTCCTATGAAAACCATGCCCTTAGAAGATCTCCTAGTAAAGTTAACAAACAAACTCTGTCCTTCCTCTAGCTAAACAAACCTATCTTAACCTCCTGTCATCCTGCCCTTACCTTCCCCCTCACTATCTCAGAGTACTCCACAACAGGTATCACACTGCTAAAAAGCTCTACCTAATACCCTCTAAAATCTCAAAAATACTTCCATTCCCACAAACACTCTTACTGGTACACGGGGACATTCACCCCAACCCTGGCCCTCAGAATTCCCTTATCCGCACCCTCTCGGACCAAACTACTAACAATTTAAAGTCACCTTTCTCTTCTAACTCCCTTTCAATAGCACACCTAAATATTCGTAGTATTAACAATAAAATCACACAGCTCCATGCCTTAATTGACCTCTACTCATTTGATATCCTCTGTCTTACTGAAACCTGGCTTAAACCAGGTACCAAGGACAATGAAATTACTCCTCCTGGCTACAGTATTTTAAAGCAGGATTGTCTAAACAAAAAGGGTCGGGGAGTTGCTTTACTTTATAAATCTGAACTGCAGGTGGTCTCAATTGACTCCTTCCCTCCTTCCCCTGCCAATGCTGAAATACTCTGCAGCAAATTCCAAGTAAATAAAAACAAAGCCATATACATAATATCTTCCTATATCCCTCCTGTCAATAACTTAAATACACTTGAAAACATCCTTAGCTGGCTCTCATATACCTTTCCTCAGGAAACCATAATCTTAGGGGACTTCAATATTGATTGGAACTCCTGCATATCCCCCAAACCCACCTTTCATCTCAACCTCTTTACTTTCAAACAAACCATAAACTCCCCAACTAGGAATCACAAATCTACCAATAAACAGACCATCTTGGACTGGATATTGGTCAACAATAATCCCCTATCATATAAAACTGGAACACTCCCTGACAATATCAGTGACCATCTTCTCACTTATATCACTAAACAAAAAAATAGTAACCACAAACAGGCTAGCTATCGTACCATTTGTAACAAAAAAAACTTCATCCTTCAAGACTTCCTTGATGAGCTCAAAGGATGCAACTGGTCAGCTCTGAAACACCTTCCACTTGATGAGGCAGTTACCCATTTCAACACATTCCTCCAAATTCTAGATCATCATGCCCCTTCTTGCTTAATTAGAATGGGATCCAAAGCAGCTCCTTGGCTTTCTAAAGAAACCAAGCAAACAATGCTATTAAGGAACAAACTATGGACAAAATGGAGAACTACAAAAAACCCAACTGACCATGAAAACTTCAAATACCTTAGAAATACTACAAAAAACTCACCCTTCTGGATAAAAAAAAATTCTACCTCCAATATCAACAAAATCGAAATCATAACCCCAAAACTTCTGGTCAGGAATCAATAAACTGCTCCATCCTGGGAATTCCAAAACACCTACTCCAGTTAACTTAGCTCAGACCCCTCCTAATATAATACCCAACACATTCAACAACTTCTCTGAAACAGTCACCTCTCTAGCCAACACCATGGTCCCCCCCACTTCCCTTCAAAATACCTCTCCTCATAACAATACCCCCACTCTAAAATTTAGTACAGTCTCCACAGCCTATATTCACAAGCTACTTTCAAAACTTAAACCTTGTACTCCTTCAGCTGACCAACTACCAGCTGAATATCTGCAGCTAGCAGCAGCAGTACTAGCATACCCAATCTCCATCTTAATTAACAGAACTATAACTGAATCTACTATTCCTTCCCTCTGGAAAGTCTCCCATATCATTCCACTGCATAAAGGAGGAAACACTAACAAACTTTCTAACTTCTGTCCTATAGCCTTACTATCACCACTAACTAAAATTATGGAATGTTGTATACACCATCAACTTTTGAATCATCTTCTACATAATAACCTACTTGCAGACTCCCAACATTGTTTTAGACCTTTCCATAGCACTTCCACTGCTCTTCTCTCCTTTACACATTCCATCAACAAAAATCGCAATAACAACCTATTCTCCTCTGCTTTATTTCTCGACCTCTCTAAAGCCTTTGATATAGTGAACCATCACCTTCTGCTAGATGCTTTGAAATCTCTTTCTCTTGACTCTTTGGCATTGCGCTGGTTTAACTCCTATTTGAAAGATAGAAGACAAGCAGTCCTTTGGGACAGCCATTTATCCTCTCAGCTCCCAGTCACCATCGGGGTCCCCCAAGGATCCATCTTAGGTCCCCTTCTCTTCTCCATTTTTATAAATAGCCTGTCTACTTCCCTCCCAACATCCACATGCATTTAGTATGCAGATGACTCAACACTCATCTGTACTGCTGTATCTCCGGCTGAACTTCATTCTTCCACCCAAAAAGTCTTTACAGCAGCAGAAAACTGGTTCCAACATATCTGTCTCCTCCTTAATCCCAAAAAAACAAATTACTACTTTTTTCTTCAACCCTTAAGGCTTCCCCTCTCTCCTTTTCTATTGTCTCTGACAATGGCACTATCATAACACCTGATTGTTCCACTAAACTACTAGGGTTTACAATAGATAATAAACTAAACTTTGATTCCCACATCAACCTAACCATCAAAGCTGTTAATAAAAAGATAGGTGCCCTCTACAGACTTAAACCCTTTCTTTCAGCAACTACCAGGGTGTCTCTAGCCCAAACTCATCTCATCTCTACATTATTGTATGCCTCTCCATCTTTTTATCAACCTATCAAAATCTAACACTCAGAAACTAGCCACATCCTAACATAGCATTGCCAGGTTTGCCACAGGCTCCCCATTTCGTACCCATCATTGTGTTAATCTCAAAAAACTTGGCTGGCTTGAACTTCAAAATCTTATTCTTCTACATCAATTAGTTATCACCCATAAAATTCTCTATTACCCTACTAATATACCCATACTTAACAACCTTGTTGCTCCTTACAGGAATCTTACTTCACTTCGCTAAGCTAACAAACTGCTAGTAGCTACTCTCAAATCACACAAATCTGGTGACTCCTTGTTCACAAATGTTATTGGCTCGTACTGGAATAAACTTCCCATTGAACTGACTACTTTAGTCTCATCACAACTTTTTATGAAACAATTAAAGAACTATTTCAAATCTCACTGGCTTTGCCCTTGCTCAAATCCTGACTGACCCCAGCATCCAACTTCCATTATAGTTCCCTCCTTTGCCTGTTGCTATACATCCATCTTTTCTACTTGTCTCTCTCATTATTACTACTCCTCCTCTGCAGCTCTCCTGGCATCCACATGGATATTCCTATTCCTATGATGTCACTTTCTCATTTACACTAGATATATTAGTGCAACCTGTTATCTCACCTTCTATTTAAACCTTGTATTTTGATTCCTACTGTACAAGTCTGGGTCTTAAAACTATTTGCTCTGGCACAAAATGTTTATTATATCTGTTAATATTGTAAATATTGTATAGACTCTAGTGTCTGTTTATTTTTTTATTACAATTCCTGCTACTGTAAAGAGTATGGGATTAGGGATCCTCGTTGTATTTTTTCTGTTAAATGGCTACTCTTCTATTAAATTGCTGGAATAGTTCTGTAGTTACTTACATTTTAGTCTCTTACTGTGCTGTTTTATTTACTAGTATATAGTGGAGCTTTTCTCCTTGGGCCTCTGCTGAAAATGGACATGTATCCAGCCAGACTAGCCCGGTCAACAAATGTAAAATAAATAAATAATAAATAATAAAATATATAGCGTACTCACAATACAACTGTTGCTGACATCTTTGGTAATGTTAACATCCAAGTAATTAATAGCCAAGTTGTTATAAACAAAAGTGAATTTCAAAAAAGGGGTAGTAGAATTTAAATACTTAATAAAGGACTCAATCCATTGCTGGACCCTGCCATACAATAAAAATATCATCCAAATAATGTATATACAACTTAATGGGTAGAAACCTAGAATTGTTAAACACAAATTGTTTCTCCCATTGTATAAGAACTATGTTTGCAAAAATGGGGTTACAATATGCCCCCATAGCAACTCCTTTGGTCTGTTGGAAATATTGCCTGTCTAGATACACAGAATTGTCCTCAAAGACTAATTCCATGAATAGAGTAAGAATATTAATGGATCAGGGACGAATAACGTTTGAACTCTTTCACTTTCTTGAAGTGAAATACCCAATGGTGCCTATTTTGTTTGTATTCCTAAGATTCACAAAAGCACCACTGACCCACCAATGAGACCTATTTTTAGTGCACAGTGTTCTAAAACCCATCCTCTTGCCAAGTATATTGAACATAAAATTAAAAAGTGGCTGGAACCTTTTTCCCACTTGTGACAAGACTTCTTGTATTTCTTGCTCAATCTCAAGCAGTTAGGAGAGTCAAAATACTTTTCTCACAATTGATGTGGTTGAATTACTCTTTGTTATACCACATTCCCATAGGACTGGAGTGGTTTTATGATTTTTTAATGGAATCCAAATCCTTGCACTACAATGACATTAACATTATTACTCTATTCATGGAATTAGGCCTTAAGAACATTTTTGTGTATCTAGGTCAGTGATGGCGAACCTTTGACACGCACGTCAAAGGTGACACAGCATGATGTTTTTGGTGACACACCAGTGTTCACCAACACCCAAGTTACCAAAGAAACTAAATGAACAAAAATACAAGAAATATGTGACCCTGCACTGATTTAGAAAACTCAGCAACAAAAAACTCATTGATAGATATTCAAATCAAATGCAATGTGTTCCATATTACTATTAAAAGTAGGGTAATTTTTTTAGTGCACTATTTCAAGCCAAGTTAGCAGTGTACATATTGTTTTCTCTATTGTAAGTCACTGATTTTTCTTTTACTTTTTAATACATAGCAGCACACATGATTGGACTGCATTTTTTTAAATAAACGTATATGTAAAGAATTGTTTCTCTTTTGTGAGGGGGGGTTGAAACGCCAGCAGAGTCAAGATAGACATTTCCTGAATTTTTGACCTGCTGAGCCCAAAAGGTTCACTATCACTGATCTAGATGGGCAATATTTCCAACACACCAAAGGAGCCACTATGGGGGTATATTGTGACCCATTTTTGCAAGCATAGTTCTTATACAATGGGGGAGACAATTTGTGTTTAACAACTCTAGGTTTCTCCCCATTAAGTTGTATATACATTATTTGAATGACATTTTTATTGTTTGGGGTGGTCACAGCAATGGTACTGAGCCCTTTACTGAGCATTGAAATTCCACTACCCCATTTTTGAAATTCACTTTTGTTTATAACAACTTGGCTATTAATTACTTGGGACGTTAACATTAACAAAGATGTCAGCAACAGTTGTATTGTGAGTAGGATATATAGAAAGCCTAACTTACTCTAACAGCTTATTACATTGCACCAGTAATCATCCCACGCATCAAAAAAGAGGGATTATTAAAGGGCAATACCTCAGATTGGCCAGAATAGTACTGAATGACATGCCATTTGAAGAAGAATGTCTAATGTCTTTGTAATTAGATGATATTTTTGTGACAAGGGTGTATCTTTCCAATTTGGTCAAAGATATTAGCTCTAGTGTTGCACTTAAAAGAAAAGAGGGGAAGATTTTACCTCTGTTAAGGTTTTCTTTTAACAATGTTCAAGAGCTGTTTGATCATTGCCCAAGGGGGTGAAGGACCACACCTTATCTTTAATTACTGAATACATGAATGATTCCAGATACATTAGAGAAGTCCTGGGGGAAAATGGTATGTTTTTTCATTCTTTAACAGTGTAGTTGAAAAGTGGGGGCAAAACCTTTGGTAGTATATTGTAAGGGGAGATCCCTTAAGAATATATTGGAAGTAGAGAGGCAGGTTGGTGGTTTTCCTGGTAACAAAAACATGGTACTACTAAATGTGGCTTTTGCCCCCAATGTAGATACATCCTGGTGGGTGGTTCTGTCAAGGTTAATCAGAACATTGTTAAACTCTGTTTTCATTCTAATTGTAACTCTACAGGTATTGTTTACCTTGCTGTATACCAAACTTGCAATGGATTTTATGAGGGGAAGAATCAAAGAAAGTTGGAAGAGCGTATGTATGAGCATCTTTTAGACATCAGAAAACAAAAAGTTAAGAATGCTTTGCATATGCATATTTCAAATCACCCTAGTCATCACTTTTTGTTTTTTGGTTTGAAACAAATTTTCAGGAATCCAAGGCGTATGCCTTGGGAAGATTGTATTGGAAAAAGGGAATTAAACTGTCAACTAAAGTTTAATGCTACTGTTTTACTTGGTCTTAATGAATATCTATCTACTGCCAGTATTCTCGGGCTTAAGTCTTACTATATTTAAACTACATTTGGTATTGTTTAGTTCCTGATTTTTCAGGCCTGTTTATGTTTTATTTGCATTTCATTTACATTTTAATTGCATTTTAGCTTTCATTGGAGGGGAATGAACATGTGTTCATTATGAGTGGGGTATTTAAAACTTGCTGTGACTGTGTATAATTGATTCTGAATAAGTCTGGTTATGTTTGCAGATGAAACTGCTTATCCATTCATTTATTTGTATTTGTTTGGATTATTAAAATGCTTATTTTTAATGTTTGAGGCTACTTCCATTCACTTTAGTTCCAGTAATTGTGCTGCCTCACATCTTCTCTCAATCATCCAACACTGATGTCATCCACTATGCATTGTCCTGGAGCATTATAAAAGTCAGAATTGTGCTGTGGCACTTGTGTTTAATTGCTGAGTTCTCTAGCTGGTGTACATAGTTAGATAGGGGTTCTAATCTCAATACAGTTAACTGTTGTGTGTGTGCATTTTTTCAGTTTGACATTCAAGAAACAATTTTACACCTCCATGTGAGACAATGCTATTACCATCCTCTTCTCACCAGACACTGCTGAGGTCATCGCTTGTAAAGTGTTGTTGGACACTCAACAAGCCAGACTTGTGCTGTGGTGCTTGCATTAAATACTGAGTTCCATAGTCAGTGTACTTACTTAGGCAGGGGTTCTGTTTTCACTGTAGTCAACTGGTGTGTATGTTCAGTTGGTTGGCATTCAAGAGAGTGTTCTGCACTTGCATGTGGATACCGCTATTACCATTCTTTTCTCAACAGACTCTGCTGATGTCTTCACCTATAACATATTCTCTAACACTAAAGAGAGAATTCTGCTGCAGTGCTTGTGTTAAGTGCTGTGCTCTTTAAATAGCTAAATATGAGTGCTTCTCTCACTACAGTCAGCTGTGTGAGCATTCAACAATCACTATGGTGACAATTTTAGAACAATATGTGAGTTCCCAGCTATGTTCAACTCTCCTCCAAACATCTTGTTGAAGCATTCAATTATTGTCATTCTGTGTAACATACACTCTGTCAGTATTCAAGACAAACCTGTGCTATGGCAGTAACACTGACTGCTGTGTTTGCAAGCTAATTTAACTACACATATAGGTATTTTAATCTGACAGCAGGCAACTTATCAGTTTATATATACAACTATCACTTTTGAGACAATTTTACACAGGGATTTGACACTACACTCATGCCCTATACTCCTCCCAACATGCACTCTTTAGCATGCAGTGATGCTATCATACTACAAATGGTGCAACGTGACAGTGTTATAGTCAGACATATGTGATGTTGCTACTGTGACATAGCATGGCATTCATATTTCTTGCCTACACAGCTGCAATGTTCTAATCAGGCTCAATCTACTCCTGTCTGTATGGTTGGTGGTACATTATGTCACTGCATGATCTTTGAAATAGCTGTTCATTTCACTACCACTTGTGGTACCTTCCACATAGCACCATGCATCCTCCTATTTCCTCTGGCAATGACATCCTTCCTGCAGAGGAGTGGGGGATGTCTTCATGTGAAATATGCATGCACACATCATGAAGTAGAGCCCTTCCATGATCCCTTGCAAGCCATCTTCAAACCTCTGCATGTGTGATTGCTAATTCTATCATGGTGTGGTACACATGTCTCATATGGGCAGCTGTGGGATGTAATACAATCCAGCAAATATACACATACACACAATAGTCTTACTATCTTTCATAATACTGATATAGGGATTTACATGGTATAATAATGGCTATGATTTCATGTGATAGCCAGTAGCTTTATAGTGTTCTATGACCCTATGGACAATTGACATGTCAATGTTGCTGTCATTGACATGTGCTATATTGAGGTGTGGACGTATACTATGTCTACAACAGGGTATTACTATCTGTGATGTGAGCTGATGTACTGATGGCTATTGATAGCATTGCCTTACATGCTCCTTCTATAGCATCTGTAGTAATATGCCCGCTGAGATCTGTTGACATGGTATGATATACTTATATGTATACTGTTGAGGTATTACATACATACATACATACATACATACATACATACATACATACAAATCTTTCAAGCACAGGCATTAATGCCATTCTAGCCTGCCAGTATACCAAAACACTTGTTCCCATAATAATTGGCCAGGCTATTCTTAAAAATATCTAAGCTAGTACTTGTTTTAATGTAATTTGGTAATCTGTTCCATGCATCAGTTGCTATCTTGGAGAAGCAATCAGTACACTTTTCTTTCCTACAATATCTTCTGCATAGGTTATCTGATGATTTTGTACCACTTTTAGATAACCACAAACATTTCCAAAGGTAGTTGTCTCTAAATGCGCTATATACCTGAATAGTGCCTCCTCTTAAATATCTATAAGAGGCACTGTGCATGTACAGATATTTTAATCCTTCATAATAACTTACATTTTGACATCCGCTGATGTACTTGGTATACTTCCACTGTACTGTTTGCAATTTGCTCATGCTTGTTTTCTTATACTTTTTCCATATTCCTATTCCCCACTCAAGTGTGGGTCTAATATAACTAACAATGACTTCATCAATTCTCATTTCTTAGACTTTATAAATCTTTTTATACAACTTATACTTCAATAACTATCATTGACCAATTGGTTGATATGATTAGAAAAACAGAACGTTGGACCTACCCATATACAGAGGTCCCTAAATGAATCTACAGTTTCATTCATTGTGCACTGTATTAAGTATTCTCCATTCACATTATGTCTCCCAAATCTCATATGCTTAGTTTTTGATGTATTTATCAGCATATTATTCTCTTGTGCCCAGATGGTCAATTTAGTCAGGTTGTTTTGCTGACATGCCTTATCTGTAACACATGTAATCAGTTAACCCAATTTCAGGTCATCCGCATTTAGACTGTAGAACACCTCAGATGAAAAAGTTTGGTCTGAAAGATACAATCTAAACAAGTAAGGGCTTAGGACAGAGCCTTGTGGGACACCCTGACTGCAACCAAGAATTTCACCTGCCCAAATGCTGTATGATACTTGCCAAGTCCTATTAGTAAGTAATGCAGCTATCCATCTTATCAAGAATGCATTGATACCAAGTTGTTATAATCTATTGATCACTGTGTTTTGTGTATCAAAAGCAAAAATGGTGTACAGCTCCAAACCAGGAACTGTGTTTTGTGTATCACCCTGTCAAATGCTGAAGTTAAATCTATGCAAATTACTTCACAGCACAATTTTTCATTCATGGCTGTTGTTATGTTGTTATAGAACATCACGTTACAGGTGGTAATAAATTTATTTTCAGCATATATGTGCTGATATATGGTTTCAAATCCCAGCCTTTCCAGTTCTGAAAATAACTTATCCAATATTACCATCTCCATTATTTTTCCACAATATAAAAATAGACTTAAGGGTCATTATGACTCTGGGTTTCTCCTACTCCTCTTTCCCTTAAAGATAGTTGAGGAATCTCACCCATATCTATATGACCTAGTAAATATTAGACATACGTTTTTGCTGGAGTGTTCTCAGGTCATTATGTCTCCTCCCTGTGCTTTGCTTGAGCCCAGTTTGTGCAGCTCTTTTACAATATAATCTAATTTGATTCCAGTATCTGAGGTGACCTGGATGTCACTACGACAACTTATCACCCCGTTTGTGGAGCCAACCTGTTTTGCACAAGATTTTGTAAATATATTTATAATCTTTTGTGTCTAAGAATAAATTTTAGAATCTACCCAGTTTATCAATGTGCATGCCTTTACTCCTTCCACATCTTATGTATCTATAAAAAGGTTTCCTATTATGCTCAATATCTTTATATACATTTTCTTCAAATTTTCTTGATCTTGTCTCACATTATGCTTAATTTCTTTGCCCATCTTATTTCAATTTTCAAAGTTGTAGTTCAACCTCTCTTTCATTTCTTATATGTTTTGTCTCTCACCATAATCAGGTATATTTACCCCCAATTTTGTATTCCTAGATCCTGATGTTAAATATTTTTGAAGTTTTTATTCATTCAAACAATTTCTCATTCAAAACTTTTCACATTCCATCTGCAGTTTTCCCACAGACAACATTACTCCCGTTAGTTTTACATAATGACTGTTTTACTTCCATACAAACTATAATTACTCTTCTGTGTATTGGTTTAGATTTCAGTTTAGCAACACTATTTAGCAACAAATTAAGCTTTATAACCTCATGATCACTGCACATCAATGGTGTTAAAACTTTACTTGAAGTAACAGTCATTTCTTTGGGAACACAAATGTTGTCTAGTATGTTCTGTTCCCTGGTAGATGTTTTTTTACAATCTGAAGCAATTGCTGTTCCGGAACATATGCTGTAAATAATGTCCTTACTAATGTTGTTGAATCAATATTATTCCAATCTGTTTCTGGTAAATTTAAGTTCTCAGCTAATATCATTCTTCCTTTTTGGGTTTCATCAAGAAGTGTATGAATTCCTCTAGGTCATCAGCACTTGACTTTGGTGGTCTCCAACAATTGTTATATGTTCCAGGGTTATTTATTATCACAGTTATATAATCTATAGTATTGTTGTTATCACTGAACATGTAATAATCAGGTCTATATTAAACCAGTGAATGCTTACAAAAGTGAACGCGGATTTATCAACCCCATGTAAGCGAAAGCTTACAATCCCAAACATTCAGAACAGTGATTTATTTCCCAGGAAAAAAAAATTGCTGTTCCAGAAAAGAAAAAGAAAAACTTCAAAACATTACATAAAGTGGGGAGCTGTGCCCCCCACACCCCCACTACTTAAATATACCAACTTTGAGATTGCACTACAGTGATGAAAATGGCAAAGCAATGGAGATGGCCAAGCAATTCCTTTCCCAGGGAAAGAAATCTCTTATATGTCGTTTCGCTATTTTGCTGTTTCATGCTTTCAAGTTCAATCAAGATGCATTCGAAGGATTGTGACTTCGATTATATAATAGGAACCTTAATCACAGGTCTCATAACTTTCTTTAATGCCTATCATAACAGCTCCATCTGATTTTTTTGTTAAAATATCTGTTACAGTAAAAATATTTATACCCTGACAGAACTGGTTTCCAGTCATTGTTCTTTAACATGTTTCACAAACAATAACAACATCAATCTTGTGGGAACGAAAGCAAATTTTCCAATTAAAAAATGTTATTATTAATGCTCCTATCATTAATAGACATCAGAGATACATCAACTGTTGCTATCTGTGAACTGTTGCATTTTCAACTAGGCAAAAATACCTGCCTAGTGTTTGTCAAACATTGCAAAATATCTGTTGCAAAAACTCTCTTTCCTAATCTTGACAAATTCATGCCATCCTTTCTGAACACACGTGCCCAAACCTAGGCTTGAATGCTCTACATATTTCCATTTTTTAAACAGGACATTTTTCCATGTTGGTATTTACACAAAAAAAATTTCAATTACGGTGACCTGACTATCTTTTCTACATGTTATATGTGAAAAATATGTCCTAACATCAGTGCAAGCTATACTATCAAAGAGCGCTGTAAGTTCCCTACTAACAGTCAGAGAGTCCTTGTGGAAGAGATAATTTGTAATGATATGAATAAAAACAGATTCATATATCCTTATATTAAGGCAGTCAAAGGCTTGTGTCACATTTTCTATTTTTGCTCCTCACAAGCATAACACTTTTCAATGTTTGGTTTATTAATTTAACTGATTTAGAGAAAGCAGAAAGCATTCGGCAAAGTGTGTACAAAAAAAACAAAGTAAGAGAAAAAATAATAAAAAAAAAAAAAAATCAATGACTCAAAGGAAGGAAAAAAAAAAAAATAAAAAAAAAATGTGGTAGATGTGCACAATGTCCATACGTACTAAATGGTATAATAGTAACAATCATGGAATAGATTCTATGGGGTTAATATACTTGGCTGTTTGTAAAAAAAAAGATATAAGAGGTGACCTTGGGAAAAAAAAGATAGAATAGGGAGAGCTCTGGGCAAAATCACACTAGAGGCTTAATCCACCGTCCTCTGAATGAATATACAGTATATTTACTATTGTAAGTTTAAGGCAGCTATTCACTTTATACATAAGATTTTAAGTAATGCATATTTTTAAAATAACTTTTTTTTTTTAGGGCGCTTTTTATAGAACTTATTTAATTCACTATGATTTGTATTAATATGTATACATTCTTTAGCATATTTATTTTATATTAAAATAATAAATAAAATGTAGGGATATAGATATATACTAGTAGTTACATTTACTACTTACTTTTTTTTAAACAGTAGAAACAGCATTTTTTTAATTTTCTTTCATTTCATTTTTTTTAAAATGGTATCACAAATATAGGATTTAAGAACTGTTATATAAGGTATTATATAAAAATGGTTTTAGATGTTTAATAAAATATTTTTATTTTTTTAAATTTTTTTTATTTTAAAACAAATGATTTATGGGAGGAATTTGGAATTGTTAATTAACTGGTGTATAAATAGAGGATGAATTAAATAGACTGAAGTTTAACTGAAGTTTTTTGATAGTAAAAGAAACGAAAGCCTTGGCTACGGGCTGTAGGAAGTTGTTTTACTTTTCAATGTTTATTATCTTCCCTTTAAATGTAAGTATCAGTTCCTCTAATATTTGAATCTTCAATTACAAGAATATCTTTTTAGACCAGATCTGAAGGATCGTCAACTTCTAATTCAGTAGTATCTGCTTGATCAATAGTTACAAATGAATGATCTCCATCACCATTAGTCTTATATACCCCGTTGTTTTCATTGTGCAATAAATTTGCAAACATACAGTTTTCCTCCACAGCTTGAGCCATATAGTTGACTTCTGTCTTTCTCATCTTTTTTTTTCTTACAGTAATGTTCTTCAATCCTTCCATACTCAATTTTGGTTTCTTCCTTTTCACCTGCCCCTTGCCTATTTTTTTCTACTTTCTCTTTTGGGAAAACTATGCCTTTTTCTGTAGACTGAAGGTTTTCTGATCATTCCCTGTAATCTGTGTGTTAACGTAAAGCAGTGCCCTTTTCTGTACATATTCTCTTTACTCTACAGACATTTATTAGTTTATTTTCATCCTTATTTGCTGTGAACCTCTACCTTTCCTTCTTTTTTTATTACCTTCTAAACACTCTGAATCGTCAGATTGCTGAATAGTTGCATACAGAATTCCAAAGTTGTCAGGGGTACTGTTGTCCATGAGTTTGATAGGGGTTGAAATGGTCTTTACAGACAATAGACACATTAATTCCTAAACATGTTCTATTTGCTCTTTGCCTAACATTATTTATCTCACCAGTCCAATAATTATTATATCTAACAACAGTTCTCCAAGATGTGCCAATTGCACAAGTGCTTTCATCATCAGTAGGTCTGGATTTACTACTAAAAATGGTAAATAAATCATCCAACTTTTGGCATGAAGAACACAGATCACCAGTCTTATCAGCTGTTACCTTGAAATATGCATAGCATTTATTACACTGTACATGGATAGTTGTGCTTTAGCAAGTTAATGGCATATTATTTTATGGAATCCATATTCAGCTTCAAATGAATAAAAACTTATAAAAGAATAATCAAAACGGCACAGTGGTGCAGCAGTAGTGTTGTCGCCTCACAGCAAGAGGTTCTCTGGTTTGATTCTTGGCTGGGGTGCCTTCTGTGTGGAGTCTGCATGTCCTCCCTACATTCGTGTGGGTTTCCTCCCACATTACAAAGACATGCATCTGGAGCCTTTCTCCCCAGGCCTCCGCTGAAAATTGGCTTTGTTCCAAGTCGGACTTTCCCGGTTAACAAATGATAAATAAAAAATAAATAAAAAATAACAAATAATAAATGATAAACGATAAATAAATACAAAAAAAATCTGTAACCAGAGAATTCAAAGAGAACTTAAATCAACTTCTATGAGAAAAATCACACAAGCAATATAGAACTAAATACTAAAGTAAGTACAGTAAAGCTGTTGCTCTGACTGTACAAGTTCTGAAAGTCAGACAAAAGATATAATTCCTATTCACTATCGCTTGCAGTCACACTTTTTTAACAGTAAAGATCAATAAATCATAAAGCAAGATAGGATGGTTTAGATAAGCTCTGGATTAGGACGTGTTATTGTAGTGGAACAGATCAACCATCTATTCAGTTCACATTCTACCATCACAGAGACACTTTCAGTATAGCATAGGTGTGCATATGTCTGCATACAATCATAACATGCTCTGCAACACACATTGATATAAATTCGTACTGAACATGGTCACATAAGTCTTATCTCATACACATGCTGCTATGCCGTGATATACACAACCAATGTATCGCATGTTTTGATGCAACTGCAACCTTGTGGAATTCATTGTATGTGGAGTTATGTTCTTATATGAAAGGATCATCGAGGTGGTCAGAAACACCATTGTGTGACTATTAGTATTTGTGCCAAGAAATGTTTTGCATGAGCAACAAACTGATCTGTAATGTGCCAGGTTGCCCAGATACAGCTCGCCCATGAAACACATGTAGGCATACGTTGTGTAATTAATGTAAGTACGTAACACAGGCATGGTTATATGACAGTGTGCATAGTACCAGTGGAATGTGATGAATGACAAAGGTTGTATTTGTAGGTCTTTTCACAAATCATTTATTTCAATCATTTGACATGTAAAGTGGAATATACAACTAAGTGCTGATCTGCATGTGGATTCCACCAGACATACCCAGCCACTGGAAATAGACAATCTGCTAGCGGTCAGTTTGTCTCACACACCACCACCCTGTACCACTGTCCATCAGCCAAAGTATACATGCAAACATTACTTAGTTTCTATTTTAAGGAGGGCAGCTCATCTGTGTGCTCTCTATGACTAATAACCCAGAATCAGTGGGCCCTGACAACATCACAGATTGCCTATAGGGTGACTCAGAACATGGACCTACCAGACACAGTTGGATCCATACTTCAACACAGCCTCCAGATGGAATATGTTCCATAGAAGGGTGTATATCAACATTCATCCTTCTGACTATGGGGTGGGGGGGATGCATGCATGTATAGACACATCCTGACTCTTTTCATCTTTGAGGTAGACCACCAAGTCGCCATCAACCTTTTCTAAAATGACGCAGGCAATATCCTAACTGTGTTAGAAAGAAATGTATGATTTGTTCAGGCTACAGCATGTCTATTACATCTGTTAAGAAGGTCAGCAAGGGCATGCATGATGACAACACTATCATCCTGCGTAACTTGACCAGGCCAAGGCATTTAACACATATCCACAGTTTGTATTAATGAGACAATATCACAAGTGACCATAAACACCTATGTCATCAAGTGGGGGACCACTAGATCACATACATGACAGATGAATATGATGAAGTGTGTGAAGCGACCTATATCTATAGTCCAGTGATAGGGTCCTTGTCTCATAGTTCTGTGTTAGGCCCATTTTTGTTCATTATTTAAGCCTCAGATGTCAAGAATGACTTACTCATCCTTTGTTCAAATGGCTTTGTGGAGGACTGCAGATTATGGGCAATCATTGACTCTAACAGTGATATTAGTATAATACAGACAGCATCAACACACACAAAGAATTGCATCCACAGCCTGGATACATAGGAGATGAGCAAAAATCATGGGGACATTTACTACATTCTAAAAGAAAATGCACAAAGTAATTAGAATATAGACATCAAACCCCCATAAGCAGATCAATTGGTATGCGACCTGTGTACTCAGGTAGATAGTATGCAGAACATTCACCAGTATATACCCACACTGGTGAACTACTGCCTTGAATGTAACATAACTCTTGAGTATGTGCAGGGCATTCACATTCTCAGCCCTCATTACACCAATAACTGAGTACAATGCACCCTTTTTCATGTACCTCACAACACATCTTCCAGGGCTGAGTTACTCAAGTGTACCACATTTACCACAGTGAGCTCCCACACATCTTATTGGCCATACCTAAGTATTCTTTTTGTTGTAAACTCAAAAGACAGGCACAGCAGATCAGCAAGAGATGCTTATTTTCACTCCACGAACAAACCTCACAGAACAGAAACAAAAACAATAACGCTGCTACAGTTCTCAGCACATTTTCGTAGAGATGCACTTCATCAAAAAAGCTAAACAGTGCTCAGTGTGCTAAATTTATAAGTCAGATGTTATTTGAATCTACCAATGGTGTCTCCTAACTAATTAAAATGTTAATACATTCAATTAACATCCTTGTTGTTGAAATTGCAGATTTCTTAACAAAATCAAAGAAACAATATCACCATCTAGTGGTGAAACAAAAACTTTACAGGCAGGAATACATACTGCGGTGGTGGTGCTGCGGTAGCCTTGTCGCCTCACAGTTAGACGTTGCCCGTTCGATTCTCAGTTAGAGCATCTTCTATGTGGAGATGTGTGAACGGGCGTTCCTTCGTTGAAGGTTGTGCGTTAGGCCCAGCAAGCCAGCATGTAAGACTCTACTGCCAATCATTAGTAGACCGGAGTTCCGCTGTGGCGACCCCTAACCAGGAAAAGCCGAAAGACACATACATTGTATGCTCTAAAAACCATTTTAATTAATACACAAAAAATGCACCTGTGTGCAAAATTTGTGAAAATCATATACAAATGTATGTATGAAAAACATTAAAATGTGTATAAAAATATATATATACATAAGTACAACTGATATATGGGTGAGTGGATATAACTTGGCTGATCACAACTTTAATACAGGTTTTAGAGAGATCATTTCATTTAAACTTGGGTGACTGCTAGCCTCAAGCATTAATTGACAAAATAACTCTCTGTATTCTAAAGAAGCCTCCCATAGACCACCCCTGGGATCGGGGGGTAATACCTCTGTGACGAAGAATAGGAATTTTGCAGATTTACATGTTAAAGTATGTTTAAACAAAGCGTTGTTAGTGTTTTCCTTCCTTACGTCATATAGGTGCTCATACATCCTTTGTCTCAGCCTTCTCTCGGCTTTCCCTATATAAAAGGAATCACATGCCTCACAGGTCACCATGTATACCAAACCACAAGTATTGCAATTTGCAAATCCTTTAGTGGTGATAATTTTGCCGCTGCTTTTCAAATATATTTTCTCACCTTCATTGATGTTGACACAATAATGACAGCTTCCACATTTATGTGTACCCAACTTGTTTGAGAGATGTGTGACCTGTTTTCCACCCTCAAGTATGTTCTTAATGTTACGTTGTTTTTTTAAATACTACTTTTATGGGTTCTTCAAAGTTCAGATTCAAATCTGAAAAACTGGCAAACCTATTCCACTCGTCATTAATAATATTTTTAACTATGTCGGTTTCGCTATTGAAAGTAATAGTCAAAGCTGAATTGTAGTGTTTTATATCTACTGGAGAATTGTTTTTAGTGTTGGTGTTGCCAAATATTTTTGTTGAATTCCCCAGGATAGGCAAAAACCTTGTCGTCCTTGCTGTTTTTACTTCTTGTATCAGTCTTTCTAACAAATCATCGGGGTAACCTCTTTCTCGAAACATACTTGCAATAAATTCACATTCTATCTGGAAATCTGTCTCATCTGAGGCCATCCTACTAGCTCTTACTAGCTGAACATTGACAATTGCCTTCTTTTGATAATGGGGATGAGAACTAGAAAAATGCAAGTATGTGTTAGAAAAGGTCTCCTTCTTATAAATTTTAGATTTCAACCCCTGATTTGTTCTCTGTATGCTCACATCTAAAAAACTAAGTTGGGAACTGTCTATTTTGTAAGTAAATTTTAGAAAATTGGTGGTATGTGAGACATATTAGTAAAACTCAAGAAACTGGTCAGCAGTGCTATTCCAAAAAAGACAAATGTCGTCCAAAAAACGACCATAGTAATTCCACAAAATTTTGAAATGGGAATTGAAAACAAATTTATTTTCCTAACTGAGTAATATAATTTTGGCATATAAGGGGGCAAAATGTGCACCCATGGCTACACCCTTTAATTGTCTGTAACACTCACCCTGGAAGTATATAAAATTGTTTTTCAAAATTAAGTCCATAAGAATCAAACAGGTATGAATCTTGTTAAAAGAAATGGAAATTTCACTCTCCAAAAATTGCTCAAACCATAAAAGACCTGTTTCATGGGGAATACAAGTAAATAGGTCCACCACATCCAAAGAAATAAGTAATGGGGTACTGGAGTGGAAGAAACTAAAGTGTATCAATAATGGCTTCCTTATCAGTGAAAGCATTACCTGTCAGTGAAACAGTAGTCGCCATTATTCACTGCTGCAGTACTTCACTGCAAATTGGTTATGATATCGCATTTCTCAAATTAAGGTATTGCAAGAAATTTGGTGATTCCATCATTATGTACAAAATATGCATATTGCTTAATACCAATTTATGATTGAATAAACGGTTACTTTTCTGTTCTTAAAAAAATCAGTTGCTTCAGAACATGTGCACACCCATTTCTTGTCACCATTTATTTCTGTCTCTTTTTTTCTTTATTATTATTTCTTTCCCTTTAATTTTATTATTTTCTACAGCCCAATAAGTGCCTTGGGAAGGTATGTTGCAAGCCTACTAAGTGAGGGAATGCTCTCAACTTGCCCCTACATGCCTGCGCATGTCTTTACAGGTTAGAGGTGGTGGCTACATTCCTGTGAGTACCTCAGTGTAAGGCAGTCTGGTAAGCTTTCAACACCATGTTCTTTAGGCCTGGCTGAGCCAGAGATTGCAAGGGTTGTAGAGGTGGTGCCACACCGAGTTGAGTCTCTCTTTCTGTCAGTTCAAGACTTCTTGACCAGTTTAGCCCTATCCAACAAGAATTCTTAGGTCTCTGACACAACACTATCAGTGCCCCCACCTCCAGGACAATTATAAAGGGTGAGAAATTGAGTTCAATCAGACTGAGGATGGACATTGTTTCACAGATCTCCATCTTATCACCCTTTTGTTTCTGTCTGTCATCTGTATGTCTTGTCTCTCCCCCCAACATGAGCCCATCATACTGTTCCCATCTTTCTTTTCTGCACCCTAGCCCCTTTTCCTATACATTCTACCCTTTCTCCTTCCTCACTTTCACTCTTAAAAGAAAATAGGAAATGAGGTCTATTCCAACAAAAACAATTTAACCTTCATATTCTACTCCCTCCATCTCAATCCTCTTAAATATGTGTTCTTTTCTGAGATCCCTTGTTTTCCTACTCCTCTGTTTTCAGCTTTCCTCTCTTCCCCCTTTTCAAACATATAAAAGCCCAAATAAAGTGCCCATATTAGGATACCCTTTATAGTGAATTGAAGAAAGTTTTAACTAGTTTGGGTAACCTGTGCATCAGTGGAGCTCTGTGCAGCTCAACACAGGTTCTTGTAGAAAATTTGAAGAGATCCAGGCTGGTATTCACTCATTTTAAAAATATCTAAAAGTAAAAAAGTTGACATGATAAAGTCAGCCTAAGGCATTCAATAAAATAATCTTGATAGCATACCTTTTTTTTTTTTTTTTTTGCATTCAGAGTTCTTGGGAGTTTGAGCTTGTTTTTGTGTGAGAGCACTCTAATGCCTGGGTTGGGAATATGCCCTTTCCACATTAATGTGCATCTGAGGAGTTTCTATATTTAATTAGTGTGGGTGGGTGAGTGGGGGGCTAAATCCCTCTCCCGCAAAGTATTGTTGTATAGTTGGATATTTTGTTTTAGATGATGTAAAGATTGGTATTGATATTTTTTTTGACTATTTCAAGTTGACTTTTTTATCCTTTAGATCTTTTTAACTTGACCCATATATATAAATAAATAAATATATATATATATATATATATATATATATATATATATGTGTGTGTGTGTGTGTGTGTGGCAGCTACCTCATAAGGACTTTTTTTTTCCAGTGGCATGCTCTGAGTGTCTTTTATAATTTGTTTACTGTTTTTTGTTTATGGAAAGATGAAGTACTCCTAAAGTGATGAATGATATTAGCAGACACTGTACTGTTATCTTAATTTACAAAAATGACATAGATTTCCAGAAAGGATTATTATGATGATATCATTCAGTTATGAAGTACTAGAAGCATTTTGATCAATAATTGTCTAATTAAACAGCATTCATCCAGTGAAGAACAGAAAACTTGTCTCTCCACAGCTTTTGTTATTACACCAATAAACTGCAGTTTTCCCAATAAGTTTTCCCAAAATGGTTAGCATACTGGAAAATTTTAAAGGCAAGTAGAAATAATTGTATTTCCTAGTTTAATTTATTTTGTTTATAAGCCTTGTATATATTTCATAGAATGCTTATGATAGCATGTTTCCTAATAGCAAAATATCAATTGCATAAAAACAATGTATGGAAATTCATTATCAGCCAAAACTTTTACTAAATGTGTGTACCTCAAAATAGTCAAATAAATTCTGTGAATACATTTCTGAACAAATAAATTATCATGAATGCAAAATGTGTAACTCTTATTTCAGTTATGCATGGGAAATAAACTGAACGCAAAATATTTTTTTCAGTTATATTCAGGAAGTTTATTTCAGATGTTATTAGGAAACAGCTACCAGGATGAAGGAATAATTCTAAATAAACATCATGAAACGCTTTATTCGTAAAATTTCTAGCAGTACCTATTCAGTTAGAGAACTATGGGAAGCTGTTTCCAATGAGGCCCAGCATTATACAACTGCTTTAAAAGAGCAAAGACAATGAACTAAAACAATAGTCATTAAATAAACTAAGCAGTATATGATCTGAGCGGTTGGCTGAAGCCGAACATTTGTTTATTCTGTAAATCTATATGTTTCCAGATAAGGTAATGACATACATAATGAAATACAGCTGTTTTAATTTCTTGGGTACATTATCCATGTACCTGAATGCAGTTCTTACAGGAAATAAAAAGCAATACAATTTGCTGGTGTTCTATATAGAATGTACAGTCTATTCATGAAAAAGGTTATCGTATTAAACAGACCATGGTTGTTTATGGTCAGATGCATGTTAAGTTCAAAATATTTCTCTGGGTTAACTAGAATCACAAATCTGAAGTTTTCTGCTGCCTTTGATGCTTTTTTGCTTTTGCCATGCATGGCTGTAATGAATATCATTGCTTCAAGGCACTATGCTGATGTGTAATGACAGAAGACATTTTCTGTTTACCCTCATGCCATTTTTAGTACTTATCACAGTGAAATGCATCCAACGGTGCCAACTTAATGTTTCTCAGCTATGTCTCAGAGGGAATGTTGCATTGTGAACTTAGTCCACAGACCTTATAAACTGTATTTGCTTCTTTTGCAGAAATGTCCCCAAATGTATCACATTGTGATGCTTTCATCTTGATACTGAAAGCATGGACTTTCTCCATAGGACATTTGCAATAAACTAATTTACTTATTACAGTGACTGGATATCAGGGAATGACATTCACCAAATAAAACTTCCTTTATCCACAAATCAGTTTCACAATATTTATTTCTAATGGCTCTGCCATCATTTCAAGTTTATTTATACGTTTTACTAGAGTAAATGGAATGTGAATTACTTGTGCAAACTCTCCAGGATGATTTGGTAGTAACGGGATGCTGATAGGAGAATACAGTGTTTACACTGTTCAAAGTTTGCATGTGATAAATCCTTTTTCATTAAAACTGGCTGCTCACCTCTCTGTGTTTGAAGTATAGTAATGTAGCAAATGTCACTGCAGTGCAGTAATAAAATATGTTTACCTCACAGTGTGAGATAAATTCCAATAGATTCATAGATTAGTACTAAGCTAACTGCTCTTGTGAGCCATTTTAAGCTTAGCCAATTTTCCCTTGTGAGACTCAAACCCTGCACCTTGTGTTTGTAAGGCAAACACCTTAACCATTAGGCTACCCTCCCAACCCTCTCCTTGCGAGCCATTTGGATAATGTTTCATACAGAATTATACATTTTTGGAACTGGTAGACAGTACTACAAATCTGAGTGGTAGTTATAAACTGTACTGGATTTTGGGGTCTAAAAAGGCACAACAAGCAACTAATGGCTCACTGAGTTTTAATATAACACAATATTTCATGCACACTGTATGAAAAGAGTCTCTGAAACAGCAATTAACATCAACTACAAAAGCAGAAATATCATATTATGAGAAAAAAGTAAAATGTGTAAGAAAAAACGAAGAAGAAAAAGAAAGAGCTCAGAGAAGGATATTAAACAAACTAATTTTAAAACTTGGATCACAACTCATAGCAAAGAAAGAAAATTGACAAAGTGAAATACAGACTTGTATTTATCGCTATGTTTACCAACTCTGCATGCAGTTTAAATGGGGAAGGAATTTAATACAAGGTAAACTTACTTTCTTTTCTACCTTTGCCCTGAAAAATCCACAGGTAGCAGTGGCTGTCCAGAGGGTCACTCTAGGAGTCAGATGCATCTCATAACAGAGTAAATGCTATTTAATATGGATTTAGGTATTATGTTTATGACATTACAGAGAATAATAAAAAGCATGCTGTTTTCCAACATGATGACAGTGGTAACGTTTCACAGACTTGTTAATCTTTATAATCATTTCCATTACATAGTATATCTTGCATTGTCTTAGTCTAACTCAAATGCTGTAAATGGAAATATATTAAAACCATAGACATTTGACATTCTAGATATTTACATTGGCTATGCATTTTAATATTAACAGGCTTGTTATCGTATAGGTTCATAGGTGTTTACTAGGCTAATGAACACAAGGGCCTTGTTAAGCCTAGCCATGCATCCTAAATCTCTGACAAGTTCTGATACTCTTGATAAGTGTAAGCATGGGCCTGGGAGATGAACCATTTACAGGTTACCTGTGTCCATTACAGACATAAATGCCAAACCAGGGATGAATTTTCTGTTTCCCATCCAATTGTCCAAGTTGCACTTGAATTGGGTTAGGAAGGAACTCTGCTTCACATGGATGAGGAGCCTGTTCCATAGATGGGGTAGTCTCTGGGATACATACCTATCTCTCCAGCAGGTCCTGTTTATATCACGTGAGGTCTTTAGAATGGGTAATTCTTATACTGTTTGTTTTTTGGATATGCAGAAGGTCCATCAGAGTGGGATCTGACAATGCCCTGTATGCCAGGCATAGATCTCCCCTCAAAAGCCTGTAGGAGACAGAATACAGGGATAGGGCCTTGAGGCAGTCTGCATAGGACATATTACTTATGCCTTGTATAATTTTAGTAAGGAACCTCTGTGGACATTATAGTTTTTGGATATGCCTAGTCAGGTGCATACCAAAGGGGGTATTGTACTCAAGGATAGGTCTGATGAATCCTGAATACAGTGGAACAATTACTTCTATGGACTTAGATGCCATACCTTTGTTTATAAGTTGCGCAACACAGAATGATTTCATCACCACTGTAGACATGTGAGGATCAAAGGCTAAATTACTATCTGTGTGTGTCCCTATGTCCCTGACTACAGGGTCAACTCAGGGGTGTGCTGTCAATTTTATATTTACCAGGATGGATGACTTTCCAAAGGATACTATTGTGCATTTCTTGGCATTTAGTTTTAGTCCAGAGCATTGACACCAGTTGTTTGTCTGCGTCAATCCCTCCTGGAGAACATTTTGTGTTAGTGTGAGATTTAATGACAGCTCCTAATTTGCAATAATCTGCAAATTTAGTCAGCCAGAGACCACTGAGATTGGCCTTGACTTTTGAGAAGTAAATGCCAAAAAGTAGAGGTCCATGGACTGATCCCCGAGGGACTCCACTTGTGACTCGCCTCTTTGTAGAGGTGGATTCCCCAGTTCTAACTTCCTGGGTCCTGTCTCTGAGCCAGTTGGCTATCCATTGGGTGACATTCAGGTTTGTACCTAACCTTTTGAGTTTGTCAACAATGCGGAATGAGGTATTGTGTCAAATGCCTTGGCCAGGTCACGGTAGGCAGTGGGAACGATTTTGCCCTCATCCATTGCTTTGTTGACCTTTTCAAATAAGTCCACCAGGTTGAGTAGGCAGGATCTGTTCTTGACCAAACCAAACTGGGTTGGGTCCAGTGTCTGGAGGTTTACTATATCTCTACTGATCATCTCCACGATAATTCTTTCCATGGCTTTACATATAAGACAAGTGAGACTTATGGATCAATAGTTTCCAGGGTCTATAGATGGCCCACTTTTGTGCAGAGGGATGACTGTTGCCTTTCTCCATTAATGAGGCATGAAGCCTGTTTGGAGGGTACAGTTAAAATAGTAATTCCAGAGGCTCTGATAGGTCATGTTTCATGCTATTTACAAGGCATCTTGGGATACTGTCTGGCCCATTGATGCAGTGTTATTGGTCTTAGAGAGAGCATCAAGGACCTGTTCCCTAGTGATAGTAGGGGGAGTTATATCTGATATTACCTGAGAGATGATGACAGTTATAAAACTTATACAAGGCAGCCTCATCTACTCCTTGTTTAATATTTTATGTATTTCTTCTGTATAAAATGAAAGTACTAAAATGATTTTATAATATATATTTTTTATTATTCTTAGCTTTACATTTAATTTTTTAGCAGAACTATATCATCATGCATTCTAAGACAGTTTACTTCAGCTTTCTTCTCATCCTCAGTGAAGCTGTATTAATTTCCTTATGAACAAGAGCCCTCTGGCCCATTTGTTTCCCTCAGTGTCAGAGTCAGCTGGAATTTTCAGCATCTTTTGTGGTGGAGACTAGGATTTTGTACCTAGAATGCATTGCAGTTTTCTCCTCTTGATCAGTCCTGTCATTTTTGAACAGACATTATCCACTCCACTCCTACCCTTAATATGGCTATTCCAGTGTTAGTAACACTGAGAGCATCTAGGACATAATTGTGACTTAACTACATAGATGATATATTTTAGATCTATCCTTTGATATCATTTTTGAATAATAATCAATGCTATGTAAAAGTGTAAATTGTAGAAATTAATATATGCTTTTCTTAGATGCATTCTGTACCTTATCACATGTGCATCTTTTCTACCCATTTAATGAAAGTGTTTTTTTAATACATTATAGAGTTCCCCTGTCAAAAACTGAATTATCTTATGATGTCTTGCATCACCTTAAATATGAATACCAGCACCTAATACTGAATGGGCTGTTTATAGCTTGGCTCACCATTCACTGAAGTTTGACTTTTATTTCAGACATATTGTTAATGAACAAGATTCTAATATTGCCCCTTGATGCCACACCCCAATTTACCATACAATCACAGTACAGGGAAAGAATGCATTTCAATGGCGCTACCCTTTTAAGCAAGATGGTTCTGTCTATGGCTTTGCATAAACTGGTCTGCAACTTCTACTTTTATGACGTTTTTGCTCCCCTTGGACTTCATTGTTACTGGACCAGCTTCCCAGTACCCAATGTTCATGTTGGGTCTACCAATAACTATCCAACCCCCAGAGTTACTCCATATTTGATGGGGCCAGTCATGGATACTTAGGGTGCCTTGGGGGCTGGGCTCATCCTTCCATTTGAGGGATTTTTGTTATGATCTACCCAACTCCATTTCCCTGCCCCCCCCCATGCTCATTGATTATGGCCTAGGGAAACTCCCCTCTTTGGACCATGCCTCCCCTTAAGGATTATATCAATGAGTGCTCTCTCACCTGGCATGGGCATGCCCATGCCTTCTTTGCTACTCCTTCAGTCACCCAAGTCACTAACTGAATTTGGGTGGGCTGCACCATAGTCAGGGCTTTATCAGTGTACACTACCAGAGTGGCTTATTTTATGTCATTTTCTTAGCAAAAAATAATTTCCAGAGAAGGACTTCAGAAAGCACTTGTTTTCTGTAGTTAGCTAGTTAATGCTAATTAACCTTATGGCCAGCTCTGTGTTGCAGATGGCAAAAACATGACAATGACCCTTAGGACTAGGATTTGAGTAGCAGCCCATGTGCTAAAGCGTCAGCTAGGAAAGGTGATGATGAGTGGTCCATGCTGGCTCAGAACTGCTGTGGGGAGTGAATGCCAGCTCAGTCTGCTCCAGAATCCTAGGTTCCAAACATGGGGTCTCTGGGACAGGAATCTATCCTTCCAGCACATCCCATTTATCGTTGTGGTGAGGTTTAGATCCCTAGACCATGTGACGCTTGGGGATTTGTTTTTTTTTTTTTTGGTGGAGCATGTCCATCAAGTCTGGGTTGGACATGGCCTTGTATGTCAGGCAGAGATCACTTCTGAGTAAGCGGTATGCAACTGAGTACAGCCGGAGTTTCTTTAGTCGTGCGACATAGGGCATATGTCTGAGGCCAGTAATCCTCTTGGTGAGGTACTTCTGTGGTCTTTCCAGCTGTTGCAGGTGTCTTGACAGTCTTGCTGAGACAGCTTTGCTCTTTTATTTTAGATATATCTGTAGTTAGCTGAAGTGTTTGTGTGGTCTGTATTATTGCTCCGAGTATCACTCATCTCTGCATTTAATTTTGATTTGAAGCTCTTTATTTAAGGTTTGATCACTTATATTTTGTATCTTATTCTAGCATTACATTTGTTTTGTTTTACATTTTCTGTTCTGTTGGAGTTTTAAGAGAAAGTTCTTGTCTCCATGTCATGTTCTTAAATTTGGTGGCTTTTGAGTTGCCCGCCCCTACTATAACATCTCATTTTGGACACTCCTCCCAGTCCCATCTCAGCAGCTTATTCTACTGAGTAGAGAGAGACCATTTTGGAAGGCCCACCCCCCTTAGTTTCTCATCTTTAAATTATCGTGTTTCATCCCTTTCCACTTAACCGAAAAAAATTGCACTTTATTCATCTGTTTTTATGTTTCTTCCTACTTTATTACTTTATTTTGCTTTTGCTGCTTGTTTTTTAAAGTACTCAATTGCATTTATTCTGCTGCATTTATTACTGCTTGTTAGTAGCCTGATTAAATTGTAACTGTTATTCTAAGCCTTTTGATTTAAGCACTTGGGCTTCAGGTCAGTTGTATTACATTAAGAAGGTTTGTGGTCTGCACTCTTGTGGCAGGAGAGGTACCTTACATCCTTCTAAGTTGGGAGTTTCTGGTTGAAGGCTAAGTGACAGTTATGCTAAAAGTGTCTTAGTTCTGGTTTAAGCACTTGGGCTTCAGGCCAGTTATTTTACATTAAGACGGTTAGTGGTCTGCACTGTTGTGAGGAGAGGGTAGAATCTGCCCTTCTGAGCTGGGAATTGCTGGTTAAAGGCTTATTGTGCTTGCTTATTTGAACTGTTTCTTTCTGAAATTGTTGCACCTTGTTTGCTGTAGCATAGACTAGATTCAGATCTGCTGAATCCAGCTTGGTTTGTATAACTTGAGCACTAATCCAGCCCATCTTTTTGGAGAAGGTTCCCCTGCACCCTAGTGGCAGGAGTGTGCAGTTAGAAATTCTCTGACTGAAGATTGCTGGAACAGGACTCAGTTTTGAGGTTTTTTATTGGTATAATTTGTTTAAAGCAGTTTGCTTGTGTTTGCTACTGTTATATTTAAGTGTGTATCTGTTTTCCTGTGTTGAAATGACCTAAACAGAGTTTAAATATCTTTAGCACAGTCTGGTTACAGGTTTTGCTTATTCAGATCTGTTTGTATGATTCTTCTGTTTCATACACCATCTTGTTTTTGCCAGAGCCTGCCTGCACTTAGTGAGAGTAAGTGAATTGGTTGGAAATGCTCTGGCATAGGGTGTTGAGATAAGTGCTCAGGGACAAGGGTTGATTGGTCAATTCCAGTGTTTCTATTTTACTTTCATTTTTGTGGTTTGCACTTGTTTGCCTGCTGCGCACTGCCACTGTGCTGTTTTAATACTTTGTAAGGTATCTCAGTTGTATTTTTCACTTACCAGCACTCCTGTGTGAGTGAGGCCCTCACCTGCAGCTACTGTATTGATTTTATCTAGTCCTACTCACACCTATAGGTACTCTCTTCAGATAGTACCCACTCTACTAGCCCTGACCTCTCTTCCACAGATTCTGATAACCATGGATGGACAATTTCCTGTGGTTTCTCCTGCTAGGCTGGTTGATATGGGAATCCTGAGATAGTGTAGCAACTGTCTTATGTATACAGACAACCCTCTACTACTACTACTACCTAGGAACACAATATGTGAGATATGCAATCACATTAAGAACCTAGAATCCTTGCTGCTCAGTCACAACCCAGTACATCTGGCACTGCGAAGGTTGTCTGCACAAACACTATGAACACCACACTTCTAATACCACCCACATCTGTACAACACACTCCTACATATGTGGGGGTTCTCAACAAAAACATGCCTAAACAAAAGAGACCACCGAAGCAAAAACACACACTCACATCACAACCCACAGCAACAAGCATCACACATAATACAGACATCTGTGTCTCGCAGCCTCTAAGGCCCAACCACAAACCCAACATACTAGTCATAGTAGACTTTATTGTGAGACACACATATGTGTCACCAGGCTAGACAAGGAGAAAATCACAGTATGTTATTTGTCAGGTGTTAGAGTCTGCCATATCATGCACACACTCAAGTCTCTTAATAGCAGGTACTGTTATGACTCTATCATAGCCCATGTTGGTGTGAATGACTTGAGATGTACCTCTCTGAACTATATAAAGAGAGACATGATTGAGCTTGCTGAATATGTCTCCCAGGCAGGTATGTCCCTAGCCTTAAGCAGCATCCTACCATCACCCAGAATGATACCTCAATACAAACAGAAAATGATTGACTTTAACAATTGGCTTAGTTTTTGGTGTCATTCCAAGGGGATCCATTGCCTGACAGCCTGGGAGGACATGACTGACAGACCACAATGCTTTGCACCAGAGATGGCCTTCATCTGTCTCCTCTGGGATTTAGGCTTCTGGCAAAGGGTCTTGCCTCCCCCATAGTGCCTTTTCTAGGCAAAATCATAAGCACAAAATTACTAACATGAAAAATTCTTATAAACAAAATGTAAAGGTCATGCTGCTAAATGCTAGGAGTCTTAACATGAAACTGCACTCATTGCAAGCATTCCTTGCTCTGGAGGACACTGACATTTGTGCAATCACTGAAACCTGGCTCAAAGCTGTGGATAGCACCCAATCCTTACCAAGTTACTCATCCTACCATACTTTCAGACCCCCAAATGGGGGGACTACAAAGTCAAAGATGGTGGAGTATCAATATTTATCAAAGACATACACACCTCCAGGCTGGTGAAATGGTATGATGCACAGGAGACACTCCAAGTGCAGGTAACTGTTGACAAAACACCTATTCAAATCATAGCTAGCTACAGACCCCCAACAATGACTCAGGACAGCCACTTCACCAGTCTGGACTTACTTGAATCCATCAAGATTCAACCCTCTACCCTGATCCTGGGTGACTTTAACTACCCAACCTTATAGTGGAAGACCTATTCTAGCCCAAATATGAATGTCCAGAAATTCCTCGACTTCATCAATGCCAATGCATTTGATCAGCTGGTCAACACCCCTACAAGAGGTGAAATTATCCTGGACCTGGTCCTAACCAACATGAGTAGCCACTGTAGCATTCCTACAGTGCCATCCTGCTTGGTAAGATCCGACCATAAAGCAATCACTTTTGAAGTCACCATCTCCCCTGACTCCCCCACCTTGTCAGTGTCAAACACAAAAACTTTTACAAAGCTGACTACAGTCTCCTCAGTGCAGGTATACGCAGCTTCACAGTCACCATTCCTTCAGTTGGAACTAGCACTAATGTCCAAGCCTTCACCAAAAAAATATATGAGCTACATAGCTGTATGGACTCAGCAATACCTGACAGGACCAAATCATCTTCCTCAAGGAAGAGTAAACCTGTCTGATAGACAGCAGCAGTAAAACTCTATATTAGATGGAAATAAAATTGATGTCCAGGGCCAAGAAGGAGCAGGTGCCAAGTTGGAAGCAATCTCTTTTTTGTCTGAACAAGCAAATAAGATCACTGCTGAAATCCTCTAAGGCCAACTTCGAGTCCATATTGGCCACATCCACCAAGGACAATCACAAGGCCTTCTTCACTTATGTCCGCAATCTCAAATGCAACACCCAAATCTGCTCTGGCTTATAAGGGCCTCCCAGCCAATAGCCTAGTATCATCCTATGAACCTATGAATAGTTTCAGATGAGAGGTCTGTTGTGAAGATCTGTAAGCAGCTGCAAGATACTTATTACTCAGGAGCTTGCATGGGAATGTGGATAGAGTGCCATTTCTGAACTGGAGCAGCACCCTGTTCTGGATTTTTTTTTCATTTATTCTGCTTGCTAGGTGACAGCTGATTGACACAAATAGTGGATTAAAGGATGTTGTTATTGTCATGAAGATGATGTTTGTGCAAGATGCAAGTGATTTAAATTGAGTTTTGCTTCTATTGGGACAGCTGAAGTGTAGGATTAGTGCAACATGGCTTACTGGGAGCTTTGCAGGATGGCGCTACTGTTTCAGGAAAGCATACGAGTCCACTAAAACTCTGTTGAACTTAATGTGGTCTTCTGTGGCTGAGGTACTTGAAATTAAAGCAGTGGTTTCACTCAAAGTGCATTATAGAAGCAACAGATACATTCACAGCACCAAAGGGCTATTGTGGCTAACCATTCTGAAAATATTCAGGAACTTCATTTGTACATTCAAAGTATTCAATTCAAATAGAAAGACCTGGAAAATGGGGCTAGATGCAGTAATGTGAGGTTTATCGGGCTGCTTAAATGTGGATCTCATCACTTTCAATGAGACAGAGTTGGCTAAAGTCCTTGGTAGGAAAGACCTACCAATGGTTTTGCATGCTCATAGAATTTTCTCTACAGTTAAGCTGAACAACAACCCTCGGCACTTAAATGTGTGATCTTCAATAATCAGGAAGCTATCCTGCAGACAACCTAAGAACTGGGCAACACATTTATGCTGACAGGCTGCTAAGATCAGTTGGTTCCTAAATACAGGATGACCCTCTATAAGAAATGTAAGACTTTGGCACCATATTTGCAAAGATGTTGGGAACTGGGATTTTGGGAGCAGCTGCAATATGCTGCCACTCTGCACCTGACTAAGGACAATGTACAGGTAACTTTTCAAAATACCAATAAAGTTGAGTATTTCTTGAGTAAAAATCAAATGGGTCAAGGCTACTGTTATGTAGTAGTGATCAAGACAGCAGCACAGACAGCATCCAGCTGTAAAAACAGGGACAGATTATCTAGTGGTTCCCCTGGCAAATCCTGACTGCAGAAGAGTAAGAGTAAGGGGACTGAGACTGGGGGCCCATGAGTCTCTTTTTATGTTGGAGGTGCCC
>NC_056749.1:764107762-764172762 GCF_019279795.1 Protopterus annectens
TCAGCTGGGGTGTCTTCTGTGCAGAGTCAGCATGTCCTCCCTGTGTTTGTGTGGGTTTCCTATGGGCACTTTGGTTTCTTCTACATTCCAAAGACATGCTTGCAGGTGGAATGGACACTCTAAACTGGCCATAAGTGTAAGTATGGTGTACACGACCCTATGTGCATACATGGAAGGAGGGTTGCTGGGCTAGCAACCCGACCTTGTAAAAACTACAACTGCTATGGAAACAATGAGCGCTGAAAGGCGCTTATTGCCCGATGAGCTGATTAGCATGGGAATGGATGGATATTCTCTTTCAGCATGGTCCTTACAGTACATTCCCTGAGCTGTTTTTGTCTTCTGTGCTTGTCACTGCTCAATTAAATAGTATTTTTAAGAATTAAGAATTGTATGTTTTCCACTCCCCCATAGTTCAGTGTGCAGCATATTCGTTAAATATTTATGTCTGTATTGCCCCATGTTTCTTCCAAACCTTGTAGAGCCATATTGTTTTTTTTATCCCTTTCTCAATGGTCTGTGAATGTTCTACCCCCTCCTTTTGACTGGCTGTTCTTATTTATTGCATTTTTTAGGCTCTCCTATCAAAGCCCACCTTGTTGTTTATATTCTGTGACTCTGCTCATCTATTTCCAATGTTTACAAGTGTTTGCTAATCCTTCCTTACCCTTATTTTTTTTGGCTGACCTTTTTTCTTTCTTCTCTTCCTTGCTCTGATTGGTCAGACTTAACAAATAGTGCCCTTCAAACCAAATCTTGGAAGAAAATCTCCTTTCCGTGGTTGGAAAACCAACTCAAAAAACCTCTGAAAAACTTCATCAGTCTAAACGTCGTGGTTTACAGGGAAAAAGAAAGCAAACTAGCAGTGTCCCTGTTGAAGTATCACATTCTCCAAAAGATTGTAGTGGTGGAAAAGATCATTTGCAGTATCACACAACAGAAAGATGGTTAAAAATGAAAGTAGGGCTCTCAAAACTGCTTCTTGTCAGAAAACATGTCTTATTTTAGACTGGTGAGGCTTTTCTCAGTGATTGGTCAGGCCTGGTCTATTGTTTTTACAGTTCCTTTCAGTAAATTTGTGTTGAAATGCTGCTTGGGAAGGAACAAGAAAGAAGGAAAAAGAAAAGAAAAGAAACATGGATTTAGTAATTTGTTTCTCCATCCAGTCATTATTTTGGGTTTCTTTTTTGCCTGCTTCTCAAATTAATTGGTTTAAGAAAGGAATTAACACAAGTGTTTGGACTTCTTTAGGCTGGTGCAGGCGAGAAGGTGAGTATCATTGTGAATTTCTATGCATGTGTGCTCTACCTTTGTTCTTGTGCAGTGGGCTCTAGAAGCTTTCTGTGAGGATTGCAATCCATTACATTTATATTTTCTGACCTTCTTTTTCATGGGCCCGATTTTTGTTTGCAGTTTTTCTGAGGTAAGTCAATACTGCATTCTTGCCTTTCTTTCTGATGTGTTTCATTGGCTGTTTGTTGTATGGGGGCTAACTATTTTATATTTTGCACTTGTGATTGCACTGTGTGGGATTATAAGCCCATTTTGCCCAGCCCATCATATTTTTATTGCTCTGAGCTGTAGCTTGTTTTTTCAGCTGTTCTTGACATTTGTATCAGTTATCCCATCTGTTCCCACTCATGTTTCTATTGTTTCTCCTTGGTGGATTTGCCTTCTCTCTTCTGATTTTGTGACTCTCATTTCATTGCTTACATTTCTACTAGTTTATATTTTCTTTCCCTGTTTTCTTTGTCCTGCGATTTTGATGTTTTCCACACTCTGTCCTCTCTTTGTGGTCCTTCAGGACATTATTTTACTTGAATTTTCCAGCACTCAATTTTGTTGTGCTGTTGGTTGTTGTGCCTCCACTGCCTGCATTATTTTTTTGGTCATAATTTAGGGTCTGCTCCTTTCATTGATCCACTTGATTAGCTGTTGCATCTTCCATTTTATCTTTTTTGTTGTGGGGTATGTGACCTATATGAGTTTAAGTTTTTTTCCTTTTGTATGGGATATTATTTACTTCCATTTCTTCTTCTCCTGGGTCTTGTGCTTTCTGGAGGACTCTGTCCATCTCTAGAAGATCACAGGAACTTTTATAGTTTTTAAAATGGCTTGATCTCCAGCAATATGTATCAGTAATTTTGCTGGGAACTGGAGATCAGGCCTCTTTTTTTAGTTCTTCTTTTATTAAGATGTATTCTTGCCTCTGTTTATGCAATCTTGCTGAGTAGTCTGCAGTTATTCTGATGTCTTGGCAGTATGGGCTCTCTAACTTTGTTTTCTAGCATTTCTGAGGTTTCTTTTCCTTTTGTGCTGTGTAAGAATGCAGCTTGCATAGCACATATCTTTGCTGGGCCCCAAGTCCTTGGATTCTTCCTGTTTTGTGGATTTTATCTATTTCAAGATTCAGTTCTTCAAAAGGTGTTAACTGTGATTTTATTAGGTTTTTAAAAATGTTGTTTAGCTCTTCCCAAGTTATTCTTTCACTGATTCCAATGATTCTTAGGTTTCCACTTCTGGACTTATTTTTATGCATATCCAGTTCTTTCTGCCACTTCCTCTAAAAGGATGTTTAGCCTGCTTATGCACTGTATTGGTTCTTCTTCTGTGAGTTCAGTTTTCTTTCTGCATTCCTGTCCTCATCTTTTAGTTTCTCAGTTTTCTGTTAGGTCTCTGCTGTTTCACTTAGGAATGTTGTATTGTTGGATCCTCTCACCACCATCTGTAGGGTCTCTCCTTTTTACTCTTCCACTGCTTTGCCTGCTTTTATAGACTGTTTACTGCCTTTAGTTTGCCATTCTGTCTGCTTTTTTATATATTTCTGAATTGTATTCACCTAGACCAGGTGAGACCACAGGATTAGGCAGCCATCTTTGTTGGCTCCTCCCAGGAATCCGAAAAACCCAAAGTGACAGACTTTCTTCAGAACTGGAATAAAGTGACTCATTGACTGGACTTGATGTTAAATTAAAAAAAAAAAAAAAAAAAAAAACAGCTCCCTTCCTTACTTAATGCATCAGCCACTGTAATTCGTTAAACTTTATTTGCTGGACATTTGTAGAGCACAAGGCTACATTGCTTGTTTTTAAATTCCTGGGGTTTACGTCATTGAATATTTAATGTCAGAAGCATTGAAAATATGAGAGTTGTGACAATAATAAAGTTACATTTATTATACCTGACAGCAGGCTGTGTAGAAAGTTAGGGATGTCTGGGAAAATGTGGAAGGAAAGCTGTGTGTATTTACTTAAAGACTGTTATTTAAAATTATGCAATGGATGGGTGAAATGTAGCCGAAAGATAATTTAGAGGTTACTACTTCCCAAAGGATATAGCTGCAGCATATTATTCCCTAAGGCTTTAATGCATTGGTGCCATATTTTACTGTCCACAAATGATAAAAAAAATGATTATTACATTTCTTTTCTTCTGCTATTTTCCACTTGTCTTCATATAGAAAAATAGAAACATTATCATTTGAAATTGAAGTTTTCTCGGTGCCTTAAATAGAAATGTGCTAGGTAAAATGGTAAAATATGAAAAGAAAAGACATATAAAACACAGCATGTGATAAAACGAGCGAGAAGAACCATAATGGTTTTCTAGTTACAACACTTAAGCATTATACGCAGCAATGTTTGATGCATGTGTAAGCATTATACACAGCAATGTTTGATGCATGTGTAAGCATTATACAGAGCAGTGTTTTGATGCATGTGCAAGAATTATACACAGCAGTGTTTTGATACCTGTATAAGCATTATACACAGCAGTGTTTTGATGCCTGTATAAGCATTATACGTAGCAGTGTTTGATGCATGTATAAGCATTATACACAGCAGTGTTTGATGCATGTGTAAGCATTATCCACAGCAGTGTTTGATGCATGTATAAGCATTATACACAGTGGTATTTGATGCATATGTAAGCATTATACACAGCAGTGTTTGATGCATGTATAGGCATTATACACAGCAGTGTTTGATGCATGTATAAGCATTATACACAGCTGTGTTTGATGCATGTATAAGCATTATTCACAGCAGTGTTTGATGCATGCTTAAGCATTATACACAGCAGTGTTTTTTGCATGTATAAGCCCTATAGACATCAGTGTTTCATGCATGTATAAACACTATACACAGCAGTGTTTCATGCATGTATAAGCATTATACCCAGCAATGTTTTAATGCATGTTTAAGCATTATACACAGCAGTGTTTGATGCATGAATAAGCATTACACACAGCAGTGTTTGATGCATGTATAAGCATTACACACAGCAGTGTTTGATGCATGTATAAGCATTACACACAGCAGTGTTTGATGTATGAATATGTATTATACACAGCAGTGCTTGATGCATGTGTAAGCATTATACACAGCAGTGTTTGATGCATGTATAAGCCCTATTGACAGCAGTGTTTGATGCATGTATAAATACTATACACAGCAGTTTTTCATGCATGTATAAGCATTATACACAGCAGTGTTTTGATGCATGTGTAAGCATTATACACAGCAGTGTTTGCTGCATGAATAGGCATTACACAAAGCACCGTTTGATGCATGTATAAGCATTACACACAGCAGTGTTTGATGCATGTATATGCATTATACACAGCAGTGTTTGATGCATGAATAAGCATTACACACAGCAGTGTTTAATGCATGTATAAGCATTATACACAGCGGTGTTTGATGCATGAATAAGCATTACACACAGCAGTGTTTGATGCATGTATAAGCATTATACACAGCAGTGTTTGATGCATGAATAACCATTACACATAGCAGTGTTTGATGCATGTCTAAGCATTACATACAGCAGTGTTTGATGCATGTATAAGCATTATACGCAGCAGTATTTCATGCATGTATAAACACTATACACAGCAGTGTTTCATGCATGTATAAGCATTCTACACATCACTGTTTTGATGCATGTGTAAGTATTATACACAGCAGTGTTTGATGGATGTATAAGCATTATATACAGAAGTGTTTTATACATGTGTAAGCATTATACACAGAAGTGTTCATAGGTAGGTACTATACTATACAAGCCTAGCCAAAAAGGTACCCTGGCTTTTGCCACCCAAGAAAATTATTTTCCTGTGCCCTTGTTGAGCAGAGCCACAGAGGTGATCCCCGGGGTAAATTTCCTATTTACAATCCAATCATTAAGATTTTTCTTGAAGAGTGCTAATGAGGAGCTTTATCAGATATAGGTAAGTACTTTGTTCCAGAGTTAGGGAAATCTCTGGGACAGGAATCAATCCCTCCAGCATGTTCTGTTTATTGTGGTGACAAGGTATATGTCCCTAGAGTGTGTAGCTTGGAGGATTGGGATTTATTTAAGTGGAGCATGTCCAACAGCTCTGGGTTTGACATAGCTTTGTATGTTAGGCAGAGATTGCCTCTGAGAAGGCGATATACGATGGAGTAAAGCTGGAGTTTTTTGAGATGGTGTGCATAGGGCATCTGTTTGAGGCCAGTAATCCTCTTTGTGAGGTATTTCTGTGGCCTTTACAGTTGTTGTAGATGTTTTGTGAGGTACATACCAAAAGGGGCACTGTACTCTATAATGGGTCTAATGAGTGACATGTAGTGGGGAATAATAACCTCTTTTTTCCTGGATGAGAAACCTTTTGTAATGAGGTGTGCCACATAGAAGGATTTCCTGACTACTGTGGCGATGTGATTATCAAAGGAGAGACTACTGTCCATCTGTGTCCCAAGGTCTCTTATCACACATTCGGTCTTAAGCAGTATACCACCTATGTGGTAGCTCATGGGTACAGAGTTTTTTACCAAAGGGGATAACAATGCAATTTTTGGCATTGAGCTTGAGGCCATGGCTTTGACAGCAGGCATCTGTCTCAGTGAGGCCCTTCTGTAGGATGTCCACATCATTAGGAGTTTCAATTATTGCTCCTAGTTTACAGTCATCTGCAAACTTCATTAGCCTGTACATCTGAAAAGTAGATACCAAATAGGAGAGGACTCAGGACTGAACCCTGTGGTACTCCACTTGTCACTGGTCTGAAGTCAGATTTGGAGTCTGCCAGTTGGCAACCCATCTTGTGACATAGGGATTTATACCTAGTTTAGTGAGTTTATCTATAATTCCAGAATGGGGGATGGTGTCAAAAGTCTTGGCGAGATGTAGATAGGCTGTGTGACCCACCTTACCCTTGTCTATGGCTTTGCAGACTGCTTCAAAGAAGTCTATCAGGTTTAGGAGACATGATCTGCCTTTTACAAACCCAAACTGGGTGGGTTCCAGAGTTTGGAGATTACCAATGTCTTTGTTTATAAGTTCCATGGCCTTGCAGATCAGGCTCATTAGGCTAATGGGGCGGTAGTTCCCAGAGTCTGTGGTGCCTCCCCCTTTGTGGAGTTGGATAACTGTCACTGTGCGCCATTCAATGGGCACAAAGCCTGAGCTGAGGCTATGATTGAACATGGTGCTTAGGTGGGGTGTCAGTTCATTCTGTAGTTCATGTAGAACGCAGCATGGGATGTTGTCAGGTCCCATGGATGCTGTGTTCTTGGCTTTGGAGAGTGAGATTTTTACCTGTGCAGCCGTGATTACAGGAACTTTGCATTCTTCCTGTATAGAGATGGGCCCTTTAGGGGGTGAGAGGGGGGTACAGTTAACACTGAACATATCTGCCAGGATGTTGGCAATATCAGTTGGTTTTGTATATTTAATGCCATTGTGCTGTAACTCAGAGCAGATCTGAGTGTTGCCATTGAGATTCTTGACATAGCTATAGAATGCTTTGTGGTTGTCTTTAGAATCAGTGGCAATTTTGTTTTCGTAACTAGCTTTGGAGAATTTTATGAGGGATCTCAGCTTTTTACTGAGGCTGTCCGTGGAGTTCCTCCAATCATGGGAATTTACTCTTTTTTCCAAGTTTCTTTCTTTTGATGTAGAGTTTGTTTATGGCAGGGGACCACCAGATTGGCTTCCTTTTTTTGGTAGGACAGCATCTTGGTTCTGTTAGGGATAGCATGATCTATGCACTCGTGTAAGTGCTTATAAAGTGCATTTGTGTAGAATTCAGCAGTTGTACCTCTATTGCCCATCTGCATGGGTGTAGTGAAGTTTGCCACTTCTGTCTTAAGAAGCATGAAGTTGGCTTTGTAGAATTTTTTACGGTGGTTTCCCTCATTGGGGGTGGGGGTGGGATGTGGATGTCTAGGCTGATTAGCTTATGGTCAGATCTGACCAATGAGGAATTGACCTCTGGTGTGGAACACCAGTCACACATGTTGGTAATGACCAATTCTAGGATATTGCTGCCCCAGATGAGGGTGTGGATAAGTTGATCCAAGGCATTGGAATTTATGAATTCCAGAAAACGTTGAGCAAATGAGTTGGTACATGAGTACTTTTAGAAACAACAGTAGGTGTTACTGCTATAATTCAACTGAACCACGATACCACACCAAGAACTTTATTAGATAAAGCTTTCGGGTCTACACCCTTCATCAGTATGAGTCATTACAAAAAAATCAACATTTAAATAGGAGAATATAAAATCACATGCTTCAGCCCATCCCACTCCCTGGGAAGCATGTGATTTTATATTCTCCTATTTAAATGTTGATTTTTTTGTAATGACTCATACTGATGAAGGGTGTAGACCCGAAAGCTTTATCTAATAAAGTTCTTGGTGTGGTATCGTGGTTCACATGAGTACTTTTCCCAGTTAATGGTGGGGTAGTTGAAATTGCCCATTATTAGGGTGTTGGGTTGTACCCTAATATTTTCTAGTGTAACAAGAAATGAGGAGTGGGAATACTGGGGCATGGTGGGAGATCTGTAGCAAGATACAATTTGGATTGCGGTCTTGCCTAGTGTTAGTTGCACTTGGATAAACTCAGATTCATTACACTGAGCAACTAGCCTGGAGGTGCGGATATCCTTAATGAATATGTACATGCCTCCGCCTTTAGTGTTTCGGTCCAGGTTAGTTGGCCGAAAGGTGTGGTATGAAATACAGCCTGGTAATGCAGGGGTGCTCTCTGGAGCCTTGAACCAGGTTTCAGTCACTGCAGAGATGTCGATGTTTTCCATTTTAAGGAGTGCCTCGAGTGAATGCATTTTTAGGTTTAGACTTCTAGCATTGAGAAGCATTGCCCTCAGATTTTGCTTGCTTGTACCTGTTACGGTGGTGAATTTGTCATTTGAACTTTGCCTAAAAAAGGTACCATAGGGGTGTCAAGAGCCTTAGCCAGTATCCGGTATCCCAAGGGCGACAGGTGCAGGCCATCTCTGGAAAAGCATCGTGGTCTGTGATCATGTCATCCCAGGCAGACAGATACTGGATCCCCATAGAATGACACCAGAAGCTTAGCCAATTGTTGAAGTCAATCATTTTGTCCTTGCACTGTGGTATCATTCTGGTTGATGGCAGGATGCTACTCAGAGCTAGGGTCATACCTGCCTGGGCTACAAGATCAGAGAGCTCCTCCATGTCTCTTTTCATTTAGTCCAAGGAGGTATGTCTCAGGTCATTCAAATCAACATGGACAATGACAGAGTCATATTTGTACTTGTTATGGAGTAACCTGAGTGAGTGCATTATATGGCAGATCCTGGCACCCGACAGGCAGCTATCAGTAACTTTCTCTTTGTTTAGCTTGGTGAGTGGAACCTCAGTGTGCCTGACTATACAGTCACCTATGACTAGAGTGTTGGGTACGTTGTTATGCCTTATGGGCTGTGGTTGAGTGGCACACTGAGCTTGTGGGCTAGATGTCATTTGAGTTGTGATGGGGGATGGAGGTTGCATGCATTTCTGCTTTGGAGGTCTCGTTTGCGTGAGCAGATTTTTATTGAGATGAATGAATGTAGGTGTGTATTTTGTGTTGCTATGTGTGTGTTTTGGTGGTGTAGGTTTTGAGGGACTATGTGATGAGTGTGGTGTGGTGCAAGTGTTTACCTTCTCCTCTTGACTGTCTAGTCCAGTCTTGGGTGAAGAGAGCTTTGCTTCCAGTTTGGCTATATAAGAGCATCTCTCACAGGTTGTAGTGTTGGGTGGTAGGAGGAGAGGGTTGTCTGTGTACATGAGGCAATTGCTGCATTGCCCTAAGATGCCCAGATTCATCAGGTAGACAGGAGTAAACACCGGGAGCTGACCCTTAGACAAGCCTGGATAGGTGTGCTGTAGTAATTTGTAGCTTATTTAGTGCTTACAATGAATTCTGAACAAGTGCTGAGCTCAAAGAAATAGATTTGAGTGCTAAAACTAAAAAAACTGGCTTGTTCTAAGGGAACATTTGAAGAGCAGACTTTATGGGGCCGGGAATAGTTTAACCCTAGCTAAGCGGTGAAGCATAAAGTGTGTTTTTTTTTAATATAACAGTAGCAAACTGATTAAACAATTAACCAATAAAAAGCTAAAAACTGAGCCCCATTCCAGCAATCTTTGATCCGACAAGTTCTAACTGCAGACTCCTGCCACTAGGATGCAGGGGAACCTTCTTCAAAAAAAGATGGTGTGGATTAGTGCTCAAGTTATACAAACAAAGCTAGATTTAGCAGGTCTGAATTTAGTCTATGCTACAGCAAACAAGGCATACCAATTTCAGAAAGAAACAGTTCATATAAGCAGGCACAATAAGCCTTTAACAAGAAACTCCCAGCTCAGAAGGGCAGAATCTACCCCCTCTTCCCACAAGATTGCAGACCACACCTTTGTAATGTAAAATAACTGGTGCAAAGCCCAAGTTCTTAAACCAGAACTAATACACTTTTAGAATAACAGACACTAAGCCTTCAATCAGCAACTCCCAACTTAGAAGGATGTAAGCTACCTGTCCTGTCACAACAGTGCAGACCACAAACTTTCTTAATGAAAAACAACTGGTCTGAAGCCCAAGTACTTCAACCAAAGGCTTAGAATAACAGTTAAAATTTAATCAGGCTACTAACATGCAGCAATAAATGCAGCATAATAAATGCATGTATAAGCATTATACACAGCGGTATTTGATGCATGTGTAACCATTATACACAGCAACGTTTTGATGCATGTATTGATGAATGATGACAGTAAAGAAGACTCACAAAGAATAGAAAAGTATGTACAAAGAAAGGCATTGGAAAGGTATTAAATGCCATACAATAACTCAGTGTGTCTAACTTTGCCACTGGCTGTACAAGTAGTAATGCATGAGAAATGAGCTTAGAGTCAATTCTGTGTACAGATGAGTGTGTTTTATTACACTACAGCTCCTGAAGTAATTCTGTGCGACTATAAACAGACCAAGCTCATCACGGTGCAGCTGCAAATGTCATGTTGGGTCACCCCACTTTCTTCATGAAATCAAAATGTTTCATTTTCTCATAATAAAGAGATTACAGAGGTTATCCTGTGCTCCCATTAAAATTAAATATTCTAACTGCTGTGCCACATACCATCGGATGCACAATCCAGCACTGCTATATTTATATATGTCTTCAATATGGATTACATATCATTGTCTTGTATTCAATCTGGAATGTTTATAAATAAAGGCATTGTATGAGTATTTTATTAAATATTTGTCATAATAGTTGTTTTCTGTCTGTTAAAGCATTAAACAAATGCTATAAAAAAATCACAGGATTTTTGGAGACAGCTCTTATTTAAGTTGCATGAGACAATGGGCTGTTTTTTTTAATGTATTTACTTCTGAATGTATGTATGCATTTATTTATTTATTTTGTCTACTTCTCCTGGAGAGCTAGAAATGTATATCTGTCCAGTAAGCAATGTAAGCATTTTTCCATGTGTAAATCAAATTTATTTTAATTTGTTTACAAGTTCTAATATCCAGAGTACCGATTTTTTTCCCACAGAATATCAGTCATATTCATTCTGTAATTCATTTCTCTGTTAACCCAGCCACTGGGGATGCACAAGCCAGTGCATTTCTTTGTGCTGGTCCCAAGCCTGGATAAATGGGGAGGGTTGTGTCAGGAAGGATATCTGGTGTAAATTTTTGCCAAATCATACATGCGGACAACAGTACAGATATACATACCAGATCGGTTGAGGCTCATGTTAACAATGACCACCACCAGTACTGTTGGCCAACAGGATGTTGGCAGAAATTGGGCTACTGTTGGCCGAAGGAGGAGAAGAGGGGGAAGGCATGCCCGAAGACAGGTAAAGGCTAGGAGTGTGGTAGTGAGGGTTGGTACTTTGAATGTTGGCAGTATGACTAGTATAGGGAGACAGCTAGCTGATATGATGGACAGAAGGACGATTGGTATATTGTGTGTGCAAGAGACCAGATGGAAGGGGAGCAAGGCTAGGTGCATCGGAGGTGGGTTCAAATTATTTTATCATGGTGTGGATGGGAGGAGAAATGGCGTAGGGGTTATCCTGAAGGAACAGTATGCTAAGAGTGTTTTGGAGGTGAAAAGAGTGTCAGATAGAGTGATGTTTATGAAGCTGGAAATTGATGGTGTAATGATGAATGTTGTTAGTGCATATGCTCCACAAGTTGGGTGTGCGATGGATGAGAAAGAAAAATTTTGGAGTAAGTTGGATGAAGTGGTGATGACTGTACCCAAGGGTGAGAGAGTGGTGATTGGAGCAAATTTCAATTGGCATGTTGGTGAAGAGAACAGAGGGGATGATGAAGTGATGGGTATGAATGGTGTTAAGCAAGGGAATGCAGAAGGTCAGATGGTAGTGGATTTTGTGAAAAGAATGAACATTGCTGTGGTGAATACATATTGTAACAGGAGGGAGGAGCATAGGGTGACATACAAGAGTGGAGGAAGATGCACACAGGCGGATTATATCTTATGTAAAAGGGCCAATATGAAGGAGATTCGAGACTGTAAAGTGGTGGCAGGGGAAAGTGTAGTTAGGCAGCATAGGATGGTGGTTTGTAGGATGTCATTGGTGATCAAGAAGAGGAGGAGTTTGAGGGCAGCACCAAGGATCAAATGTTGGAAAATGAAAAAGGGTGAATGTGAGGTGGAGTTCAGGGAAGAGTTAAGACAGGCACTGGGTGGCAGTGAAGAGTTACTGAATAGCTGGGTAACTACAGCAGAGCTAGTAAGGGAGATAGCTAGAAAGGTGCTTGGTGTGACATCTGGAAAGAGGAATGAGGGCAAGAAGACCTGGTGATGAAATGCGGAAGTACAGGAGAGTATACGGAGAAAAAGGTTGGCAAAGAAGAAGTGGGACTGTCAGAGAGATGAAGAACGTAGACAGGAGTATAAGGGTTGAGGTGCATGGCAAAGAGAGAGGTGGCAAAGGATAAGGCATATGGAGAGTTGTATGAAAGGTTGGACACTAAGGAGGGATAAAAGGACCTGTACCAATTGACTAGACAGAGGGACCGAGCTAGGACAGATGTGCAGCAGATAAAGGTGATAAAGGATAAGAGGGAAACCTACTCATAAGTGAGGAGAGTGTGTTGGGCAGATGGAGAGAGTACTTTGAGGGGTTGATGAATGAAGAGAATGAGAGGGAGAGAAGGTTGGGTGATATGGGGATAGTGAATCATGAATTACAATGGATTAGCAAGGAGAAAGTAATGATATCTATGAAGAGGTTAAAAAATGGAAACACTGTTGGTCCAGACGACATACCTGTGGAAGCATGGAGGTGTTTAGGTGAAACGGCAGTGGAGTTTTTAACTAGATTGTTTAATGAAGTATTGGAAAGTCAGCGGATGCCTGAGGAATGGAGAAAAAGTGTTTTGGTACCGATTTTTAAGAATAAGGGTGATGTGCAGAGCTGAAGTAACTACAGAGAGATTAAATTGATCAGTCACAGCATGAAGTTATGGGAAAGAGTAGTGGATGTCAGGTTAAGAAGGGAAGTGATGATTAGTGATCAGCAGTATGGTTTCATGCCGGGAAAGAGCACTACAGATGCAATGTTTGCTCTGAGAGTGTTGATGGAGAAGTACAGAGTAGGTCAGAAGGCGTTGCATTGTGTCTGTAGGCTTAGAGAAAGCATATGACAGGGTGCCTAGAGAGGAGTTGTGGTATTGTATGAGGAAGTCGGGAGTGTCAGAGAAGTATGTAAGAGTGGTACAGGATATGTATTATGGTAGTGCGGCAGCAGTGAGGTCTGCAGTGGGAGTGACGGATTTAAGGTTTAAGGTGGAGGTGGGATTACATCTAGGATCAGCTCTGAGCCCTTTCTTATTTGCAATGGTGATGGACAGGTTGACAGACGAGATCAGACAGGAGTCCCCGTGGACTACGATGTTTGCAGATGACATTGTGATCTGTAGTGAGAGTATGGAACAGGTGGAGGAGACCCTGGAGAGGTGGAAATATGCTCTATAGAGAAGAGGAATGAAGATCAGCAGGATTAAGACAGAATATATGTGTGTGAATGAGAGGGAGGATAGAGGAATGGTGAGGATGCTGGAAGTAGAGATGGTGAAGGTGGATGAGTTAAAATACTTGGGCTCAACAGTTCAGAGTAATGGTGAATGTGGAAGAGAGGTGAAGAAGAGAGTACAGGCAGGATGGAGTGGGTGGAGAAGAGTGTCAGGAGTGATTTCTGACAGATGAGTACCAGTAAGAGTGAAAGGGAAGGTCTACAAGAGGGTAGTGAGACCAGCTATGTTATATGGGTTGGAGACAGTGGCACTGACAAAAAGGAAGGAGTCAGAGCTGGACATGGCAGAGTTAAAGATGTTAAGATTTTCACTGGGTGTGACGAGGATGGACAGGATTAGGAATAAGTATATTAGAGAGTCAGCCCAGGTTGGAAGGTTTGGAGACAAAGCCAGAGAGGCAATATTACGTTGGTTTGGACATGTGCTGAGGAGGGATGCAGAGTATATTGAGAAAAAGATGCTAAGGATGAAGCTGCCAGGTAACAGGAAAAGAGGAAGGCCTAAGATAAGGTTTATGGATGTGGTGAGAGAGGGCATGCAGGTGGTTGGTGTGACAGAGCAAGATGCAGAGGACAGGAAGAAATGGAAACAGATGATCGGCTGTGATGACTCCTAATGGGAGCAGTCAAAAGAAGAAGAAGAATCCAGTTCTCTGCTGTTTGGGCAAATACATACAGAGTTACCCACCCTCTGACAGGACAACAAGGAACTTCAATCATCACCTTTTTCTTTGTTTAGAATCAAATTCTATTTATAATCTACTGTCTATTGTTTTCTGCATATCGTGTTGAGAAAAGGGATGCAGTGGTTTAGTGATCATACAACAGATTTTTCCATGGACAAAAATATACCAGAATTTATAGCAGGACTCTGCATGATGTGAAAAGAATATGTAAAACTTTTAAAGAATCTGCATTAGATGTTGATCATTTGTCTCAGAGCTGGCTTGTTTTATTACTTTTCACAGTTCATTTAAAATGTTGAATAATTTTTCATGAGTCTTTTATTTCTGTAATTTATAAGGTAAGCCTTGCCTACATAGTGTCAAGCTACTCTCCCTTCTATTCACGGTTCTAGTGAATCTGCTGTTATTTTACAGTTTCATCCCTCCATTAATAAATTAAACCATAGGCAGCCTCTTGCATCTGCCTTTTCTTTGCTTATTTTGTAGAGCCATCATCAATCTCATTCATCATTCCACTACATCTGTCTTTTTCCACAGCCATTGATATCACTGTTTCTCTAATGTGGAGTTAATTTCATAATACAAGCTTTCTTCCTTTATTACTTTGCAATCTCTCCACAACACTTGCAGTCATTCTTGCATTTCATCAAGATGATAGTCCATCAGACACAACACTAAATGATTCTGAAGCAGCACATGAAAACGACAAACATGAGTTTGATTGCGAATAGATTAGCAGCTATCTCATATTGATTCTCCCTCATTTTCATAACCCTGAGACACCAAACCTACAAACACTTTCATTAATTGTTACAAATGCTACTTATTCAGTGGCTTGTGGAATTGTGATATTCAGTGTAATTCAAATTAAGTCATAATACAGAAATGCAAATGTTTTTAAAATTATATTTTACTAAATTACAAGATAATGTTAGATGTATTAATTTGCATCCATAAAGGCAGCTTAGGGATTCATTAATTTAATTTGAAGTCAGAGCAAGGTGTTACAGGCTGAAAGAGAAGGCACTTTTCGCTTTCATTCATCAGATGAACTCCACACAGAAGCATAAAAGTGATTATTTATTCTAAAAAATGGTTTGTTAAATGGCACAAACTAAAAATGTTGAATGTGTTTATTCTAAAATATGGTTTGTTAAATGGCACAAACTAAAAATGTTGAATGTGTTTATTCTACCATACACAAGATTTCAGAAATGAAGGATTACGATTTCAACATTAAATAAATTATAAAGGCAAAATCTTTCAGAAGACTGTAAAACTTTGATCTACTATTTTAGAAAAACCATGTTGTTTCTGCCTTATTCTATATAGAAGTTTTAGCAACACAAAACTTTTACTGATAATATCTGTCTAACTAAGAACATTGTATATGATAGGATGACACTGACACCTGCAAAATACAGATTCTGATTTCATTACTGTCCTTCATTTTTAGATTATCAACTGCAGTAATAGTAGGAATTGGACGAAAGAATAACTTATGGCTTAGTGTTTCACACCTTGATATGTAAAAAAAATATATATATATATATATATATATATATTTACATCAGAAGTACCCACTCTTGTATAATATGCTAACATCTGCTTACAATATGAATGCTTTTGCAGTAAATCCAAATACTTTTGAAATTCTTTACTACAGTAGCTGCCAGACGTACATACATGACTTCTACCACTGCTTCATATTTTTAAAATGCCATCTATAGTTGTGTGTGTATTCTAATGTGTGTGCTGCACTTGTGGTCTGCTTGATCACTGCTCTGTGTCATTAAACAATAATTATACTACAATGTCTTTGTCTGATTGCAGAAGCGAACAGTAAGTCTGCACAGTCGACTCTTTTCAGCGTTTTAACTTCTTATTTCCCATCAATTTATACTTACCATGCTATGCTTGTCCCACTTGTCATGTGCTTTATTGAACACCCCTGTGCACTAACTCTCCATCACCCATTCTAACAGTTCATTCCACAGGTCTAAAACCATCTGTGAAAAAGTATGTCCCTGTTTTTTTTTGCCATTACCACCCCCCATTATTTTAGCTTTGGTCCAGATTTCTTGCACTAAAAGTTTGGAGGGCATGTTTGCTGGTATATTCTGTAAACCACTGGATTTGTATAAAACAGCACCATCTTCTTCACTAATTCATAAATAATACCACCCTGCATAGGTACACAGACCTCCACTGGCACTGAGTGTTAAATGTCTGTCATGTAAAATTATATAAGCCATGTATATGATCTATAGCTCTGATTGTACAGCTAAGACAATTTGGAGAAGAGTCTTGTCTGGGATTTTCTGCTGTTGAAGCTTTGTTTCAAATTGTTTGAAGCATTGAGTTACTGAATGTAGACCCCAGTCCTGTTACATCACAACTTGGCCAATAATGAACCATATCTGATATCTACCGTCTTTCACAGCTAATGCCATCAGGCCTAGATACCTGCTTTTCTGGAAATCAAAGTCAGATATTAAGTCACACCAAAGCTACATACTTTAATGACTGTTCTTTCCCCCATAAATAGAACGATGCAAGGAACCCTAATACATTTAATTTGTGAAATATTTGAGCATATGTTTGTGAGATGACCCCTGATACTAAAGTATACAATACTTCTAGATTTAATTAGTGAATCTTTTCAGTGCATGTTTGTGAGATGGCCCCTGATACTAAAGCACACAATACTTCTAGATGTTGTGCTGGATGACTGATTCTTTACATTTCACTGTCTCTTTTTCTTCAGTATCTTCCTGCCCGTGTAAATATTTAAGTCTCACAGTGGGTACTTTGTTCTCTTTTGTCTCTGTCCTTTTCTAGCCACATATTAACATGCTTTCTTTTTCTGGCTTCTATTTTCTATTTACTTTCATAGTCACAACAGTACCTGTACCCTTACTGTTTGGTAAGAGACCCTTTCTCACCTTCACTTATCTGACTCTTATAATCACATGGTTAAACTGGAAATGGCACAGCTGCTGCACTGTAGATGTATTCACAAGCATTTTTTCTGGAGAACTAACACACAGCTCTTCCATGACTTTACACATAAGCAGCGTCCACAGTGCTGCAGACCACAATACTGTCACTTGAGCACTTCCATGTGCTTGCTCATTCCACTTCCTCCTTTGATTTCTGAATTGTCTCTGTTCTAAACTAGAAAGCAACATTATTATCAAGTGAACACAACTCTAAAGCTCCACTAGGAAAGATCAGTGTCATTTAATGTCAACATCAGTACCTAAAGAATGAAGACCATGCTCACAGAATATCTTCATACCCAAAATAATTTATACTGCCTGAAAGTTTCTAGAGTAATCATGAAACTATTAACTTTTTGACTACAAATTACTTAACATTTACAATCTACTATCCCATTTAATTTCTTCACCAATATGAAAAACCTGCAAAGATAGCTTCTTCAGTAATTTAGGTTGTGCCTGGACAAATACAACCTCTGTTGGATATGTGGCTTTTCCACCCATCCATCTAGCCATTCATCCAACCATCTATCATTCATCCATTTTCTAAAATTCTTGTCATAATGAGGATTACAGTAGCTGCAAAATGAGAATAGATTAGACTTCATCTCCAGCAAAGCTCTCCAACTCATCCTATGAGATACTTATACATTTTCCTGCAAGATGACAGATATCATCCTTACAAGTTGTCCAGGTCCTACCCCAGGGCCTCCTCACAGAAGGCTGTATTTGGTGCACATCCGTCGGTACATACCTAAAGGATGCCCTGACCTCCACTGAGTGCTCTCAGAACAAGAGTCAAATCTGCAGACTGCTAACTCAGTATCATATTACAAATGGTTGCTTTGTTCAGCTAGATGGCTTTCCATATCTCTAGTAATCACCTTCTGGCTACAGTACCTTACTACTGAGGTGCTGACCAGGAACCTCTCAGACGTCACAGCCCTGACATCACGGTATACTGTATATCAGAAATAGTCTTTTGGAGGTAGAAGCTGATATATTGCATCACGGAAGCTCTAGCTAGACATGTCCAGGGCAACTTTACTCTATGTTTGGGTCTCCTGGGGATGTCCATCTGTTTGCAGGGACATGTGACACATCATAAAAGAACTAGCTAGACATATTCAGGGCAACTTTACTGTTCATTTGGGTCACCTAGGGATGTCCAGCTGTTGTCAGGGACATGTAACACATCATGTAGTGCAAAACTGACAGTTTATCACCCCTCTTGAATCAAATGTCCAAACCTTATAGTCTTAGTTCTTATGGCATGACTACAAAGCTGACCACTGGCCCTTGATCTAAGGTGCTGAAGTATTAACTAAATATATATTATTACACTCAGACATGGTCTTTGTTTCAGAAAATCCATAACTAGAAAAAAAAACTCACGGCTCGGGTTCAGATGTGTCATTTTGTTCGTCTCACTTTCTATCCAGGTATTACCATTGTGTCAATGACTACTGAAGTCTTCAAGTAGGACTACGTAATTTGTAGGTGTTACACTTTACTTTCTGCAGCTCACATTCACATGTTAGTTACCCTTTAATTTACTGCCATAATCCCCTCCTGAATCCAGATGGGAGTTGGTGAGTGTTTGGGCCTCTCCTGGTGGTAATTTCTAGTGTAGGGTAGAGAGAGAACAGTCCTCCTCAGTAAGTTTGGTTCCAAAACCAGTGCTGTGTGCAGGGGTGAAAACTGCAAACTCTAGATAGTACTTTACTAACTCAAAAACACGCTGCATTTCCTTTCCCAGCAGTGTGATAACATTTCATGTGTCAATGGTATCATCTCGGTAGACTCCATTCGTTTCAATGCCCTGGTCCAACTTAATCTGTTCTGCTGCCTACCAGTTGATTATTATTGTGCCTGACCTTCAGACTTCATGCTGATGATGATGATGATGAACCCACATGGTGGATTCACATAGCTTTTTGGGCTCATCCATCCGCTAGTCCTTGCTAGTGAAACCACCTCTAGGTAGAGTTCCAACAGTGGGACCCAATATCAGTGCTCATAGTGAGGCTGTCAAGTCTTTAACTGGATCCTCATGTGAGAACTCAAAATTGCTGCTTGCATGGCACCCTCCTGCCAGGCCAGTTTATCAATGGTAGCCCTACCTACCTGTAACATGCATTTCCAGTGAGCATAACTGTAAGTATCATGAGGAACCCCACCCCATGATAATGTCATCACCCTGGAAGTTACCACTTCACTGGGAGCCACTCTGTGTTGTGCTAATGTTTGAGTATTAACACCATTCATGGACTAGATTCCTTTATTGAGTTCTGTTATTAACCTGTAATGCTGCTGCATTTTAGAGTTCCGTTATATGAGATATGTTTCTGTACCACTGCAATCCATGTGCCGTCATGGCTTTGCCTATTACTGTATCATGTACTACTGGCACATTACTTTTATTACATCCCATTCTGCTTCCAAATGTCAGATTATACCATTTTGTGGTCTGAGTTTGGAATTGTTTCCTCTGCTTTTATGCAACCATGTTTTTTACATTCAGTCACTGCAAGAAGACTGTGGGGCTGACATGTTAACCACAGATCTTATTGCTACTCTACCCTAATTAAAATGTTGCTACTATCTGTTGACTACCTGATTTATATTGTCTCTCTGAATGATGCTGGTTCAAAAGCTATATGAGCATGCTGCTTTGAAGATGCTGACACATATTAGCACTTAGATCCAGTTTTAAAGCAGTATGATTTACTGACTGCTTAATATGTATTGCGTCTCAGTATGAGTTTAATGAATAAATTAAATGCTAGTGTGATGTCACTTGTAGAATACTTCCCTCACTGATTAAAGGATTAGTTTGACTTTTAAAATATACTTTTTCCTTATTTTGGACTTTATGTACGGATATACTATTCCTACCTATACTCTTACTCGCACAGAAGTCATAGTCTGTTCCATTATCAAGCTGCTGATAGTTGTGTGCATTTAATTTTATTTAGCTGTTCTCTCCATGTGTTCTGTTTGTTTAAGCTGAACTCTGGGGGCTATTCTTTATGTCATGAGTGGGGTTGTCTGCTGAGATTATAAAGCACTGACCACATAGCTCTCAAGCTCTTAGCACAACATATCTAGACAAAGCCCCGAAAAAGGCACACATTTTAAATAATGCACTTATAAACTTAGAAAGTTGCTAGAATTGTTTTCATTTTCTGAAGAATATGAAATCTGATACTCAAATGCCTGTCAATATTTAGTGAAGCCAGTCCTCACTGATTTGCCACAAAAATCCAGAAAACCAAAATTTTATGAGGAACAGACCAAAAAAATATAAGGCAAAAATTTGACATTCTGTGAAACTCTGGACAGTTGAGAGGTATGAGTGAGCTACTGCTGCTGTTCATGTTGGGCCAGTCTTGTGCTCAGCCGTACTACATTAGCTGAATAATATGCTGATCATTTATAGGCAAGTGCTGCACCAGGCCTTCACATACACTCTGACATATAAAGTAATTGTGATATTTAATACACACTGTGTTCATTCTGCATTAGTTATGGAGTTTGCCTTGTGGTACAGCTACTGCTGTGTGATGGCTGAGAGATATAGTGGATTTTATTACTATAATGGTGATGATAACACTTAACTGATTCTTAGCATGTCACTTGGCCTTAGAAAATGTGAATTAAAATCATAAAACCCAATTATCTGTAATAGTTATAAGGGGACACTGACTTACTGTGAGATATGAAGAAAAGCGTGATACAGTGCTTAGTGCAATCACAACAAATGGAGGTTTCCCGATGCTTGTTATGTAACTATTCCTGTGGCAGCACGAGTATGTGTAGGGCTGGAGTATAGATGGCCCTGGGTTCTAGTATGGGGGTGAGACCTTTCCTTCACTTCTTGTTTGCGTGATATCACAGGAATGGAGGAAAGTAATACCAATTTTGAGTGAAGGTGCACATAGGTCACTAATGAGAAAGCAGCAGGTGTGTTTAATAAATATTAATTACAGCATAAGTGGGTGAACTGCATGCTAATGAACCAATTCAACATGGTGGAGCTATTCAACAAGTTATAAAGCATCCATGTAGACTCTATGCTGTCTTTTTCCTGCATATTTCAATAATATCAGAGTAGAGACTTGGAAAATCTACAGGGCCACAGTTCTATTGGCTGCTGCTTTTATCCATCTGTATGTTCTAGATGCTAAAGCCAATCATGCTGCTGCTAGTGCCAATAGGTCTACGCTGAGAAGGAGAAGGGTTTTCAGGCCCCGGGTACCTTTTCAGATGTTACCTGACCCAGAGATTGTAGGGTGCTACAAGGTAGACAGTGGCACACTACAAGAACTCTGTGACCTCTGCCTCCCTCAATTCAGAGCTAGAGTGAACCAAGGGGAACCCATTCCAGTGGAAAGTAAGGTATGGGTACCTTCCAAAGACCAGCTGGGGATATGATGGGCATGTCATAAGCATCAGCATCCCAGGATTGTCCAACAATTCCTGGATGCTATACTCATACATGCCAGTGAGCACATATGCTTTTTCCATAGTTCTGAGGAGAGGGCCAGTAATATGCAACATTTCTCCCATGTAACATACTACCCTGAAGTACTGGGTGCCATAGATTGCACTCATGTACACATTACAGCACCACCTGATGAGCATGGCAGAATCTACATGAACTGCACAGGATAACACTCCATCAGCTGCCAAGTTGTGTGTAATGCCCAGGGAATTATCTTGAATGTGTGTGTTGGCAACCCTGGCAGTTATCATGACTCCCATATCTGGCACACATTACAGCTGTACCAGGTGTTTTCTATGGGGAACATTCCACGGAGCCATTTAATGGGGGATGCTGACTATGCACTGGAACCATGGCTGATGGCATGCATCAGAAGTCCACACATAGCCATGAAAGAACACCATAATGAGCTACATGCTCAAACCAGAAACATCACACAACATGTGTTTAGGCTGCTGAAATCATGGTTCTAGTGCCTAAATACATCTGGTGGACCCTGCAGTATAATCCACACACATGTACACAAATCTTTACAGCACATGCTATGCTATACAATCTGATCCTGTGGAAACAGCTGCAGCAGGATCAGCAAGGGGAAGGGACTCACATCCCCCCAACAATGCCTAGGTCACTGCAACCACAGTCAGAGGAGGACTCGGAGGGGAACCACCAGCTGAAGTGGCTGGAAGCAGACATAGCTGTGCTCAGTATACCCTTGCTTTGGCTAAGAGACAATGCATAGTACATTTACTGACCACCTAGGTGCCTAATACATTTCTCCTACTCACATGCATATAGTAAAATTGATGCCAAGCAATTCACCCAACCTTTATCTGTACATGTATTGGTTGTGTACTGCTTGCATCAGACAGAGTCAGCCTTGAACTAAAACTATATCAACTACTGCATTTGCAAGGTAAGTCCTGGAGCTAGAGTGTTGTTGTTGTTCTTCTTCTTCTTTCGGCTTTTGCCGGTTAGGGGTCGCCACAGCGGAACTCTGGTCCGCTAATGATTGGTAGTAGATTTTTATGGTGCCAAGGTGCCAGCTCGACGCCCAGCCTTCAACGAAGGCATGCCCATTCATGCATGTCTTTCGAACTCCACTTGACCGTGGGGAGGACATGCAGACTAAGTCCTGTACCTAGAGTGTATTCTTTAATAATATTCTGGCATATCTTTGTATATCTTAACTTGTTATAGTAATCAAGTGAACAGTGGTGGATTTGTACAGAAAGTACCTTAACATGTGACAGCAGAGACTTATTGCATGTATGTGTGCCCATTAGTAAGTTGTAGGCCTCAAGAATCAAAGATTCACACAGTCTTACCTCTCAAAAGTACTTATGGTCACTGCATACCCTCACTTTAGCACCATATGTTTGTACTGGAAAATCATTAAAGAGAGAACTTAGTAATGATACTCATTGTAGTGTCTGACTTCACAACCCTTCCCAAGATCAAACAATAGGCAGGATGCAGAATAAGGAAAGCAACAACAGTGTCATATCCTTGTTTGTGCCATAGCAGTAACTCAACCCCCCCCCCCCAAAAAAAAAAAGAACAGGCTATGCTTGCTTGTGCCATAACAGTAACTGAGCTTTGTCTCCCCCAAAGGACCAGTGTACCCTTGTTTGTGCCTTAACAGTAACTCACCTATTCTCCTCCCAAAAGAACAGTATATGCTTGTCTGTGCCATCCAACCTGGCCTAGATGCTGTTGACTGCACATCATATTACTCCCAGTTAATATCCTTACACATTTTAAGGCCAATGATATGGAATGGCTTACACACTGTATGTCCCACACTACTGGTCAGGTAAGTGATGAATTACCAAGAAACACAGAAATGTAAGACAGAGTGGTATATTTGCAAGCATAATCATAACAGGTTGTGTGATCACTAAGTGCACTATGTCCAAATATAATAAAAATAATTAAATGTACAAATAACAGTTGATGGTTTGATAGCAGTGTACATTATGTTGCATATGGCTGTGTGAAGAATGACTTCAGTTCTTTGATGCAAAGTTGTTTGTGTGGCAAAGAGGAATAAGGCAGCCATGCTGTTTTCTAAAGCTGCACTGGTGTGAGCGTTCAAATTGCAAACTATGTAGAAATCTCTAATGTGCACTACCATTTTCTACTGTGTATGTCATACATTGCTTTTCCTCATATCACTTATGTCTTTTTTTTTTTTACTTGTCTTATTTTTCTTGTTTTTTATTCCACTTTTTGTATGATATGCCATGTAGAGCAAATAGTGGAACTACAGAACAAATACATCAGGTTTGACTGTGCTTATCTGGTTTGCAGGGAGTGCAGCACTGCAGAAACAGGGAAAACTAGACAACATAGCAGACAGCCAAAAATGGAAACCAGCTACATTCAATTAATGCTCTTGGCCATTGTGAAAATCCAGCATGGAGTACAGGTGGTTCTGGGCTCTAGTATAGAGTGTGCAAGCTTTATTTTACTGCCATGACATTGCAGCAATGAAATGCAACAACTGTTACTTCAACCTTTGTTTGGCAACAGGTGTAAGTGTAAGACTGCCTCACACATGGTCCTGGGTTCAAATACAGTATATTCTCTATAGTATTACTTTTACTGATTTAGCCATCTATATATTATTGCATTCATGATCAAATGTATAACTGTGGATATACTGTGTACTATAGTCCTGTAAATGTATTCCTGCTATCTGGACTGGCATGGCCTTCACTTTTGCCAGCAACTGCCTGTACATGGAATAACCCTGAAATGTCATTGATTGCCACTGTTGCACTCTGCTTACCATTGCGAAAATGCTTTGTTAATAACCAGCAGGTATATGTTAGATACTCAATACTAACAGCCAAACGTTAGCAATGTGGCTCACATTTGCACACTGCTTACATACGTGCAAACGTGTATCATACATGCATATTCAGTTTACTAACCATTGTAGAAACCCGCTGCTCACTGTGCTATGGAAATGTTTATATTATAGTATTGAAGTGAAATAACATCCAGCAACCACCACGGCAATGAGCATATTAAATTTATTGAAGACATAAAACTGGAGATACAACTGGATAAGATCTTTCACACAATGCGTGCTTCTTCAGATCCATTAAAACAAACAAGAAAGCCACATATAAAATGCATAAAAATTACAAACAGCCAATAAAAGGCATGATAATAGTTAATTAACTCACTGATGAGACATGCATTTCTGAGCCCCTTCATTGGGATACCTTTAAGACTGCTTTAAAAGAATTTGAGAATGGTTTATATAAACATAAAATAATGCAATGGCAATGCCTCCACATGGAGGCTTGCCTTCATAATACAGTTGTCCCGAGGGGTTTACGAATTCTTCGTATGCCTACTTATTGAGAGACTTTTCCGTCATTTTTAAAACAATGGCAGGCATGGAATATAGACTTGAGTTTTAGGTATATTACAGGTTCATAGGTAGGTACTAGGCTATCGGCCCTGGGGCCTATACAAGCCCAGCCAAAAAGGTACCATGACTTTTGCCACCCACGAAAATTATTTTCCTGTGCCACTGTCGAGCAGAGCCAGAGGTGATCCCCGGGGTGAATTTTCTATTTCCCATCCAATCATCAAGATTTTTCTTGAAGAGTGCTAATGAGGAGCTTTGTTTGATATAGATAGGCAGTTTATTCCAGAGTATGGGAAGTCTCTGGGACAGGAATCTATCCCTCCGGCATGTTCTGTTTATTGTGGTGACAAGGTTTAGGTACCTAGAGCGTGTAGCTCAGAGGGATTGGGATTTCTTTAAGTGGAGCATGTCCAACAGCTCTGGGTTTGACATAGTATTATGTCATAGTATGACACAATATTAAATTATTAATTGGTTTCTTTAGTCCACAAGAGCAGGAGCTGGCTTCCAAAATGAAGGAAACGCAGAGAGATTTATGTAATAAATACAAAGAAGTGGGACATATGACTGAAATAGAAAATGTCATGCTTAATGTACTAGCATATGATGATCGTCTGCAGGTGCAGAAAAGAAAGAATCTGGAAAGGGATTTCAGTGATTTTAAGAAGGGCCTAATTTTTGTATGGCCACATACTTTAGAGCAAACTGGTCCCACTGTGACTACTTCATCATCAGTTTCATCCATCTTAGATCCACCAGCTTATCCTGTTAATGCAACAGCAGTATCAACAGCTGTTGAACCTCCTGTGGATTCTACAAACTTAGCCTCGGGCTTGTCAGATCATAGAACTGCGAATATGTCTTTGAGTTTGCGTTTTTCTCAAATGACACTAGGCGGAGCTAGACCAAAGAGCATTAATCATTTTGCATCTGCAGACACTGCTTTTCCTAATTTACCTTTCAGGTTGCCACAATTGCAAAGGAGGGGGCGTTTTTCCAGTCAAGGACAAAAGAGGAGGAAGACGTCACTAGAGGAGGAGAACTGCATGAAAGCAATAAGCTACAAGAGGTATCAGCATTAGTTGTTAATTTATCTTTGATTCAACTGACTGTACCACAAATTAATTTACTCAATAAAGGGCTAAGCTTTGTGCCTGCTCGACCTATACAGGTCAGTGACATTACACTAGATATTAAACTTTTTGTGAGGGATATAGATCTCAAACTAGCATGTTCTGATAATGGTAATACTACTACAAATTCCCTTAAATGGCCCAGCTTGTATAATCCTCAATTACCCCAATGGTAGACACATTTGTTAATATGTGCGAGAAGGAGATTTTTGGTTCCCCGCCACTTGCAAGTTCATTTTATAATTGAAATAGAGAAGAAGATGAAGCATTACAGCAAATACAGAATGAATTGAGATTGGTGGCATGCCCAGCTGACAAAGGTTGTGCGGCTATTATCTTAGCCTCTACTTTTTCTGTTAATAGTATGCAGGAGATGTTGAATGATAGTGCTACGTATGCTGTAATCTCTCAGAGACCAGCTGAATCAATAGTAGTAAGAGTACACGATGTTTTGTATGACTTTTTATTGACTTCAGTGCTTACTAAAGAGATGTATAATTTCTTGCTGGTTGATAAGCCACTAAATCCTACTATTCATGGCTTACTAAAGGTACATAAGTCTCTGACCCAGGCATCCTTTCGCCCAATAGTTTTGGGGCATGGATGGATGACAGAATTTATATCTATTTGTTATTGAAAATCAATTGAAACCATTACTGGATAAGGTGACAGCTGTTGTGAGAGACTCTGAATATTTGGTATGCAATTTGGGTGACTTTACTAGAAGCCATGGGCCTTTTGAAACTCATGTCTTATTGGCCACTATAGATATTTGTATGTTATGTATGGTGATACTCCATGATTTTGGTGTAAATTCAGTAAAATAATTTTTGAGGAGTTACTCTGATTATACACCCATGCATATAGTTATTAGGCATGTTACTTGAGTTGGTTTTAGAGAATGACATCTTTATTTTTAAAGGTGTTATTCACAAGCAGAAGTTAGGTGTAGCTATGGGGACCCCCTGCGCAAACAGTTATCCTAACCTGGTTTTGCCTGATTGGGAGAACAGGGTGGTCCTCCCTGAATAGGGTTTCACCCTATGTTTGCTGCACTATAAGAGGTTTGTGGATGATATTTTTGTTTTATGGCGGGGTACAACAAAGGAGTTGCAAAATGTTGTTGCATATCTTGAACATAATAATGACTGCTTTAGACTTGTCTTGAATTCATCTAATGAATGTATTAAATTTTTAGATATCAAGGTCATTTTGGCCAATGGCATTATTCAAAATTCTTTTTTAGGAAAGTTGTAGGAATGATGCATTTTTGCAACGCTCGAGTATGCATCCAAAACATGTTTTTAACAAAATAGCTAAGGGTCAGTATTTGAGGATGTCGCGACCCCATATAAAGGATCAGGATTATAAGAATGCATCTAGTAATTTGTCTAATGAGTTACTGACGAGAGGGTATAAGCAGCATGATGTCTATAGCGTTTCGTTATAAGTTGATGCTTTGAAAAGGACTACAGGTAAACCGTTTTTTTTTTTTTCATAGGACAACAGATGAATATGGCATGAGAATGGCACATAGACCAAGACAGAACGCTAATCTGAGGTCACTGCTTATACATGGTGATAACATTTATAAAATATGTGATATTGTGAGCAAATATTAGCCCATTTTAGAATCCAATGATCAGATCAGAGCTATAGTAGGCGACAGACCGAGTTTTATGCTTCAGAACAATTTGTCCTTGAGAAGACAACTTTGTTATACCATCGGGCAAGCCACTAGTTAGGTGTCTGTTAGGTATGGTACATTTCCCTGCAGGAGTTGTAGGGCATGTTCATATATTTTATGCTGATTGTAGATCTCAGAATTTTGTTTACCTGGCTAAATGTAAACTGTGTCCATCTTTCTACATGGGAAAGACTATTCCGATGCTTAAAGAGTGCATCCTTCAGCATTTATGTCACATTAGGAATAGAAATTCTCTTAATGCTTTAGCAAAACATGTTTCAGCTAATATGTTTGAATTTGTAGTGCTGCAGTTGGTTCCAGTAAGTAAAATGAGGGGGTGACTTAAATAATAAAGTGGAAATAGCAGAAATGGAATGGATAGCCAGGATGCAGGTAGATAAAGCACCAGGGATTAATGCCAATATGCCTTTAAAACCAGCTCTGAAGAAATGCAGGTCTCATCAGTGAGTTAATTAGCTATTATCATGTCTTTTATTGCTTGACTTTTATTGGCTGTTATTAATTTCTTATGTGTTTTATATGTGGTTTCCTGTTTGTTTTAATGGATCTGAAGAAGCATGCATTGTGTGAAAGCGCTTATCCAGTTTTATCTCTTGAATACATTTTGTATGCTCATTGCCGTGGTGGTTGCTGGATGTTATTTCACTTCAATATTATATTTCCTGCATCAGAGGGACCTTTGGCTGCTGGTGGTTACTTTATTTTTTGTGTTTTTTGTATTAGATGTTTATATTATGCTGTATTACTGCTATTTACTGTCCATTTCCTGTGTATGACATGAAATTACATGTATAAACATTACAAATGAAGGGCCCTATCTAACAATATGTCACATATTCACAATACATTCATCTGTTGCCACCCTCCCAAGCACTGCAACCCTGGTGTCTCAGTACTTGTTCCACACATATATCAACCACAATACAAAATGTAATATCAAATGTTGTGTGCTATGCAATGCATATCAGTCTGGTAATATTTATAACTACAGCTATTGTTCCATATGCCTAAAAACACTTATCTGGAAGACTGGAGCAGGAATTAGCATGGACCATATCCACAGGAACATAGGTGACCTTCAACACACCTGACTTACCCATTTTGTTTTTGTCAAGGGTACATCTTGCTTAATGAATGTTGTGAACTTCTTGGATACTGACCCCACAGACCTGGATGAGGGATAATATGACATACCACCTATGTTGACTTAACCAAGGACTTTGACACTATCCCCCATTCATGCTTCATTGTGAAGATCTCCCATGTGGGAATTAAGCCATAAAGTAGTACAGGGATAGGCAAGTGACTCACTGACATAACACACACACTCAGAGTTGGGGACTGCACCTCCACCAGTAGCCAATTACCATTGGAATACCATAAGGATCTGTGCTGGGCCTTCAACTGTTTGCAAACTACTTCCCTGAAGCACAGGCATTGATAGATGGCCTGAGGTTTACCAAGTTTGCTCGTAACTGGACACACTAAAATCGAGTCCTCCAGTGATGGTAACATATTATGGAAGGAGCTGCCACACATAAATGATTGGTGCCAAACTCATGGACTGAACCTTAAAGCATACAATGGCTCACTGTCCACATTGGCAATGAAGTACTCTGCTAATTATGATATACAGAGCACTCCTCTAAGCTCAAACACAGTGCTGTGAGACACGGGAACATGCTGATAGTAATCTACACTTTCGTCACTGTGTGTCCATAGTGGTGACACACACATTTTGCATTGCACACATCATACATATTGACATCACATCCAAGACCAGGGCGGTCATACCTCTGCTGTGCTCTACCATTATCAGACCACTAACTGAGTGCACTGCTTTCTTCTGCCTGTACCTCACCAGACACCTGCAGCAACAAGGTTCTGCCTGGAAGACTCCAGAACATCCAAACATGACATACATGGAACGACTGAAAGTTAGGGTGGAAGGTTGGCATAATGGTTAAGGAGTTTACCTTACAAATACAAGGTGCACGGTTTGATTTTCATGTAAGGTAATTTGCTAGGCTTAAAATGGCCCCAAGAGGAGCTAGCCTACTACTAAATTATGATCCTATGAACCTGTCAGTGTACTCAGTATCATGCAGGCTACTGAGAGGTGACCTATTCCTGCTCTAGAGAGCAGTCTCACAGCCTGCCCTACTGGAAATGCTGCACATCTGCAACTCAAACAGCACAAGAATAACTTGCCCCAGGGTTCTTAACCTAGCCAGAATATGCTGGGGACACAAATATATCCCCCAATGACTCACAGTCCTCTGTAATAAGCTCCAACTGCAAATGAAACAGTGCTCAAGCACAGCCTTGACTACTGGATGGGTGACTGTAACATTAATTCTTGGGCAGTACCTATGTCCCTTATGGAATGGGCCATGTGGTGCTTCTCACAAAATTGCTGTGCTAACAATGACCATCCAACTATGCTCCATAAGGATGCTTGTGTTTTTACATAGCTAGGCTTCTAAACACTGTACGGGCATTAGGCTTGTAGCTGCCTATGTACATATGAAGCCATGATCCTATGCAGGTCTCCCAATATTTTGTCTCTCACATGACCTGCTGATGTCATTTACTATAACTTCACCTGTAATCTTGTAAATGTGAGACTTGTGCCATGGTGCTTGCATAATGTACTGTATTCTATAGTTTGTGTACTTAGGTAGGGGTTCTGTTCTCATCACAGTCAACTGGGTGTGTGCATGTGTGTCTAGCCAGAAGAGTAGTATGTATCCTGCTGATACCACTCCAATCCCATGAGCTGACATTATTCTGATAGTTGCACATGCCAACAGATCTATTTCATGCAGGCCTCCCAAATTCTTATCTATAACATGCACTGCTGATGTTATCCACTGTCATTTGACCTGCAGACATATAAAAGTCAGTCTTGTGCCATGGTGCTTGCATTACTTATTGTGTTCTGTAGTCTGTGCACTTAAATAAATAAGGGGTCTGTTCTCACTTTAGTTGACTGTACCTAGTTAGCAGTGCAGACATGGTATCCTACAGTTACTTCTCCAACAGCATGGATTGCCAGTATTTTGATACTTGCACAAGCCTACACATCCATTTCATACAGACCTACCAACCTGTTGTCTCCCACATGGCCTGCTGATATCATCTACTATAAGTTCACCTGTAGTCTTGTAAACATCAGACTTGTGCCATGGTGCTTGCATAATGTACTGTATTATGTAGTCTGTGTACTTAGATACGGGTTCTGTTCTCATTGCAGTCAAGTGGATGTGTGCATGTGTGTCTAGCCAGAAGAGCAGAAGTTTGTATCCTGCAGATACCACTCCAATCCCATGAGCTGACATTATTCTGATACTTGCACATGCCTACAGATCCATTTCATGCAGGCCTCCTAACTTCTTATCTACAACATTCACTCCATGGAGGAAATTACTAAACACAAAGAGCGACTTTGGCAAATTAGACTAAATGCTTGCAAGTATCATGGTCTTAATAAAACTTTATCAATAGGCAGCATTTTAAAACCTATATCTTATATAGTGTAACTTTTTAATTACTTGTGTTTAAATGAATACTGGGTCTATGTGCTTACATGGAAATGATTGCTGCAAAGTTATTTAGCATGTCACTTTAAAAACAAAAAGTTTTTGTTATTGGCTGCTTTACAAGCATGTGACCAATTCTTAGAGTTTAAAAAGCAAAAGGATACTGTGTTCAGTTTTTTGATGAAGTTTTATGATTTCTTCTCAGATTTATTTGTTCTGGAGGCTGGTGTTTGGTTTATTTGGAAAATAAGGACAGGTTAGTAGCCTCTTTTCTGGGGAGACCTCAGGTGTTTTTTTTTTCTTTTAATGAGTGAGGAAAGTTTGAGCTCAGCACTGGAGAACTTCCTTTAGTCTCTTTTCAATAATTAATGTGGCACATTTTGTGTTAGAATCAGTTTGGATCATACTTCTCTCTCACTACACACACACACACACACATATATATATATATATATATATATATATATATATATATATATATATATACGGGTTCCCATTAGTTGATCGAGTTTTCAGAAACTCAAAATTCGTATGGTCAAGACAATATGATTAAGTTTTTGAAAACTCGAAGTGTTTAAAGAGATGGTGGTACAGTGCAGATAGGGAAATCTATCCTTTTTCCTCACTGTATTGCAGCCTTGGAGTTGGTATATTTAATTTGTATGGGTGTGGGGGTGATGTCCCCCACATGGGGGGTGCAGTGGGGCTTGCCCCTGCAAAAATAAAAAATGTAGATTTTTGTGTTTTGTTTTGATGTTCGAGTTTTCAGAAATGCGATCATATGGTACTGACTGTATGAATTTCAAGTTTCTGAAAACTTGATTATCTGACATACACAGGATCTACTTCTAAAGCTCAAAACTTCAAAGTGCCCAAAATCAGAAGGTGGAAGTTTTAAAACTCTGAAAACTATATAAAAAAAAATAAATAAATAAAACCATAATTTTTTTTTTTTTCATTTTTGCAGGGGGGCAAGCCCCCTTACACCATCAATGCCCCCTGGTAAATAAATATACCAATTCCAAGATCATACTACAGTGAGGAAAATGGTAAATATCACGTTTCGCACTGTAAGGTAATCTCCATTCAAAACGTTCAAGTTTCAAAACTTCGGTCATCTGGTCTTGGCCATTTGAAGTTTGAAGTTTTGAAACTCTGAGCTTCTGAAGGGAATATATATACATGTATGTATGTATATATATATATATATATATATATATATATATATATATATATATATATATATATATATATATATTTATATACACTGAAAACCTTGAAACTGCATTGGTTGACTGGCATGTGGTCGACTTGCTGTTTTCAAGTTGGCAGAATGTCAAACCAAAATGTGTCGACTACACTACAGTGAAAGAGTAGTGTAATTCAAGCATTTAGGTTCAACATTGTGCAGGGAGATTGCTGTTCAGTGAGGAAAAGGTAATTAGCCCATTTCCTCACTATAGTGCGATCTCGGAGTTGGTATATTTAATGTGCAAGGGGTATGGGGGTGCAGCCCCCCTGAAAAATAGTAGAATTGACTTCAGAGTTTAACTGTATGTTAATGTTCATAGCAGGTGTTGAGTGACCTCACTTCCTGCTATGTCGAATACACTGAACCACGGTTGTGGATGTATATATTTTCGCTTTGGTTTACTTTTTGACATTCTGGATTCAGCATTTCAAGTCAACATTCTAAACAGTTGACTGAAACGGATTTGAAATGTCAATAGTAAACCTATGTAGATATATATATATATATATATATATATATATATATACACACACACATATATTTATAAATAAATACCACTATATATATCAATATATGTATATATATATATATATATATATATATATATATATATATATATATATATGTGTGTGTGTGTGTGTGTGTGTGTGTGTATGTCAAAACTGAAGTTATACTACTAAATGGTTTATGCCCTTTCCCCACTATTTCACAACTTTGGAGTTGGTTAGTAGGGGTATAGTGACGTGCAGGGAGGGGATGTACCCAGCAAAAACATTGATTTTGATTGTAGTTAGACTGTGTCAGTATTTAATACTATAATTTCAGTAGTCTGTATTTCCTTGCTATAGACTGGCTGTCACATTTCTGGTTGCTGTTCCTGCTGGAACTTCAACTTCAGCGTGTTTGTCTTGTGTAGATGTCTGTGATTTATTCTAAGCATCTTACCACATTCCCACAATCTACATGGGATGATGTTTTTGCTGCTTCAGCAAAAACTTCAACTTCTGTCTACAGACTTCCACCCAGCTTTTGGATTCTTACTTTCTCACCAACCTCTAACTCTGGTAGACTCTTGCAGTTACTATCATAGTAGTACTTCTATCTCTGTTGATATCTTTCCAACATTTCCTTTTCTTTATATTAATTTTCAGGTATCAGTAGTTTAACCAACGTATGTAGTGTGCTTTTCACCCTTCTGCCCATTGACAGTTGAGGTAGTGAGAAATTGAATCCTTTAAATGGTATATTTCTATATTATAAAAAAATGCATGATGGTAGTCATTGACGCTTTTGACAATTTATTTTTCTTTTGAGGTTCTTCCGTGTTTAGCTAATTTTCTCTAATTGCCCATTTGATCAATGGTAGCATTGCCTGTATGTTATATATCTGAATCCTAACTTAGTCTCAGATCTTTTGAGCTCTTATTGTAAGTCAATTTTGACTATATCAAGTATTATTTTCCTTAACAATATGGACTTTAATGCATTAATCACAGTCACACATTCATCTGTCGCTTTGATTATATCACAGCAGTTACAAAAACAATGCACACACATTATGACTTCACTGAACTGGAGTACATCTAGTCACACTCCACCTGATAAGTGACCTAGAACTAAGTGTAATATACTGTCTTTTTAAGACTGTTGTTGCGATACATATTACAGATGATAAAACTTTGTACAGCTTGTTTGGTTTCATTTGACATTCCCTGTCAAAGATATGTTTTCCTTTCTTTCCGCTTTAATAAAACCAGATGTCATTCATGTATCCATTCAAGCATTCTTTTTCTCAGCTAATTGGGAGCTGTTATTTTATCATCTTTGAGTATTAAGGGTTTGATGCTCGTGTATTTCTTTATCTCTTCTTAAAATGAAAATTATACTGAGGCTGGGGTTAAATGACAAACCCAGAATGTCTGTCTGTGTTGTATTAATTTGTGATGAAATTTTACTGACATATTCTGTACACTTGGCAGTGCTTTAACTAAGGTTAGATTATTTACCTTAAAAGGCTGCCTTTGTTTTATCATTTCATTTACCAAAGGACATAATTCTTTTGGTATTATACCATGCAGATATCAAAGCGCCTGTCTTTGGCTTTGTCCTTCTGGTCAGTAACATGAACATCTTAATCTTTGTACGACTCTGTGCTCTTGAACATAACAAATCTCAGGTAAGTGGCCAATTCTTTCTGTGCTGGCAAAATTACTGATGTCTTCTCTAAGTGCAGCTGTTTTGTCAATTCATCTTCAAGCAAAGATAAAAATAGCCTTGTAGCTTCTTCCCTATATATGAAAGTGGCACCCTAAAAATGTTTTATGTTACTAAAGCTAATCTAGAAAAGATTTTAAAGTAAATAAAATTTGTAATTTAAGGTATCTAGTTTTCAGCAAAGTCGCCTTGCATCACAACAATTGCTGTAAAGTACAGATGAGTCATATTTCTGTTGTGAATTGTACTTCTGTGCTTCCAAACATAGAGAGGTTTGAAAACATACATAGCTCATTTCTCAAGATATATAGTTTAATTCTGGCAGATAACTGACCACTTGTATGTCATGTCATAACAGGATGGTAAAAATTAATAAACAAATACAGGAATATTCTATCTATCCTTCATGAGACGTATGTGCTAATTATTTTCTCCAGAACTAAGGCTATACATTATAATATGCAAATCAGTGCAGATCATTAATGTTAAAGTTAACACCAATATATACAAAGAAGCATCACTACTGGAATCAACTGCTTAATGGTGTTTTTTGTGGTGTGGGGTACAGTGTGTAAGAAATGGCTAAGCAGATCCATTACGTTAAATTATACCCATTAATTCCATTTTGCATCTGGTTAGAATTACCTGCAGTCATGACAATTTATCAGGGTGACGAATAATGCACTGTAAATATTTAGTTGCTGCATGATTTATTCTATTTTATAGAAAGATATACATAATAGCTATTGTGTCCCTTTATGATATACCTGCCTCTTGTGCACATCAGTAACCTGCTGACTACTCTGTCAGAAACATCACTACTGGCAACTCATGTCACGAACAGCAGTTTAAAGTCCGTGTATATCTATGTGTTGTAGGATGGCGGACTATGTCAGAGCTGTGGTTGAATCCTCATTAACTGCACCACTACTATTATTAGAAGGTGACTGTGCTGACTGCCACACATACGAGTTTCAGATTTCTGAGGTTCGGAAATGCATGAGTCTCAGGTCTGACCAGCATACAGTTCTGGAAGAGGATAAAAAAATATATTGTTTTTGTCTATATGATGCCCCCAATGTGTGTAGCTGCATTTTGTTTCCTTGATGAGATGTATGGGTTTACTGTTTTATTTATCAATTCATACTGTAGTACTGCATGCTAAATTGTGTCTCAGTGTAAGTAATAATCTATTGTGTGATATTATAATTTATTTATTTTATTTTGCATTTGTTTACCGAGTAGTGCATGACTGGGCTTGGTAACCCGTTTTCAGTGGAGACCCGGGAAGAAAAGCTCCATTAATGTACAATACAAGACATTTGATTAGCAGTAAAATAGTTGCATAACAAAACAGAGAATCAACAGGGTAGGACATCCTTAGGAAATAAGATTACAGAGTTATAGGAGATGTTGGGTTGGGAGGGTGGCCTAATGGTTAAGATGTTTGCCTTACAAACACGAGGTGCAGGGCTGGAGTCCCACAAGGGATAATTGGCTAGGCTTAAAATCGCTCACAAGGGCAGTTAGCCTAGTACTAATCTATGAACCTAATCTATAAAAGATTGTTTGTTAAGTTGTATATTAATATAGGAAGTGAACAGTAAGGAAAGGAACTAGATAAGCTAGTCAAGTATCGCTTATGCTGTCATGCTTATCCGTTTGGAGATTGGTCCATATGTAGTGATATACTGTCCGTTTGGAGATTGGTCCATATGTAGTGATATACTGGGTCTTCTAATATATCAGGTGTGGACTGCTGTAGTTGCACTCTACCTGTCAACTCTCTGAATATCACTGATGTACTTGGGACATAACAGATGTATCAACTGAACAAAAGCTCTCAATCTGTAAGGTCTGTATTATCACTGCTGGAACTGTATTTATTATTAAACAGCTATTGTTACATTTGATGTTTATGTTCTAGCCCATACTGTGTTCTCCTGTACAGGTAATGGTGACTTCATAGAATCTCAAAAAGGTACAGGTCATTCATCAGTGTGGTGAATATTTCCACCTGTGTGTTACCTTCCATTCTACCTTGTCAGGTGTGCTGCTACTGATGTTCAGATTTATAGTCCTTCTTTCCATTTTTTTCCTTTCTCAGCTATCATGTTTTCCAAAAAACAGTATAATGAAACAGAGATGTTCAAATGCAGCCATGCCAGCCAGAGGTCATTGCTGCTGTAGCATAGAGCATGCTGGGTAGAATAGTGTACCAGACTAAGGAGTGGCCATATGAGTAACCTGTAGAGACTAATGACATGCAGTACTGCTGCTACTAATGCCAGCACTTTTGTAGCTCTTTTAAATATTATGCATTAATGGCGGACCATTATCAGCAACTTGTCCCACCACTTTCATCTCATTTTGCTCTTTTTCAGTGTCTGCATTGCCTATATATATATACATACAAGTATTTCAAACATGGGCATTAATGCCCTTCTAGCCTGCCAATATACCAAAACACTTGTTCCCATAAGGGTCCAGGCTGTTCATAAAAATATCTAAACTAGTACTTGCTTTAATGTAATTTGGTTGTCTGTTCCATGCATCAGCTGCTCTCTCAGAGAACCAATTAGTACACTTCTCATTCCTATAGAATCTTCTACGTAGGTTGTCTGATGATTCTCTAGTACTTTTTGATAACCCCAAACATTCCCAGAGGTAGTTGTCCCTAAATGACCTATAAACCTGATTAAGATCTCTTAAATATCTACAAGAGATATTGTATGCATTCAGTTATTTTAGTCTATCATAATACCTTAAATTTTCACATCCATGGATGACCTTGGCATATTTCCTCTGTGCTCTTTCCAGTTTACCCATGTTTGTTTTCTTGTAAGGTTTCCATATTGTTATTCCATACTCAAGTTTGGGTCTAATGTAACTAACAAGCAACAAATTCATCATATTTGATTTCCTAGAATTTATATATTTTTTATACAACCTATAGTTCTATAATCATTAACCAATCAGTTGATATGATTAGAACAACTCAATCTACCCATATACCCAGGTTGTTAAATGAATGTGCAGTTTCAATCTCTGTGTGTTGTATTAAATATTTACCTTTCAATTTTTGTCTCCCAAATCTCATATGCTTAGTTTGTGATGTATTTATCAGTTTATTATTCTCCTGTGTCCAAATGGTCAATTTACTCAAGTTCTTTTGCAGATATGCCTTATCTATATCACATGTAATCAATTTATCCATTTTCAGGTCCTCCGCTTATAGACTGTACAACTCCTCAGATGAAAAAGTCAGGTCTGAAAGATACAATCTAAACAAGTAAGGGCCTATGACAGACCCTGTGGGACACTCTGACTGTAACCAATAATTTAATCGGTCCAATTGCTGTTTGATACTTGCCATGTCATATGTGTAAGCCATGCAGTGTACATTGATACCTAGTTGTTATAATTTATTCATTATTGTTTTGTGTATGACCTGTCAAATGCTGAAGTTAAATCTATATAAATTACATCACAGCACAATTTGTCATGCGTAGCTGTTATTATGTTGTTATAGAACATCACGTTACAGGTGGTAATAGATCTGTTTTCAATATATGCATGCATTTTCAATATATGGTTTCAAGTCACAGCCTATCTAGTTCTGACAATAACCTATCCAGTATTACCTTTTCATTACTTTTCCACAACATGAAAGTAGGCTTCTTACTTGCAAACAGTCCTTCAGTATCATTTCATCACTGCGATTGCTTCTGTCTGTCCTCCATTCCTTTTCTGTAGTCTATTGTTCTACACTCTTGCATGTCATGCATATTATATGCATTTTAATCTCTGCTGTCTACTGATGAGCTGCATATCTCCATGAAACAGGTACTACATCTGTAAGACAGTATTCACCAATGTCACCAGGACATGACAACTGCAAATACTTGATTGTACTGTGTGATCTGCTGTCCACTCTATGGGTCGCAGTGGATGTGCACTCATCTGTCTGTCTGTGGCCGTTGCATCATAACCTATACCTTTTAGGTACCACTGACCTCATGACTAGATGACCACTGTACTACAGCAGCCTGCTTAAGCTTCTTCAGCAGTGTGTGGTCACTTTGGGGCATAGAATGTTATCACATTGCATCTGGATTCAGAAAATCTACTGATGTTACTTAAGATTCATTCTTTATGTCCATCTTTCTCATATTTGTGCCCTTATTTAGCTATGGTCTAGAATGTTTATCTTGACTGCTCCTCCATGTCTGCTGTAAGGTGCCCCATTTGACATCTGACCATGACTACTCCTCCATGTCTGCTGTAAGGTGCCCCATTTGACATCTGACCATGACTACTCCTCTATGTCTGCTGTAACGTGCCCCATTTGACATCTGACCATGACTACTCCTCTATGTCTGCTGTAAGGTGCCCTATTTGACATCTGACCATGACTGCTCCTCCATGTCTGCTGTAAGGTGCCCTATATGACATCTGACCATGACTACTCCTCCATGTCTACTGTAAGGTGCCCCATTTGACATCTGACCATGACTACTCCTCTATGTCTGCTGTAAGGTGTCCTATTTGACATCTGACCATGACTACTTCTCTGTGTCTGCTGTAAGGTGCCCCATTTGACATCTGACCATGACTACTCATCCATGTCTGCTGTAAGGTGCCCTATTTGACATCTGACCATGACTGCTCCTCCATGTCTGCTGTAAGGTGCCCTATTTGACATCTGACCATGACTGCTCCTCCATGTCTGCTGTAAGGTGCCCTATTTGACATCTGACCATGACTACTCATCCATGTCTGCTGTAAGGTGCCCCATTTGACATCTGACCATGACTACTCCTCTATGTCTGCTGTAAGGTGCCCTATTTGACATCTGACCATGACTACTCCTCCATGTCTGCTGTAAGGTGCCCTATTTGACATCTGACCATGACTGCTCCTCCATGTCTGCTGTAAGGTGCCCCATTTGACATCTGACCATGACTACTCCTCTATGTCTGCTGTAAGGTGTCCTATTTGACATCTGACCATGACTGCTCCTCCATGTCTGCTGTAAGGTGCCCTATTTGACATCTGACCATGACTGCTCCTCCATGTCTGCTGTAAGGTGCCCTATTTGACATCTGACCATGACTGCTCCTCCATGTCTGCTGTAAGGTGCCCTATATGACATCTGACCATGACTACTCCTCCATGTCTACTGTAAGGTGCCCCATTTGACATCTGACCATGACTACTCCTCTATGTCTGCTGTAAGGTGTCCTATTTGACATCTGACCATGACTACTTCTCTGTGTCTGCTGTAAGGTGCCCCATTTGACATCTGACCATGACTGCTCCTCCATGTCTGCTGTAAGGTGCCCTATTTAATATCTGACCATGACTACTCCTCCATGCCTGCTGTAAGGTGCCCTATTTGACATCTGACCATGACTACTCCTCTATGTCTGTTGTAAGGTGCTCCATTTGACATCAGACCATGACTACTCCTCCATGTCTGCTGTAAGGTGCCCTATTTGACATCTGACCATGACTGCTCCTCCATGTCTGCTGTAAGGTGCCCCGTTTGACATCTGACCATGACTGCTCCTCCATGTCTGCTGTAAGGTGCCCCATTTGATAGCTGACCATTTTCACTGTGGCACATGCTGCTGCAGCTGTGTAGCATCACAATAACTGCCAACATCTATAGCAAGAAATCTGGAAAAAACATAATTAATGGGGGGAGGTCCAAAAGTAGGGACAATTTATAAATGTTTCTTTTATAAACTTTGATAGTTGATAGAATAACAAGATTTTCATTAGCATGAATTCTCTTAAGGGTATCACATCTGAAACTCAAATGTCTGCCATTATTTTTTGACTTCAGTCCTCAATAGTTTTCCTGAACACCGAAAATGTAATGAGGAACAGACAAAAATCTGGACATTTTGTGAAAATCTGGACAGTTGAAAGGTATGGGCATCCCAGTGTATTTGCTATGCCCAATACTACCTAAGACCCTGCCCCTTACCAATTCACACACACTTACTGTTTCTTTTCCTTGTAAAATGTACTCTCTCTGTCCTAAATAGCATTTGTCACTCTTGGAGTGTGTGCATGCTTGCTGCGATATCCTGCATGTGTCACCAGTTTATATGAAATCTATCACATGCTATCCTGCAAATGTCATCCCTTAGCATGAAACTTGTAACATGTCACCCGTAGCATGGTATATGCACCATCCCATCATGCGTGTGCCACTCTTTAGCATGAAACGTATAACATGCTATCTTGCATACTTCACTCCTTCGTAAGCCTGCCTTCACATACTCTCATACATGTATCACTGCTAAAGCATGCTGTCTAGCATGTGTGACCTCATGGAACTCATAAATCATGGTGCAGATTGTTGCATGTAGGACAGCATGTTCCAGCAAACAGTCTTTAATATAAGTCTAATTTGCATACCGTAGTATACTAGCTGGCAAGTATTACTCCTTGGCATTAGTACTGCATCAGGATATTTTTCATGTGTCACCATTTCATGGGCTGTGCAGTTTACATGCTTACATCATGCTATCTTGGAATGCTTTCTGCAACACACTGTCCTGTAAGTTTCTTTCCTTTATCTGCTGACGTTTAATGACTACAATTAGAGGAAGTGAGCATATGCTCATTGTTATTACCATATGCATATAATATCTATTAGATACTAGTTCTGTGCTTTTCTATTTCTTAATAAATCCTACAACTGGCTTTTAATTTTGTTTCCTATAGAAGAGATCATTAAAAAGTTTATTTCTTGGTAAAGATAAATTCTTTATGTACATTGTGTAGTAGTCCTGAGTACTCATGCCACTATAACTGAAAAGCAGATAGAGAGTTAACTACATTTTTATGCAGTTCCCATGGATCGGCAAAACTAACTGATTCACAATACCATGAGTAATTTCTAAAGTTTTCTGTATACCGAACTTGACAAATAAATGCCTTTATTCATTCTGATTCTCCCCTGTTATCCACTGACTCCTACTGAAACTGAAGTAAGTTTTTACAATATCTTCTTAATATCACTGGTGGTGCTTATTGATTCCAACCTGACTGTGCCTCACCTTTTATTATTATTTTTTATCATATCACAGACGACTGCCATAATCTCTATCTGCTGTTATTGTGTAAGGATGCACTTGTGATCCGGATTGACAGTGTCTGTAATCAGGGCCAGAAATTTAGTTTGTTGTACAGGAAGGTTTAGGTAAAATATGAAAGCGACTGTTTATAAATGAGGGTACATCATGTATACAAATAAATATATATAAAAATATAAAATCTGTATGAAAAGTATATAAATATGTATACATATAAATATATTTGGGATGTGTATAAATATATTTTTTAGAGAATATATATGTATATATATATATATATATATATATATATTATTTAAGCAATATGCATGCAGACCAGTGTTTTGTTGACATACATATTTATTTATTTATATATTATAAATAAATTGTTTACACATATATACTTCTATGTCTATTTATATGTATACATGATTTATGATGAGCAATGAAGTAAATTAATATGAGGGATGTTCAATAAGGAAGTTCAGAATGTGATTTTAAATGTTTAAATGTTTTTTATATATTAGTTTTGAATATAATATCAAGGGAAATGTAAAATGTTTCACAGGAAATTATCTCAAATGTGATTTGTGTTTCTATTGTACAACAGTTGCTATAAATAATGTGAATTAATGTACTAGGTATATAGTCTGATGAAGCATTCCAAGAGACGTGAAAGCACTAACTATTGACCTGGTAATCTCTGTTGTTTGTTACAATAAAGTCAGCTTCTTTGCCATGGTGTGCCTCTGAGTTTTTGCTTTGGATGTACAGATTTTTGACTTTATTGAGGCACTTTACCTTTGTTGTGGTTTCTTTCATTCTTGTGTGGTTGATGCTTTCACCTTTGCTGTTCAAAGCTGTTGATCCTCTGAATGTATTTCTATAAATGATATGCTCACACAACCCTGACAAATAAGATTTGCTACATGAAAGTCATCATCAGCTGTTTCCTCTTCTGTCTTATCCCACACAATCCATATGAGAAGAGAGCTAATGTTCTTATTCTTACATTCTCTTATATTAGTTGTGAAACATTGAGTGCATCCCTTAATGCATGTTAACAGAACCCCTGAAAGAAATAAAAGGTGCAGTCATTTGGCAATGTTGCATGTAAGTGGTAGGGACAAGGATTTTAGAGCACTGAAAAGGAAAACCATCCTAAGCTAATTCAGTGGTCACAAAAGATGCTATGATGAAAAAGCAGTGCCATAATTAGCCATCATTATGATGATCAAGGATTTCAGCACAAGGAAAGGAAGCATGTGCTGCAGGGACAGGAAGAGGAAATGACCTATGGTAGATGGTCTCTCCCTCTGGATGGTATATGCATCGACTCAGCACTTTGTTTTTACTGCTGCTGCTACTTTAGTTGGCTCTTGAGACCTGCAGCTTGACTTGTGATTTTTTGGCTAGGAAAAACAAGTTTGACTACAGCAGCTATCAACGATTTTAGAACTTAATTTGAGTCTTTGATCTTTTTTATTAAAGTAAAATTATTTCCAGAAATGTTCTGCTGTTCACTTGAGCAAAATAGATGATGAATTTTTAGAGTAGGTACATGAGAACTAAATTGTTTGGGTAGTGAGCGTTTTGGTTGTGGTGAGTTCATTGTAGGAACACCAAAATTAATGTTTGGCTAATCATCTATGTCCGATTAGGTTGCATTTGCACTTTGACTGCTTGGCATCTTTGGATTGTCATGGCAGAATGCATTTTATTTAAAAAATAATTTCTCCATTACATATCACATCTTTATAATTCTACTGAAAACTGAACTTTTTATTTCCAATTTATATTATAAAGGCATTATATCCCAGTGTTTGGCCATGTATTTTATTTATTTATTTGTTTGCTTGTATGATTGACATTTGTTTTTCGGGATGTTCTGTCTGGGTCAGAAGAACCCATTTTCAGCAGAGGCCCAGGGAGAAAAGCTCCAACAGTACAAACAGCATTATATAAAATAGGAGAAAATTTATTACAGATGCATATGAAGACATACAATTCTATAAGAAAACATTGTCAGAGGAAAATGAGCATATCTGCATATATGTTGTACAACCTATCCTTAGGATAACTGTACAGTCTGTTGATGGCTCACTGTAATATAGTTATTCATAGGTAGTATTAGGGGCGTTGGAAGATGGGTCTGAGAGTACTTCTTTAGGGGAGTTCATACAGAGAGGGGGAGTGAGAAAGTGTATGAGAGATTAGCCAGAAGAAGAGCAGGAGCACAGCCAAGAACTGTTACTTGGAGTTGTTAGTTGGAGTGAGTCCCATGCTTTAGCAACACCGTGAGAGTAAAGGCTCTGCCCAGGGGTTTTAAAGGCTTTGGAGATAGTGAGAAGCTTCTTATCTTCAGACCTGAGGGGTTTGCTAGGGTAATAAGGTTTGATTATGTTATTCATGGCAGGGCAGGCTTGAGGCTTATTGATTATGTTCTGTAGTGCTGAGAGTCTTATATAGAGGAGGTGACTGGGGAATTCAAGCCAGTCTAGCATTTCCACTGGTGTACAGTAATGGCCACTGGTTTTGGAATTTGTGGCAAACTTTACCACTTTTTTGTAGCGCTGTTCCATTTTAGATCTAATGGAGGTCTGTAGGTTAGAAGACAGAGGCATCATATAGAAAGGAGGGTAGTAGGTAGGTTTTTGCTAGGGTTATCTTGGTTGGTTAGGTCAGGAAGTGCTTGTTTCTGTAGAGAATGCCACGTTTCTGGTGTTTTTTTTATATTTTGTTGGATGTGCAGATCAAATTTTAATTGATCATCAATAGTTACTCCTAGCAGTTTAGTGTGGTGGACTGTTTTGAAAATAGTATTGTCAGCTGCATCAATTCTAAATTGGTTTGTGTCAATAGAGATATTCCTTGGTAGGGAGAGAAAGAGCTGAGTTTTATTGGGGGTTTAGGAATAGTATATAGTTAGTGGGCCACGATTCAAATGCTGAAAAAGTATGTTGTATAGTAGTGTGATGTTGGGGTAGTCTAGGAGAGGTGCAGATATTAGTGGAGCCATCTGCATACTGTATGGGTGTACCAGTGGATGAGGCAGTATGTAGGTCATTTGTAAATAAATTAAAGAGCAAAGGACCAAGTAGGGAGCCTTGTGGTTCTCCAGTGGGATTATGTAAGAAGGGAGATATTTCATTTAACCCTTTTACAGCCTGCTTTTGCTCATACAGATAACTTTGAAACCACTGTGAGGTGGTAAGGCAAAAATCTGAGAGCTTTTGCAAGGGTATTGACTGTGAGATGGTGTAAAATATCTTAGAAATGTTAAAAAATATGGCAGATACCAAGTGACCTGTGTCTCTAGCTCTGTTAATAGTTTCAGTAAAGGAAAGGAGGGCAGTGGATGTGCTGTGGTCTGGACAGAAACCATGTTGGATATGTGTAAGGAGGTTGTTTTGCAGTAAGTATTTCATTAACTGCAGGTGTATACATTTTTCTAATATTTTAGAGATGGGGATAAAATAGCTATACGTTTGAATTTGGTAATTTCAGTAGATTTACCTCATTTATGAGTAGGGATGATATAGGACATTTTCCATGTAACTGGCACCACAGAGTCTGAAATAGATCTATTGAACAAGATGCTGACTGGGTAAGATATTGTGTTTGCAGCTAATTTAAGGTAATGAGGAGGAGGAGGTTGTCAGCGGAGGAATGATAGTGTTTAAGTTTCAGCAAAGTTTTTTTATGAGGCTTGTTGGTATAGGTTCTAAAGCGAACCTTGTTGAGTTTTCAGGAAAGAGTTTTTGGCTACTAAGTTGAAGATGGTCAGAATTAGCAGAAGATGAACTGTTAGGAGGAGTTGAGGAGAAAGAGGGGGGCTGGCATTAGGGGTATTAGAGATCAGGTTGGCTATGGATTGTATGAAGTGGTTGTTAAAGTTGTTGGCTATTTGAGATGAAGGAGCATCAAGTGAAAGGCAGAGGTCTGTTTTCTGTTTTTGTGCCAGAGTTGAGGAAAGTTGTTATAGAGGACCAGAATTGTTTAAGGTTATTTTTGTGGTCTTGTGGAAGATGAGTAAAGTAGACTTGTGTATCTTTGATAACCTGTTTGTTAGCTTGGTTTCACAATTGTTTGAAGTGTTTTATATCTACTTCATTTTACTTTGCTTATAGTGACTCCAGGCATCATCCCTTTTTTCATTAGATTTTTAAAGCCTTGGTTAGCCAACAGGCAGACATTTTTTGATTCTTTTAGTGGAGATTGGAGCTAGAGTGTCCAGTATTTTTAAAAGGCTGGGGTTAAAGTACTGCACATCTAGTGGGAGATGATTTAGTGGTGACCAGTTTATTTTGTAAAGTAGTTTATTGAATGTATCTTGGGTAGAAATGGTTAGGTTATGGACTAATTTTAGAGTGTGAGTTTTTGGTAGATATAAATTGGTTCTAATAGTAAATTTTGGTAGGTGATAGCTGAGGGAATTTGCAATGTACTAGAAGAGTTGAAATTAGTAGGATGTGGCACCAGAATCTAGTCAAAGGTAGATTGTTGAGTGTAGTCCTTATTATTCCTTATAGGGGAGTTAATTAGTTGAGACTAACCACTGAGGTTGATACTGTTTGATGGTAAATCTGATGATATGGATTGCCAATCTATAATAACATTGCTTAAAATAATCTCATGCCTGATAGTTTGGGAAGTCCAAGATAATGTATATTCTAATATAGGAATATTTTGACCTGAAGGGATGTAGAGAAGAATAATGCAGATATGTTTAGTGTTCTTGAGGTTTATGAAGAATATGCGCATTCTGAAGAGGGGATGTTGTCATTAAAGGGAGTTATATTAATGGTGTCCAGGTAGAGTAGTGCTACTCCTCCATATTTCCTGTGGTTTCTTTCCCATCTAGTTATGCTATGGTTAGGTGGTAACACTTCAGAGTCTTTTATGGAAGGATTAAGCAAAGTTTTGGTTAGGGCTGAAATGTCTGGTTTGTGCTGGTCTATCCAAGCATGAAAGGTGGGTATTTTATTGTTTATATATCTGATGGTGAGGGACATAACATCTAGGTTTCTTGGACATGTTCTAAGGTGTTGTTGAGGATTACAGCCTGGGTTAGGGTGGATATCTCCACCACATTGAAGCAGTGCTGAGATTAGAAAAGAAAGTAATGTGCAGAGTTTTTTTTTTTGGAGAAGAGTATGTGAGAGGAATGAGGCAAGGTTTACTATCTGAGGAGATTAGAAGCTTTGAAACTGAGTAATAGGGAAGGGTATAGAGAAATAGTTGGGGAGATTTATGAGAAACTACTTAAATGAGATTGGTGAGTGATAGCCATGGTATGTAATGGGGTAGATTGTTAAGGTTTGAGGTCATAGTGATGTAATATTTGCAAGGATTATTAGTAAAGTTGTTAGGCTGAATATTAAATACCTCAGACAGCAGGGTGTAACTGATGAGAAATTGTTGGTGTTAAAGTGGGATTAGTTATATTGGGGTGTTGTATTAGTTGTGAGCTGCCCTGTGTGCATGTGTGTGTGTGTGTGTGTGTGTGTATGTATATGTATATATATATATATATATATATATATATATATATATATATATATATATATAAAATGCAGCTGTATATATAGTTAGTGTGCTTTAAAGGGGTGTAATGGGAAGTAGTTGGTGAAGTAGGTTTAATGAGGTGATGCGGTTGGTTAATTAAAATAGTGGAATGTTAAGTGTAGGAGTAGTGGGGGTGGGTGGGATTTTGGGGTAGGGTAGGGGAACAGAGAGGGTTGGACAACTACACAGATGGCTGTGAGAAAAAGCAATCAGTAAAATCACTGAAGGAGTAAGTGAATTCACTCTGAAAAGGGATTACAGTAGCTGATAATAATTGAAACAGAAGTGTTAAAGGGAAGAAGTTACAGGGTGCTAATTTAGAGATATATCCAGAAATACATCAATGCCTTCAAGATTAGGATAAATGTAAGTGGCAAAAAACCTACAGTTAGATGCACTCAGAGTTGCAGGGAGGGATAGAAAAAAGCAAATGGAGGCATAATGAGGAGGAGGGGAGGGGATAGGGCAGGCAGTACAGCTCAGTGATGTGCAGACAGCCTTAAAATGCATATAATATGCAAGTACAACATTTATACTTCTTAACATACATTAAGGGTAAGGAAAAGTTGTTGGCAGGACTGCAGTGACCTATTAGGTACAGCTGTTCATGCTTCAGGCAGGTCAGGAATATACTTTGCAATCGATGGTTTTAAACCAGGGTTTTCAACCTAGAAATACAAAGGGGAAGAAAGGAGAGATGACTTAGAATATGGGAAGCAATGCAGGTTGTGAAGAAATGTATAGAAACATAGTGGATGTAAGTCTGAGAAATAAGGTTGAAATATCTATTAAAAGAGAGAGATAAGTATTCCTAAGGTTTGCTGAGAAAGGCAACTTAGGCAGTCATAGTAGTGAGTGGAGAGAAAAGCAACATATTGCATGTATAAATATGGAGGGCAGCAAGTGTAATTAGTATGGTTAGAAGTTTTGTAGGAATAGTAGTAGACGGTTTGAGAGGTAGTACATATGTATAACAATGTATATACATGTATATTCAAAAACAGCAGAGCAAATGTAATATTACACATTAATTTACTGTACAGTTTCTGTTCAATATTATAGCTCCCTGGCATATTGCAATAACATTTAGATCCATAAGCATCTGAGATACCTGCACTTGACTGACTTTGCTCTGCATATATCTATTCAGATATATATATATATATATATATATATATATATATATATATATATATATATAGGAAGCAGAGGTCTAGCAAGTAAACTCAGCTGATAAAAAGTTATGAGTAAGACCAGTTTACACCAAAAACAAGTTTATAAGTATTCACATGCATTTTATAGTTAAGACAGTTAGCTTATACTACAAAAAAGCAGGTCTGGTAGCTATATAAGCTCTGAAATATCCAGCAAGCCCCTTGCTTAAAGCAACATTTGAGCTAGAGTACTTAAACAGCTGCATAAGAGTGAAATGGGAAGTCTAACTGCTAACATGAAAGTTGACATATTCAAGTATTACACCATACCAGTCTACTAAGTGAGATTGCACAAAAATATTTGCTGTCACCTAAGAAGAAAAACAGACTGAAGTACTGTATACAGTGAGATATTCACAAAAACAGAAACAATTAGATAAGTAGACTGCTCCTACACATCACCTTGACGACTGCCTGGAAAGGAAAAGCCAGACTGAGAAAGATGGCACAGAATGCCAGTAAGGAAAGTTTAAATGCTGCAAGGCACTGTGGGAAATAAGAAGTGAAAATAAAATATGGGTAGGACATGGCAGGAGATGAGAAGAAGGAAATAAAAAGAGAAACAACCTTAAAATGCTGCACACGGTCAAGAAACCTAGTACTGGACCCCCTACACAAATGTCTGCCAGAAAAAATCAGTATAATCACTGAAGGAGTAAGCAAAGTCACTTTGCAAGGGTGTTACAGTAGCTGACAATAATTGAACAGAAGTGTTAATGGGAAGAAATTACAGGGTGCTAATTTAGAAGTACATGCAGAAACACAATGATGCTTTAAAGATTAGTGTAAGTGGCACCAAATGTACAGTTAGATACACTGTGAGAGTTGTAGGGAGGGATAGAAAAAAGTAAATGGAGGCAGAAACAAGCAGGAGGGGAAGGGTTAGGGCAGGCAGTGCAGCTTGGTGATGTGTAGACAGCCTTAAAATGCAGATAATATGTAGGTACAATATTTATACTGCTTAACATACATTAAGGATAAAGAAAAGTCAGAGGCAGGACTGCAGTGACCAATTAGGTACAGCTGTTCACAGTTTAGGCAAGTCAGGAATGTGCTTTGCCGTTGGTGGTTTTAGTACTTCCTATGACTTATGTTCACATTTGGAAAACAATGATTATGTCTGTTATTAATCTGTGGTCAGTAGATATTTTATCAAAATCCATATTAGTTTAACAGCCGATACCAGTTTAACAATAAACAGTCTTTGAATTAAAAGAAAAAATATATATATATATATATATATATATATATATATATATATATATATATATATATATATATATATGTATACATAATACTAGGTGCTATATTTCATCTGCAGTCAGAAGATAAATGTTTTAATCCATTATTTTATATTTTACATACCTGGCACAACTTAGCTGCCATTTGCACACATTACGGTATTTGAATCTGGACTAAAGGTTTTCTTTACCTACTGAAGTGAGTTCATTTGATGGCAATGGCTTTCTTTCATATTTACTTCAGCATTGTTATTTCATCCCTTTATTTAGGCCCTTCAACAATAATCCACAACTGTTCATAACACCATCTGCAATGACTCGATTTTTATAACATCCATAAATTACAATTCACCTGATGTTTTTGTTTGTCTAAGTTCTTTACATGGGAAAATAGTTTAGCTTCTATTTTACTTAGCATAATTTTTTAACATTTGCGAAATGCATTACATTTGGGAAAATAAATTGCAGATGGAAAAACGGACTATAAATTACATTAGATTTATGCTTCATTTAATGCCTGCATCATTAAAACTTAACTTCATCTGCCTGAGTCACTGATATCAAATACAATTCAGCCATTACTTGGCTTAGGCAATAGTGCATATAAAATTATGACTATGTTATGTCATCACAAGGTAATTATTTCCAGCATCACAGGCTGGAATAACATGATACTAAGAGGAGAATGCATTAGCCAATAAAATACAACAATTTCTCCAAATATATTTAGTGTGATCTGTATATATTGATTTCTGTGTATAAGTGGCCATCTTAAACTTAGAATTATATATGCATTAGCATCTTCACACCCCCCCACACACACACACACACACACACACACACACACACACATAGAGGTATTATTAATAATTGTGAACCATACATTCATAAACACAGACATTTTTGGAAACATTTAATTCTTCTTGTCTAAAATCGCATAATGTTTTAAGTCATGCGCAGTTTCAGTGAAACAAATGATTACCTTCACTTCTGCATGCAACAGAATACTAAATAATCATTTTTTTTGTTTGTTTGCCTGACTGTTTTTTTAAGAAATATACCTGGAAGCTTAACTCCTCCTTTAGTTAATTCTCCATTATTCATTAATCATTGTTTTATTATTACAAACTTTTCTTCAGGGAACCATAATCCACATAGTCATACTTTTAATGTTTGCTCGTCCAGCTTAATTATTAGCTACTGATAATTATAGAATTATCTCGTCAGGACTGGACTATTTTCTTATCATAAATTAAATGTGATATTACAGTAGAGGATTTTCTTAATAATATGTTATTCTAACTTTCTGGGTTATGATCAGATCTCTTATAATAACCGCATTTTATTTGTTCAGGACAATAGCTCTTGAGATGTCAGGAAATGCATCTTGAGAGCTGTAAAATAGCATATGAACATAGAAACCTTTGGAGTGAAGCTCGAGCGGTAAGTCTTGGCATCCATGTTGAAGCACACAACAACTGGGTTATGTCTAGAGCTAAATTATCATAATGGTTCAAAATCCATGGAGCGTTAGCTGCTCCAATATACACAGAACCTAGAAGAAAGGTGTATGCGCACTAAATTCTGTTACATATTTTAAATTATAACAAAGTTACCACTGTGGCACAGAAAGTAGGGCAGTAACTTTGTTACAGGTGTAAAACATGTGAAAGAACCTGTAGCACAGTTAGGCTGCCACACAAAGTAGTAGTGGCAAGTATGTTACAGGTGTAAAATATGTGAACGAACCTGTAACACAGTTACACTGCCACACAGTAGCATCACAAAAGAGCACTAGGAAGCACAACCAACTTAAAATTTATAACCAACTGAAACATAGAGTCAATTTCCACTTCTTTGGTAGCTACAAATCACTGCTAATGCTCTAGCAGGAAAAACTAGAGCTTAACAGCAGTGCGGAGGTATTTAACAAGCCTGTATTTTCCTCATTTAGAGGGTGTGACTGAGATGATCTGTGAAATACAAGGAAATTATCTGGAATCCAAGAATGAAAAAGGAACTTTTAAAATAACCTTTATTAAAAATAAATATAAAAACCTTATAATTGCAAAGCCCAACTGTTTAAATGGATAAATGCATTCTAAATTGTTTAACCAACTGGAATAAACACGTTGTACATAGGAACTATTATACATTTTAGGCGAAAGAAGGCCAAAAACAATAATGATAAAAAGGAACAAAAATCATGCTTCACTCAACATTGACATTTTTATAGTAACATAAATTGCTTAACTACTAAATGTAAAATCTCAAATATCAAAATGGATATAAGTGGTATTCCATTTCATCTCCATTTTTAGAAAAAAACTTTCAGTAAATTTTGTCTCAAAATATATATCCCTGAAGGTATTCAGCATTAACATTGTCACTCTTTGTAACCTATTGCACTGAGTTATGTAGCCATGTTTTGAGAGAATCCATATTATTGTAAACTACGTGGTCAGTGATTACAATTGTTTGACCTGATTCTTAGACATTGTTTGCCATGTGTATGAGGTGTGGGACAGAGGGCATCTCACATGCCAAAATAATGGATGTGTGATTCAAAAAACAGAAATGTATGCCTGGAAAAAGGCATGGTGAAATGTGATATAACAGCTACCAGCTTACAGGTATCCTGTTCCAAGTGTAAGCATGTTACTGAGCATACCGTGTCAGCTACTGCCTACAATGTGTCATGGAATGCAATGAATGTTTTTCAGCTTCATATCATCTGTTGTGTTGCACAGGATATGCAAAATATGCAATGCCTCCACCCCCCACCCCTCATAACCTATTAAGAAAAGTCATGCATTGAATTGAAGAGAAACACATGAAGATGAAGATGTGTGACTCATGGTCCTGGACAGCTTGATGTATGGAAGATGTGGGACGATGTATGGAAGATGTGTGACTCGAGGTCCGGGGCAGCTAGATGTATGGAAGATGTGTGACTCCTGGTCCTGGACAGCTCGATGTATGGAAGATGCGTGACTTGTGGTCCTGGACAGCTCGATGTATGGAAGATGTGTGACTTGTGGTCCTGGACAGCTAGATGTATGGAAGATGTGTGACTCATGGTCCTGGACAGCTAGATGTATGGAAGATGTGTGACTCATGGTCCTGGACAGCTAGATGTATGGAAGATGTGTGACTTGTGGTCCTGGACAGCTAGATGTATGGAAGATGTGTGACCCCTGGTCCTGGACAGCTAGATGTATGGAAGATGTGTAACTCGTGGTCCTGGACAGCTAGATGTATGGAAGATGTGTGACTCGTGGTCCTGGACAGCTAGATGTATGGAAGATGTGTGACTCCTGGGTCTGGACAGCTAGATGTATGGAAGATGTGTGACTCATGGCCCTGGACAGCTAGATGTATGGAAGATGTGTGACTCGTGGTCCTGGACAGCTAGATGTATGGAAGATGAGTGACTCATGGTCCTGGACCGCTAGATGCATGGAAGATGTGTGACCCATGTTCCTGGACAGCTAGATGTATGGAAGATGTGTGACTCATGGTCCTGGACAGCTAGATGTATGGAAGATGTGACTTGTGGTCCTGGACAGCTAGATGTATGGAATATGTGTGATTCATGGTCTTGGACAGCTAGAAGCATGTAAGATGTGTGACTCATTGTCCTAGGCAGCTAGATGTATGAAAGATGTGTGACCTGTGGACCTGGACAGCTAGATGCATGGGTGGGTATATTGTTGGTAGTGAACAAGTGTTTAATAAAACATAGCTTTCAGTTCAAACAAACCCTTCATCAGTGTATAAAATACTAACACATACTAACCATATGCATACTATCAAACATCACACAACTATTAATTATTCAATTAAACAATCAAATCCTAGTAAAGAACAATAATTTTAAAAACACAGATCTCTATTTCAAGCACATTTGTTTGTATCTTAATACAGGTTTTAAAGAAACAGTCTGATTTAAACTGGTGGTACATCAGCATAAAGACGTATTATCCATTGGTATTCTTTCATCTCACGCTTATTATTTAAATACCCCCACCCCATATGTCCTTATACACTCCATCTATTACCCTAAAAGAAAATGTATGTGCATTCCCATATGTACTAATATGTGTAGCCAGGGAATTAGTATCAATCTTTCTTCTTATTTCTGAATGGTGCTCAGTTATTCTTTCCTTCAGTTGTCTGGTTGATTTTCCAACATAAAATGCCTGACATCTATTACAGGTAACCAGGTATATTATATTTGTTGTAACACATGTTGCTGAACCAGAAAATATATAATTCTTCCTAGTTATAGGATGTTGAAAAATGTTATATTTATTAATAACATCACAACAGCTACAGCTGTAGCAGGGAAGGGTGCGGGATTTAACTGTTGTGACCCCACCATTCTTGACACGTCTTTATAACACACAACTTCTGTTTTAAGTTCTGACAATTTCTATATGAGAAGCTAGGTTTCATACCTACTATAGGACACAGCTCAGATAAAGATGTTAATATATACCAATTGTTGTTAATAATCCTTCTTACCTCAGAAGTAGCCCTGTTATATGCTGTGACAACCCGCAGCTTACCTACATCTAAATATGTATCAATAATTGTGGAAGATGCTTCCACTGTGTTCATAGAGAAGTAAAGTTTTATACTGTCTTCCCTACAGCCCATAACATGCTCAATTTCCATATCCAGGGACTCATTACTATAGCCCCTCTCTATAAATTCATCCTTCAATTCCTACATTTGTTTCTTACATTCTTGTATAGAAGTATTAAGTCTACTAATCCTAACGAACTGGGCTTTGGTGACATTAAAAGACATGTGGGGCACTACTTCGATGAAGAAATGTATTCCTTTATTGGTTAAATCTCCCTTTGGTTGACATCTGTTTAATTAACACAATTTAGTTGACTACTAAGACAGATGACAGGTGTGTGGGATTAAAAATCCCTGGATCTATTTCCTTGGGGACTGTGTGATCTCAGAGTTAGCATACATAATTAGCAGAAGGTGTGGGGGATACAGGGGGCTTCCCCCTTGCAAAAAATGATGTTTTATTCTTTTTTTAACTTTGTTTTACATGCACCAATATTTCTGCTTGGCACATGCATAATAAAGTGTTGACATTTCCAAAGTCAACCTTTTGTGGTTGATCATGTGTGTGAACATCAAAATATGGGTCATTCTTTCTTTTTCAGTAGACCCATATGTATTATTTATATATATATATATATATATATATATATATATATATATATATATATATATATATATATATGTATAAAGTTAAAATTACTGAAAACTCATTTCACCGAATCTCATTTCACTGAAGTGAAGTACTGGCATTGTGTAGAGTAATGTAAGGCAAGTAAAAGTATATGCCCTTTTCCCCACTGTAGTGCAATCCTGGAGTTAGTATATCTATAGTTGGGGGGGTGGGGGGCATAGCCCCCCACTTTGGGGTTGTCTGCGGTGTAGACCCCACTTAGTTTAGATTTATATTGCCTTCTGGAAAGAGTTAGTCATTGGTGTTGTAAGTATGCATGTCTATGGTTTAAAATGTATGGTTTTGAAGCTTTTGGTGAAATATAATATAAAACCAAACTAGTTGGGGGGCTATGCCACACCCCACACCCCCTAATTATATATACTAACTCCAGGATCGCACTACAGTGGGGAAAAGGGCATATACTTTTACCTGCCTTACAGTACTCTACACAGCACCAGTACTTTAAATGTTTGGCTTTAGGGCCTGCAGACATTAAGACAACTGCCCAACAGATCTGTAACTTGAGTCTTGCATTTACATTTGCATTTATATTTATTCAGTTTGATTTTATTTTTCGTCTGTCTCTTCAGTAGCTGTAATTCCACTGTATTGTCTTGTCTTCTCTACCCACATACAAGAATGTAATACGTTTTATCCACAATTCCATAAAGCTCTTTGATGATGTGGGCGACAGCTCTCTGAAACACTCCAGGTTCTAAGGAAATGTTAAGAAGAAATCTCAGAACTCTGTTTTCCATTGGATGAATTACAAGAATCAGAGTAGAACTGCCCTCGCCAAGATTAATTTTCTTTTTTTTTCAGAATGTTTTTATTCATTTTATAACACAATAACTTAACAGTATAGTAACAAGAAAAAAACAACTATATACAATGCCCATAACAACTAAGGAAGCAATATACATAGGAGAACACTTGATATTTCTCTAACAGATTAGACAATTTTGCCCAAACATTTAAATGATGAGTTCTGTTGCTAGTCCTTACTTTTATTTTCTAAAATCTCCATTTTTGCATGAAATACAGAAAACCAATTTCCTTCTAGTATGACAGATGCCACTTATTTCCTTTTCACAGAATTAAGATTATGTGGATCTATTGAAACATTATGTGGCATTGCAAGATGGTAATCTTGCTGCTGATGCATTCAATAACCTTACTCTGCTTTCTAATTGTTTCTGTTTTCCCCATGCAGTTTACCTCCTTGATTTTACTCAGTAAAGCTACTACAACATTCCTTGGAGCATGCATTACTAAAAACACTCCATGAGCTACTAGAAGAAAGTAAACTCATAGAAATGTGCTCAAGCCAGTAAATACATTTTCATTTTCTTTAAGTAAATCACTGATCTGAACATTTTCTGAGTCATCTGTGTATTCACGCTAAGAATGTATTATGCCAAGTCTTTGACAAGTCAAACTACCCTGTTTAGAAGGTGCATTAATTAGCCAGCGGCCACGGTGGTGCAGCGGTTAGTGTTGTCACCTCACAGCAAGAGGTTCTCCGGTTTGATTCTTGGCTGGGGTGCCCTCTGTGCGGAGTCTGCATGTCCTCCCTGTGGTCATCTCGTGGGTTTCCTCTGGGTGCTCCGGTTTCCTCCCACATCCCAAAGACATGCAGTAGGTGGATTGGAGACTCTAAATTTGCCCTAGGTGTGAGTGTGTGCATGTGTATGCCTTCTGTGGAAGGTTGGGTGCCAGGCTGGCAACTCGACACCATAAAACTCCACTGCCAATCATGAGCAGACAGATGATCTGCTGTGGCAACCCCTAACTGGGAAAAGCCGAAAGAAGAAGAAGAAAAAGACTCTCCCTGAGAACAGCCTGCAATAAGGCATTTATCCAGATGAGTGATTCAGAAAATCCCTCAACTGCATAAATAACCAAGGGCCTCTTGACTGTTATGAACACAGTCCAAACGCCATTTTCATTACTTGCACTAGAGCTACGTGCTGGGGAGTTTAGTATTCAAGGATTGGTAGGGTGGTGTGTGTGTGTGTGTGTGTGTGTGTGTGTGTGTGTGTGTGTGTGTGTGTGTGTGTGTGTGTGTGTGTGTATGAAGACATGGGTTTGGGGGAACACTTGTACCTGAGACTGTAGTTTCATCTCATACCTTAATCCTTCAGGAAGGTCTCTATGTTAACAGCTACACAGCTTTCTTACAAGTCAGTTCTCCAAATTACAGAGCATGAAAAATTAATATATCTATTTTTTTCCTGATTCAGAAAAAGCCTTTGTTTATTGTGTGACAAAATCCTTGCATAAATGAAACTTAATGGACAAGGTGATTCAAATAAATAACAATCCCTCCAGGTCTAGTTTGAAATTGAGAACACAGATACCATAGGCATAAGTAAATCGAGGGTTAAACATGACCTCTGTCTTTCTAGAGTTATATGTAAAAAGTTCTAGATTTACGGGCTGAGTAAAAAAAAAAAATCAACAGACTGTACTTCACTACTTGTACAAATAAAGTACATGATAAAAGCAAACTAATTAAAAGTTGCACTTCAGATTCTGACTAAACCCTATCTCATTCAATTTCTAATACGTGGACATAACTGCTCACTGAGTTTGTTCATATCCCCCTTCCTCTACTAACAAACCATTTAAGTACACTTAAGTTAACTTCTTATTGTAACATTTGTTAATGTCTGTTATGTACTTCACAGATAAAGATTCTAGTTGTCTACTGATGTACTATGTTCTTCATCTGTAAATATGTTGTAATTACTATGTTAAATTGTTAATCACTATGTAATCCAATGTAACTACTGTCTGTTTATTTTAACTGTGGATCTTTTCTCCCCAGGCCTCCGCTGAAAATGGACCTACGTCCAGTCGGATACACCCGGTCAACAAATGTAAATAAATAAATAAATAAATAAAATAAATAAGTACACATTATTTAATGCAATGTATTTATTTATTTTACGTTTGTTAACTGGGAGAGTCCAACTGGATATATGTCCATTTTCACTGGAGGCCCATATGGAATTTAAAAATAGTATAATCATTTTCACAGCTTTAAACTGAACTTTATTGTTTTAGCTAGTAATCATTAACTATGAATTTTTCTCTAAAACCCTAAATTAGCTAATTTCATCCATGGCACACCTAACCCTCTAACTGGAACAAATAGCATCTTTGACATAATTATAACAAATATATTCCCAAAGAAATTCTTTTACAGTGCTATTCAGTTCACTTAGTGATCACTGCAATAACATTTCTAGATGTTCTTATAAAAGGTAAGATGCCAGAGCAATGCTCATTTGATGAAAATCTTTCCCTGGAAAATCAGAGACTCTACTGCTGTTTCAGATTACCAACATTGAAAAGCACCCCCAGTTATGATGAGTAGCACTAAAATCTATATAACATTTTACTTGAACATATTGTAAGCAGGTTACTAATGGCTTACTTATGTATGGCGTGACATTTGAACTTAGCTCAGGGGCGCAAATAGCGGATCTTCGCGCATGCGCATTAGCAAGCATTTCCAATATCCGCACTGCTGCTGAGACAGTCTGGAGCATGCGCAGACTGTCTCAGCAGCAGTCTGGATTAGGAAACATTCAAGAACAGAGATCCCAGAAGTCTATGCAGTTGTAACTGCATAGACTGTCGCTGGAGAGGGATCGGACTCGGACTGCAACGTCAGCAGGCTGGGAGTCTCGTCAGGGGAAGAACATCTCGCGGGCTGTGGTGGATTTAATGCTCTAACGGACGTAGGGAAGGATGTAGTGTGCAGGCAGGCTTGTAGTGCTCCAATGGCTGTTTATTTAATGCTACAATGAAGGGATCTATGTGTGTGTGTAATGCCCCAGATGCTACATGGTGGTGGGTAGAGAATAAGGCTTGAACCCTGCACCTTGGGCCCAGGTGGTAAGAGCCTGAATTCCCTACCCACCACCATTTGTAAAAATGTTGCAGATTTTTCCCTCATACTTGTTCTGTTCCTCATAAAATCTGTGGTTTCTGTATTTTTGTGTCCTTGCAAAACCAGTAGTGCATTGGTGCAGTGGTAGCATTGTTGCCTGACAGCTACATGTTCTCTGGTTTGATTCTTGGCTGGGGTGCCTTACCTTCTGTGTGGAGTCTGTATGCCCTCCCTGTTTTTGTTTCCTGTAGTGTTCTCCCATCTTACAAAGACATGTGTCTGTCTGGAGTGTTTCTCCCTGAGCCTCTGCTAAAAATTACCTTTTGTTCCAAGTCAGACTTTCCTGGTTAACAAATGTTAAAAATGACACACATTTGAATATCAGACTTCATATTCTTCAGGAAGTGCATGTTAACACAAAATATTTTATTGTAGCAATTTCCTAAGTGTATAAGATGGATATTTGAAATGTGTCCCTATTTTTGGGACTGCATTCCCCCATTATTGGCTTCATCCAGGTTTTGTGCTAAGATTGAGAGCTATGGTAAGAACTGAATTCACTGAATATGTTTGGGGGCTATATTCCCCCATTACTGGCTTTGTCCGGGTGTTTTTTGATAATAGGTTGAGAGCTATGGTGAGAACTGAATTCACTGAATGTTTGGGGGCTGTATTCACCAATTATTGGCTTTGTTCAGGTGTTTTGTGCTAAGAGGTTGACAGCTGTGCTATGGTGAGAACTGAATTCACTAAATGGCAGCCATTTAAGTTTCCGTCTTCCTCTTTCACAAAACAGCTGATTTGGTATAGTGATATGTTGCTCTGACTGTTTTGCACAGGGTCCCCTGGGTTCAAGATGTGGCAGCGAAATGTATGGTGGTAACACAGCATTTTATTCTAGCAACTTTCGAACATTATACAAGCAATGTTTAAAATGTGTCCCTGGTTTTTGACCTTTTGTTCCCCCCCCCCAATAAATTTTGGCTTTTTCCAGATTTCTTGTGCTGCAAAGTTCAGAGATACAGCTGAGTGTCAAGTAGATTTTACAAGGAGCTGAGAGCTGCAGGGGAACAAAAGTTTAGTGCTGCTTATGCTAAATCTGCTTGCATTGTTAATAGCATAACAGGTAGTGTACTTGCTTTTGATGCAGAAGGCTGTGGGTTCTACTCCCACAGTAGGTATATGCATTGCTGATACTGTACTGTGTTGTAAAAGGGGTGGATGCTGCAGTCCTTTTTGACAAAGATACCTAGTAACTATGAACCTGTTATCAGTTTGCTATCCATTCCCTATTGTGGTATTACTAGCTTATCATTTTTTTAATGCATGCAACATAGGCAATTTATTCTTCAAGGGCAACAGGCACTTTATTTGTAGATGAAACAATGATATATAAAGTTGTTTGCTAGCAGCAACCTCTTTATTAGTTACAGATTTCTTTAATGTGGATTTTACTACTTCAGAGATTGTGCATATTTACTGATACTGATGAACTATAGAAGGTTGAGTAGACTTTTTATGATGGAAATGTTCTGAATTGGGCAGTTTTGTCATTAGTGTATGCATTTTGTTTCATTGTTTACTGGAAAAATGTTCAAAAAAATAAATTTAAAATGCCCTCTAACAACTGTACTGAAATGTTCAAGGAATATAATGTAATACAGTCAGGAAGGTGTATCAAAGAGCATGTGTATGTTTCATGTTCAAGGGGCCTATGATTTTGAAAACAGCCCAGAGTTAATCTTTATTTGCCACTGGCAAAATGTATTTTCTTTGAATGTGGGTTTCAATGCTGTTTCAATACATGTGAGTTTCAAGGGTAGAGAAGTTTTAATGCTAAGTCTATTTTCATTGTGAGACTGCATTGCTTTGTTTAACAGATATCTATTAGGGTTTGTGCTGTAAAATGCAAAATAAAACTTTCAAATGAAATCTAAATCATCGCAGAAGTAAAGCAGTATGCACATTACAGTGTTTATGGTAAATGGGGCAAAATAATCAAGGAATGGGACATTGGAATGGCTGCAGGGGAGAGGCTCCATTCGACCATGATTTTGTGAGGGGGGGGTAGCATACTCAGACAGCCCCGGTTAAACTATACCTCTCAGTTGTCCATATGTTTGCAGAATGAATAGATATCTACTTCTCATTTTTGGTTTGTTCCTCATAAAATTTGTGGTTTTCTAGCAAATCATTTAGGAATGAAGTCACTAAATGATAGACATCGAGTTTCAGACATCATAACCTTCAGAAAAATGCATGCTAATGCAAGACCTGTTAGTCTATCAACTGTCTTAACTTTATACAAGAGCAATTTTTAGTAGTGTTTGTATGTTCCCCCAAAATATTTGGCCTTGTCCAGATTTCCTGCATTAAGAGGTTGAGCGGTATGTGCAAATCGCTTTGTAGAATTAGGAATATCCAAGCCTCTCCATTGTCCCCAATTTTGGCTCAAAATGTTGCTCTCCCCTAATAATCCTGCCTCAAAATGGCAATTTTGGAAGAAAATGTGGAGGGTTTACAATTATATATAACTGTAATGATCAGAGATATAGATTACTTTTATTTCAGAAATGCATGTAGATACTCTTATTTTGTTAGCTGCTTGAGTTAACAGTATTAATATTAAAAAGGTGCCCCTTTTTTGACAGGTCCCCAGCTGTATTGTGTGGCAACTTTATATTTTTGCATTACATTTTGGTGTGTAAAATTGTGGTACTGGCAAATTAGTGGCAAGTCATTAAAGATTGAAGTTAGAAAATAATGACAGACATTTGAGTTTCAGAGTTCATACCCTTCAAAAAATTCGTACTAATGCAAGACCTAGTACTGTTCTATTATCTAAGTTAATAAAAGCACTATTTAAAAATTGTCCTTATTTTTGGGCCTGTGTCCCACTTCTAATTCTATGTATGGCTTTGTCCAGATTTCTTGCTCTGAAGTTGAGAGGTATGAGTGTCAGAGCCATCACTGTCAGCCAGAGACATTTCAAATTGTGACATACTTGTTGCACCCCATGCCCCATTGTAGTGCCTCTGGATGTGTCCAAGGAAGGCAAGGAGCAGTTATGCAGTGTAAGTGTGCAGAGTATTCTCCCATCCAAGGTAGACCACAAGTACGACCGTGGCTTTTCATCTGTCCTTGATTTTGCAGAATGTTCTGGTTTTCTGTAATATTTTTATACTGTTGATTTATGCTTCTTATTATTCAGGAAATGCATGCTGTCACAGTGCCCTGTTGCTCTGTTTAAGTAGCAATGATTTAATGACTATCAGGTAAGCTTGTCAGAGATTGTAAGATGCAAGTAAGCTTTAATAAGAATACTGTTAAAGAATTACCAGCATTGAAAGCCTTTTTGTTGTTGCCATACCGAGAATATTTACATAACTAGATAATGTATAAGCCTTGGGTATTGAAATGCATATAACAGTATTTGTAATAAAGGACAGGATTACAGTATTTTAAGAAGCTCATTACATTTGTTGGAGACTTGCAGTCATATTTTGTTGGAGACTTGCAGTCATCTTTGCAGGCTTACCCGTAAACTAAACAGAATGCCAATCTATCATGTGTGGTCCATAACTTGTGCAGGAATCCTTTAAGCAATTTATCTTGAGCTTGTTTCTTGTTTGCTGTTCATTTTTTACTTTCACCATGTCTTCCCCATGAAACAAGTAGATAGTTGTGTCAGGCAGCAGATCTTTTTTTGGATAAGAAACATTTTTACAAGTGGGGGTATCACATAGATTGCTACTTTCAGCATGTTACTTGGTAATTTTATAAAGCTGAATATAAATTTATAATTAGAACTGCAGTGCAAGGAATAGTGGTTTGAAATGAGTGCTGCTTGTTTTTTTATACTTGATTTTGACTGGCATTCCAGTAATGTATTTAAAAAGTAATTTATTTTTTCATGCCTCACAACCTGTTTCCATCTGTATATTAAGTAAGTTGTCATGTAGCCAATGCATTGAAATATTTTTTTCTTCTGCACTTCATTTTGTCTTGATTGGACTCTCGTAATGACTGTTTGGCACCCAGGGCAGCGTATTTAATTAAAGTTCCGGTTGTTGTGGTTTTGAGCATAGCTCCACCCCCTTTCTAGTTGGCCACACCCCTTTCCATCGGCCACAACCATTCAGCTGTCTCCTGCAGCCCTCCTTTAATTTGAAGTCACCAGCCGCCACTGACTTAGCTTACAGCTGACATGATACAGAATAGCTTATGAAGGGTTGAGCCTGAACCTTTGCATTTTGAGAAGCCAGAAGCAAGCAGATTAATGAGAAGAGTTTATGCCCTCATTGTACTCGATATAGGATTGCTGATAACTCAACCAAAACAACATACCTACATCGAAAGCAATCCACCATGATAGCCAACCAAAACTTTTTTAAAAAAGCTTTAAAGCTTTCATTCACTTACAAAATACAACCTACAGCAGCTATTTATGTAAGAATGTCACTAAAGATCATATTATTAATACATCCCAGATAAATCTGACACCTCCTGCCATTTCTTAGGTAAAGGTAACCTAAATCTATATTTTCTTTACCCTAAAATAAATCCTCAAAACCCTTCTCCTGCATTTTCCATATTTCAGTAAAATGGTTAGAGCACCTAATGCAAAAACCTCAGAAGACTTCCAGTAATAACATTACAGATCCTTACCAATTTTCCCCTTTATAGCAAGTTTATCATAGACACTTTACTATATTAATCCTTTCCTAGCATATGGTCCAGTTCTTCACAATTTTAAGTAGTTATCATAATTCTGACCCAAAGGTTACTGCTCACTGTCCCTTGCATGGTTGCACACCCATTTCCAGCCTCTGTACCTTAATGTGTTTTTGTGTCAATCCCCACTGACCATCAAAGCTTCCCCTGAGTGGTCTGTTTGACTCATTCACTCCCTAAGTTACGAGAGGTCTTTAGATCGTTTGTATCTCTGAGTGGGTTGGTTGAATTTGAAGGGAGCACAGCACCATCGCTCAGCTTGGAGACTGGTGTTTTTGTCTTACAGCCATGCATTCTCAAAGTACATGCCCTGTAGATGTCCAAGGGGCTGGGCATACAATGGGCTACTGGGATGGGTGTCACTTGCTTTGACAAGTGATGCACTCTCCATTACTTCTGCTCACTTAGAGACAAACATGTAACATGATCTACAGTCTCCAATAGGGATTCTAATGTGGAGACTGAACCTGGGGCATGCAAATTCCCCTCCTTTGAGAGAGGCAAGAAGGCACAGTGTCTTTATTACTCTCAGCCTCTCTCTCTCTCTCTCTCTCTCTCTCTCTCTCTCTCTCTCTCTCCTCTCTTGCACCTGCTTGTCCAGTATTTGAGCTACTAATTAAACTTGGATCACTTGCTTTATAGTTGTGGCTTTACTGGTGTAATAACAATGTTACTTACCCCTAATTTATCCCTTAAATAATGTTTGTAAATAAGTTTTTTCATCTAACTATTAGACTATGCCAACAAATAAAAGATTCTTTCACAATACCAACATGTTCCATTTGGGTTGTAATACTCTAACTACTTCAGTCACCAATAAAATATACATCATGGGAAGAGGACTACCCAGAGGAAAGCATTTCATCAATGAAATGAAAGCCCTGGAAATTATCAACAGACCGCTCCTTATCACTTAAAGAAAATGGCTGTAGAGCCAGACCCTATTGTTTGATCCAAAACTGTCTGTCTAATTGGATGTTCAGTGTGATGTCATCTGGCAGCTTCTCATACAAATGTGCACTTAAAATAGAAATACTTCAGGGATAGGAAGCTTAGCCCATATTTTTTTATTTATTTATTTTTAGTGACCATCTCTGTGTCTGACCTCCACACACCGTCTTAGTAATGCATAAGGCTGAACACACTCAGATCTGTAACAGGATCCTCTGCAAGACAAA